>NC_091326.1:2595518-2605518 GCF_038502225.1 Cherax quadricarinatus | reverse complement strand
AAGGAAAACCCTAAACCTGTAGGAGTGATTTAACTCCTGTGGCATAGAAGGCTTTCAAATTCGATCGGTCCAGAGGAAGACAAGTCCAGTTCCTTGAATCAAGAGCTCCCATCCCCCTCACCGGTCTGTTCCTGGACGTGCACGAGACACACTCACCCTGTTGCTTCTCCGTCCATTTATACCCAGAATATGAAGTGTACATGGACGGGGCAGCGGGGGCGTTGACCCCCGGAATACCCAACAGGTAGACGCCATGTAAGATTGTGACCTCAGTTAACCTGTGAATACACAGATAACCAGCACATAGGAGAAACACGTTCATCACGACGTTTCGGTCTCGTATCAGAGAAACGCTTATATGTTTCCACAGTGATTTTTGTGTATTCTTATTGCTTATCTTATCATTTTCGTGCATTGATAATTTAATAATATAGCATTAACCTGACCAATACAATTTTGTTTAGCTTATGTTACATATTACTGTGGATTGGTTGGTTAATTAGATTTAAAACCTTTCTACTCCAGGAGGGTCATTATGGCTCCTGGAGTTTACCTGGAGAGAGTTCCGGGGGTCAACGCCCCCGCGGCCCGGTCTGTGACCAGGCCTCCTGGTGGATCAGAGCCTGATCAACCAGGCTCTTACTGCTGGCTGCACGCAAACCAACGTACGAGCCACAGCCCGGCTGGTCAGGAACCGACTTTAGGTGCTTGTCCAGTGCCAGCTTGAAGACTGCCAGGGGTCTGTTGGTAATCTCCCTTATGTATGCTGGGAGGCAGTTGAACAGTCTCGGGCCCCTGACACTTATTGTATGGTCTCTTAACGTGCTAGTGACACCCCTGCTTTTCATTGGGGGGATGTGGCATCGTCTGCCAAGTCTTTTGCTTTCGTGGTGAGTGATTTTCGTGTGCAAGTTCGGTACTAGTCCCTCTAGGATTTTCCAGGTGTATATAATCATGTATCTCTCCCGCCTGCGTTCCAGGGAATACAGGTTCAGGAACCTCAAGCGCTCCCAGTAATTGAGGTGTTTTATCTCCGTTATGTGCGCCGTGAAGGTTCTCTGTACATTTTCTAGGTCAGCAATTTCACCTTCCTTGAAAGGTGCTGTTAGTGTGCAGCAATATTCCAGCCTAGATAGAACAAGTGACCTGAAGAGTGTCATCATGGGCTTGTCATCCCTCGTTTTGAAGGTTCTCATTATCCATCCTGTCATTTTTCTAGCAGATGCGATCGATACAATGTTATGGTCCTTGAAGGTGAGATCCTCCGAAATGATCACTCCCAGGTCTTTGACGTTGGTGTTTCGCTCTATTTTGTGGCCAGAATTTGTTTTGTACTCTGATGAAGATTTAATTTCCTCGTGTTTACCATATCTGAGTAATTGAAATTTCTCATCGTTGAACTTCATATTGTTTTCTGCAGCCCACTGAAAGATTTGGTTGATGTCCGCCTGGAGCCTTGCAGTGTCTGCAATGGAAGACACTGTCATGCAGATTCGGGTGTCATCTGCAAAGGAAGACACGGTGCTGTGGCTGACATCCTTGTCTATGTCAGATATGAGGATGAGGAACAAGATGGGAGCGAGTACTGTGCCTTGTGGAACAGAGCTTTTCACCGTGCCTGCCTCGGACTTTACTCTGTTGACTACTACTCTCTGTGTTCTGTTAGTGAGGAAATTATAGATCCATCGACCGACTTTTCTTGTTATTCCTTTAGCACGCATTTTGTGCGCTATTACGCCATGGCCACACTTGTCGAAGGCTTTTGCAAAGTCTGTATATATTACATCTGCATTCTTTTTGTCTTCTAGTGCATCTAGGACCTTGTCGTAGTGATCCAATAGTTGAGACAGACAGGAGCGACCTGTTCTAAACCCATGTTGCCCTGGGTTGTGTAACTGATGGGTTTCTAGATGGGTGGTGATCTTGCTTCTTAGGACTCTTTCAAAGATTTTTATGATATGGGATGTTAGTGCTATCGGTCTGTAGTTCTTTGCTGTTGCTTTACTGCCCCCTTTGTGGAGTGGGGCTATGTCTGTTGTTTTTAGTAACTGTGGGACGACCCCCGTGTCCATGCTCCCTCTCCATAGGATGGAAAAGGCTCGTGATAGGGGCTTCTTGCAGTTCTTGATGAACACGGAGTTCCATGAGTCTGGCCCTGGGGCAGAGTGCATGGGCATGTCATTTATCGCCTGTTCGAAGTCATTTGGCGTCAGGATAACATCAGATAGGCTTGTGTTAACCAAATTCTGTGGCTCTCTCATAAAAAATTCATTTTGATCTTCGACTCTCAGTCTGGTTAGTGGCTTGCTAAAAACTGAGTCATATTGGGACTTGAGTAGCTCACTCATTTCCTTGCTGTCATCTGTGTAGGATCCATCTTGTTTAAGTAGGGGCCCAATACTGGACGTTGTTCTCGACTTTGATTTGGCATAGGAGAAGAAATACTTTGGGTTTCTTTCGATTTCATTTATGGCTTTTAGTTCTTCCCGCGATTCCTGACTCCTATAAGATTCCTTTAGCTTAAGTTCGATGTTTGCTATTTCTCTGACCAGTGTCTCCCTACGCATTTCAGATAGATTGACCTCTTTTAGCCGCTCTGTTATTCTTTTCCGTCGCCTGTAAAGAGAGCGCCTGTCTCTTTCTATTTTACATCTACTCCTCCTTTTTCTTAGAGGAATAAGTCTTGTGCATACATCGAGTGCCACCAAGTTAATCTGTTCTAGGCATAAGTTGGGGTCTGTGTTGCTTAGTATATCTTCCCAGCTTATATCGGTTAGGACTTGGTTTACTTGGTCCCACTTTGTTTTTGTTATTGAAGTTGAATTTGGTGAATGCCCCCTCGTGACTAATCTCATTTTGTCGGTCTGGGGCTCTGCGCATACATGTTTGAACCTCAATTATGTTGTGATCTGAGTATATTGTTTTTGATATGGTGACATTTCTTATCAGATCATCCTTGTTAGTGAAGATGAGGTCTAGTGTATTCTCCATTCTAGTAGGCTCTATTATTTGCTGGTTTAAATTGAATTTTGTGCAGAGATTTGAAAGCTCGTGTGAGTATGAGTTTTCATCAGAGCTGCCTCCTGGTGTTATTACTGCAACAATATTATTTGCTATATTCCTCCATTTTAGGTGCCTTAAGTTGAAATCCCCCAGGAGCAAGATGTTGGGTGCAGGAGCTGGAAGATTTTCCAGACAGTGGTCAATTTTTAACAGCTGTTCCTGGAATTGCTGGGATGTTGCATCCGGAGGCTTGTAGACTACCACAATGACTAGGTTTTGGTTCTCGACCTTTACTGCTAAAACTTCCACTACATCATTTGAGGCATTAAGCAGTTCTGTGCAAACAAGTGACTCTGCAATGTACAGGCCAACCCCCCCCCCTTTTGCTGTCCACTCTGTCACATCTGTATAGGTTGTAACCTGGGATCCATATTTCGTTGTCTAAGTGATCCTTTATGTGGGTCTCAGTGAAAGCCGCGAACATTGCCTTTGCCTCTGCAAGCAGTCCACGGATGAAAGGCATTTTGTAGTTTGTTGCTGGCTTTAGACCCTGTATATTTGCAAAGAAGAATGTCATCGGACTGGTGGTATTGCTGGTACTGGGGGGGATTTTTTTTCCGGCATTAGTATCTGTATCTGTTGGTTTGGAGTGGAGGCCATCGACTGTGGCTCCACTCCAGGAATGACTGGATTTGGTGTACAATTTCTGCCATTTCCTGCCAGTTTTTTTTCCTTCCTGGCACTAAAAAACCTCTCCCTCTTGAGTGGCTGTGGCTATCCAGGTTTTCCCATGGCCTGGATGTTTTGTATCTTTTTGTCCCCTTTAGATGGTGTGCCTGGCAATTTAAGTTATAGCACAGTCCTTCCTGTACTGAAGAGGTACACATTTCAGGGTGAAAAAGCTTACAGGAAGGGAGTTTGCATTTTCCTGTTGTCATATGGGCACGGCATTTTCTAGGGTGGTCATAGTTGCACGTCCCATCTGTTTTTCCAGATTTCCCATGTCTGCAGATACCAAGTGCATAGTATGTGCACAGGCTTGGTTTCCGTTTGCCTTGGGTTTCTGTAACTGTATTCCCTGTTGGTGCATGTTTACCTGTCTTATTCCTATCTTCCCTAGCACCAACAATGGAGCTCCCACCAGTTGTTTTTGGTAATATATCCTCACTATTGCTAGTGGAGTCCTCTTGTTTGCTATTTCCTGTTGTATTTCTTATTTGCAATATTGGTTTTATCTTATCTTTGACTACACTTGTTTCCCCACTACGGCTCCTGTCCCCTATGAGGTCATTTATATGCATTCCTTCCTGCGTATAATTCCCGACTACCTGGACAAAATCTCCAGCTTCACCATTACTGTCTCCCAGGACAGCACCTCCAGCTTCGCCATTACTGTCTCCCAGGACAGCATCTCCAACTTCACCATTACTGTCTCCCAGGACAGCATCTCCAGCTTCACCATTACTGTCTCCCAGGACAGCACCTCCAGCTTCACCATTTCTGTCTCCCAGGACAGCACCTCCAGCTTCACCATTACTGTCTCCCAGGACAGCACCTCCAGCTTCACCATTACTGTCTCCCAGGACAGCACCTCCAGCTTCACCATTACTGTCTCCCAGGACAGCACTATCAGCCCCACATTTACTGACTACCAGGACATCACCTCCAGCCTTACAGTTTCTGACTACATGGCCAGTATCAAGGGCAGTACCATTCAGCCCAGACTTTTAATGTTCCCATCTGTTGTAGAAAGCTTCCAGGTTGTCTATGAAAGCAGCTTTGATGTTATCCTCTTTTAATACCCTTGTGATTTTAGTCCACAGATTTATCTCCTTTGGGCATACCCAAAAACACTTCCCTGTTTTAATACTGCTTGTAGCTAGTTCTTGGATATCTGCACAAGGGGCGTGACACCAATTTCCACAAAAATGACAATTTATCCATGTGGAAGCCCGTTTGCTTGATTTATTGCAGACTACACACATTATTATTATTATAATCAAAAAGAAGCGCTAAGCCACAAGGACTATACAGCGCTGCAGGGCAGGAAGGAAGCGAGGGCATCAGGTGGCAAAAGGGAGATGGATGAGTAATAGGTTACGGATAACAGCAGGGCAGTGGATGGTGAAAGGGTAAAGGGCAGCAAGAGACTGAACTAGAAAGGGCTGAGGGGAGTGCGAAAAGTATCATCAGAGTTTGTGGAGTAAATCAGTCGTTGTCAAGAAGTCAATGAGAGAGTCAGGATTAAAGGAGGGTCCATCAGCAAGAAGGGAAGGTAAAGAGAGAGTAGTAGAACGAAGACGACGTTGGAGGTAAATTCTGCGTGCTCGTTGATAGAGAGGGCAGTCTAACAGAATGTGGCTAATCGATACTGGAACTTGACACTGCTCACAGAGAGGAACAGGGTGCCTCTCCATGAGATACCCATGAGTAAGACGAGTGTGACCAATGCGAAGGCGGGAGAGAGTGGTCTCCCAACCTCGGCACTGATGACAAGAAGACGGCCAGTAACCTATGCTCGGTTTAATAGAATGAAGTTTGTTACCGAGCAGAGTTGACCAACGTTGTTGCCAACGGGTGCGAAGGTGGGTAGCTATTGCAGCAAAATAGTCCAGAAATGGAACACCTCGATAGGAAATTGGTAGGTCATGTACTGCTGACCGCGCAGCAGTGTCTGCCTGTTCATTGCCCTGTACGTCGACATGACCAGGGACCCAACAAAAAACAATATCTTTATGTTTGGTAGAGATACGGCGTAGCCAAAGTTGGATACGGAGAACTAGGGGATGAGATGTATCAAATTTTCGTATAGCCTGTAGAGCACTAAGGGAGTCTGAGACTACTACAAATGATGACACAGGCATAGATGCGATACGAATAAGTGCTGCAAGAATGGCATACAGTTCAGCAGTAAAAATGCTAGCTGAAGATAGTAAATGTCCCCGCACGACGCTGTCCGGAAACACTGCTGCGAATCCGACGCAGTCTGAAGACTTAGAGCCATCTGTGTACACAGCGGTGGCATGAGAATGGGAGTGGAAGTGATCAAGAAAAAGAGAGCGGGAAGCCACCATAGGCAGTTGAGCTTTCGAGCAAGGGAGTGAGAAAGAACAGACTACACACAGCTTCATAATGATTTGAATGGTTGATTTACTGTAATTCTACTAGCAACCTCTTGAATACTCTATTAATAACCTCTTTAAGTAAAGCTCTAGCTATCTGTATTTCTATTTCTAACTGTACTTTTATATCAGGACAGCTTACCGGAGTACGCTCCTGGAGTTTGTTTTATATTTATTGTTTGTGTTTATAAGGGCGCCTACAACCCCATCCGTTTACAGTCTGCTTTATTGTCCAACGAATCCGTTTGAAACCGGCCAAGGGTTCGACCAGTCGAGGGTTCGGTCCAGTCGAGGGTTCGGAGCCAGTCTGATCTGATCAGTGGGTCACTTATTTAAAACATACTGGTCGGTGATTTGGGCTAACACATGAAGGATCTACTGGAAAATTCTACCCGAGTAATATGTTATTTGACTTATACAAAAGTATAACTTGCGTGTTGAAGAAACCGGTGACTGCTGGCAACTCCTACAGTGACGAACGGTCGAGCCTCAACCCTTGTTTATCAATCGCTGTATCTAGCTTTTCTAGTTTTTCTTTTTGGCCTCCAACACAATAAATGCTATATTATCACTATAGTTGACTGGTGGAAATTTTGGAGGAGGGACGCTTTTTCTGTAGTAATAATTGCTTCTCGTTGTGTATATTGCGACCGCTGGTAACTACAGGTTATATGAAATTCACAGTAACGTCTGGTATTTCAAGAAAAAGAAACTAATGAAAGTCACTCCACTCCACTAAGTACCATTATAATACTGGTTAGTTGCTACTACAGCACTGTATTCTGCTATTCACTGGTATCACTAGATTATATGCGAGTACACTAGCAGGCCAGGAAGATTATTAAAAACAGCTGACCTGTGGTAAGTTTCTGGCGACTTCTGGCACCTGCCTCTATAGGCGTATCACTTCATTTACAAATTCACCTGTTTTCAAATGATACTTTAGCCTTTAACATCTATATACTAGGGAACCACTGTAGTATACACTATAACACTATGTATACACAATGCTATCAGGGAGACTTTCTTTCCTCTGACAAGAAAAGTTCAATTATTATTACCTTGCTGCTGCCAGAGAGCGTATGACAGAGCTGCGGCAAACAGACTGGGAACAATTTGTCAATGGTCTCAATGCTCACACCCCACTTAGCCGGGCATGGAGGGACATAAATAGAATTAAGGGTAACAGAACTGGGCAGATCGCGCACCCTCATCCCTTGCATAGGGCGAATGAGTTAGTCAGTGCTTGGGCTGCTACATCTAGCTATGACAGTCTTCCCAGTACCACACAGGCGAAATTAATGGACAAATATGATGCAAGGGAGAGATTTGTTTGTTTTATGCTCAGCAAGGCAGATGACTGCAACATTCCTTTCACTAATTATGAACTTGATGCAGCACTAACTAAGGGCAACTCCACGTCGCCTGGTGAGGATGGTATTACTTACAACATACTCAGATTGCCGTGTCGAGTACCAGGTAATCCATTACTTGAATTATATAACATGAGTTATGTCACTGGGGAGCTCCCTAAATCATGGACCAATAGCTTCATTATTCCCATTCCAAAGCCCAATCAACAAAACTCATTTCGCCCAATATCCCTTACTAGCTGCTTGTGTAAAACATTCGAAAGGATGATTCTTAATCGTCTTATGCACAGAATTAAGGAATTCTTGTCACCCCGGTTGCATGGCTTCATGCATGGAAGGAGTGTGCATCATTGCATTACCACCTTTCTCACTCTGCACACTGACAGCTCATACACTACGTTCCTTGACCTTAAATCCGCTTTTGATGTAGCCAACAGACATGTAATCATTAGTGAACTTGCCAGAATGGATGTTGGAGGATGGCTTCTCCGCTGGATTAAAGGTTACCTGTCCAACAGAAAGTCGTCTGTGTTGTTCCAGGGACATAGAAGTGTAACTAAAGATTTTGAATTAGGAACCCCACAGGGAGGTGTGCTTAGTCCCACCCTTTTCAACATTTTGATTAATGCCTTACTTAATGCCATGCCTAGCCAGCCCCATCATTATATGGTTAGTTTTGCTGATGACATAATGATTCACACTACCGGATTCTCCAACACCCAAAACATTCTTAATCATGTACTAGCCTCGTGTCAGGACCTGGGGTTAATAATCTCAGGGGATAAAACAAAGATACTCAACAGGCGTCCTCCTCGGAAGAGAGGCACAGTTCGTCAGATCCAGTTGCATGATGGGTCTCTTCTAGAATATGTAAGCAGATACAGGTATCTAGGCTTTGAGGTTCCACTACTTGGACCTGTTGTAACGAGACTTTGTCGCCAATACAAAGAAAGGCTGAGAGCACTTAGAGTTGTGGCAGGTTTTCATCCCAGGTATGGTGCTAATGTTAAAATTGTGAAAATGATGTATCTTGCTTATATTAGATCATTGGTTGATTATGCGGCGCCACTACTTGCACTCGTGTCTGACTGGAAGCTTGGAGGGCTGGAAAAACTGCAAAACGAAGCAATGAGGATCATCCTAGGATGCCCTCGTACTGCCAAAATTTTAAATATGCGGAAAGAACTTAATATTCCAAGCATTAGATATCGTGTTACTGAAAGAAATATCCTTATTGGGGTCAATATGCTTAGGCTAGCCCATTCAAACCCCTGCACAGAAGCCCTCCAAACTTTCCTCAGCACTGGTGAACATCCTTCCAGATGGATCGAAAAAACTGGAACCGACCTCCGCATGAACCAGCTACATGATCTATATCAAGTTTGACAACAGAGACATTTCCCTGTTCCATGGGATATTACCCCATTCCAAACTACCATTCCTCCATTTCCCCCCAAAACTCTTCTTAAATCACAACCAAAGCTTCGTCTTGAAGCCAAACATGATGTCTTAAGCTGTATTGATAACTTAGTCACACAGAACACTCTTTCACAAATTATTTACGTCGATGGTTCTGTTCACCAGTCCACTGGTGCAGCTGGTAGTGCTGCTGTTGTCACACAGAGTGATGGCTCTCATAAAGAAATTGGAGCACGCATCAATAACTGGGCCTCTACCCTTCAAACAGAACTGTTTGCCATACTCCTTGCACTCAAATGTGTCCATGTATCTAAGGTTGACACTTTAATTGTAACTGATTCTCTGTCATCCATAAATGCTCTCAACTCATTAAGTATAAATTGTGGCATGCTTGTGTCAGAAGCCAGACATAGGTATGGTAAGATTGTGGACAGTGGAGTCAGAGTGCACATGCTGTGGATTCCATCTCACATTGGTCTTCAGATGTATGATAGAACGGATAAATTGGCTAAGCTGTATGCTTTCAAAGAGGGAGTAGATTACAATCTTGGCTTGTCAGTTAGCAGTTTGAGAACAATAATACGAAAAGAACTTCAAATGAACTTTATTGACTTAAGACTTAGGGAGATTGACACAAGTCAGTCCATCTATCATCATTCCATCATGCAGGAGGAGCCACATGTCTATGGTGCATCCAACAAAATAAGCAGACTCTTGGATGTCACTACTGCCCGGCTCCGGCTGGGTTACAAGTATCTTTGGCAGGTTAAATCACCACCACCAGATGTAGACCAAACGAAATGTAAACTTTGCCAGATGGACTATTGTCACACATTGCGTCATTATGTACTGGAGTGTGATCAAATTAATGAATTTAGAAACAACTCACTCAGAAGTGTTCAAGAAATGGCTAAGTATTTTATCCACAGTGGTATATTGCAGACCATTCTGGAGAAATACCCTGACTTTGCTAGCTGTAAATAAAGCATTACCACATGTGTGCATGTACTCACCTAGTTGTACTCACCTAGTTGAGGTTGCAGGGGTCGAGTTCAAGCTCCTGGCCCCGCCTCTTCACTGGTC
>NC_091326.1:2503018-2590518 GCF_038502225.1 Cherax quadricarinatus | reverse complement strand
GTCTTCTCTCACCCGAGCCCAGTCACGCTAGCCAATACTGTAAATACCGAATTACAGAAAATATCTACCTGGATGACGACTAACAAACTTACACTAAACATTGACAAAACCTACTTCATTCAGTTTGGTAACAGCTACACATGTACCTCTTAACATAACGATAAACGGATCACCTATCACAAAGCTAACAGAGGGAAAATTCTTAGGAATCCACCTTGATAATAGACTCAAATTTCATACACATATACAACAAATTTCTAAGAAAATTTCCAAGACTGTAGGCATACTATCGAAGATACGGTACTATGTTCCACAGTCAGCCCTCCTGGCCCTTTATCACTCTCTTATTTACCCCTATCTCACCTATGGAATTTGTGCATGGGGCTCAACAACAATTAACCATCTCAGACCACTAATTACCCAACAAAAGGCTGCAGTTAGAATGATAACAAATTCTCACTACAGGCAGCACACTCCACCAATATTCAAAACACTCAACCTACTCGCCATACAAAACATCCATACTTATTACTGCACCTATTACATACATAGAACACTTAACTCTGATATTAACCCTCCCCTCAAACATCTTGCCAACCTCCGGTGGCCTGGTGGCTAGTGGTCCGGTGGCCTGGTGGCTAAAGCTCCCGCTTCACACACGGAGGGCCCGGGTTCGATTCCCGGCGGGTGGAAACATTTCGACACGTTTCCTTACACCTGTTGTCCTGTTCACCTAGCAGCAAATAGGTACCTGGGTGTTAGTCGACTGGTGTCGGTCGCATCCTGGGGGATAAGATTAAGGACCCCAATGGAAATAAGTTAGACAGTCCTCGATGACGCACTGACATTCTTGGGATATCCTGGGTGGCTAACCCTCCGGGGTTAAAAGTCCGAACGAAATCTTATCTTATCTCAACAGAACACATGACCATAACACAAGGCACAGATCACTCTTTGATGTTCCTCGTGTCCATCTCACACTATGCAAAAACTCAATGCACATAAAAGGCCCTAAAATCTGGAATTCATTACCTGTAAATATAAAAGAAACACTACCTGTTTATAAATTCAAGTCTCTTCTCAAAGATCACTTACTCACTCAAAACCAAATAAATACTGAATAACTGAACCTTGTAAATTGTATATCCTATATGTTACTCACAATTATATCACATAAATGTTAAACCTAGGACCCAATCTAACTTTGTTATTTTTTTAAATACACTACCTAACAGAATACTCCATTCTACTGAATGTACAGCAATGCAAGCAACCATATGACCTGTCTTTGTAATACTCATTTGTGCTTTATAGTTATTTGTTTACAATAATGTTTTATCACTGATTTCATCATTGCTTAGTTAATCCTAAGTTAATTTTAAGCCAGCCCGTAATGCTATGCATATAAGTGGCTTTGGCATGCTGCTCTTACCTGTATTTTTTTGTACCTCTGTATGTATGCTAAAATTACTAAATAAATAAATAAATAAATAAATTGTGAGTTCGTTACCTTTGTAAATTGTGAGCTCATTACCTCTGTAACTTGCTCAGCTATCAAAACTTTGGAGTCCAGTCCCTGGACCAATTATGTACCTCTGTAATCTTTTGACTACCGCCCACAGGATGGGTATGGGGTGCATAATAAACATATTAAACTAACTAACCCAGGCCTATGATTCCCCTCTGGTAGTAAACTCTGCTAGGTAGTGCACACTAATTCTCCTTTTTTGACTCAGTATATAATGTTTTCCGCCCAAGATTGGTTCCAGGCGCTAGAGGGATGTATCGTATAGGATTGATGACACAAATTAAAGTTCTAGCACGTAAGAGCGACCGTGAAAACTCGAGAAAACCCGGAGCACAACGAGGCACGCTGACACACACACACACGCACACGCACACGCACCGTCAAGAGTAATTTACTCCAAGGATGCTCCTGGCTTGGTTGATAACGTCCTCAGCTCACACACTGAGAATCCAGGGATCGATCCTGGTACGGGTGAAACGTTGGGCACGTTTCCTTACATCCGCTGCCCCTATTCACCTAGCAGTAAGTAGGTACCTGGGTACTCACCTATATGTAGAAGAATTGAGACACTTATGCAGCATATGGGAATCTTTATTGAAGGAACGTTTCGCCACACAGTGGCTTCATCAGTCCAATAAAGTAGAAATGGGTAAGGAGAGGAGGAGAGTTAGGTAATCAGTCCCTCATCCTGGAATCGATGTGTTCAGTCCATCACTCTTGTAGGAAGTACAGCATAGGGTCAGAAAGGTGGCTTATATACTGCAGTCAGGTCAGTCGAAGCACGAAGAGGCGGGATCACAGTGGGACCTGCCACTAGTGTAAGTAGGTCGTCGTCCAAAGGTTGGACAAGCGTTGAAGAAGCCTTTGTACCAAGATCCCACCTATATGTAATTGCAGGGGTCGATTCACAGCACCTTGGGGGGACAAAGTTAACTAAAGTTGCCTGAAATTCTCTGCATAACCACGGGCTTTCTATGTAGTATGTTAGTGATGTTAACTGTGGTCTGTAATAGTTGTATTATGTACTTGTAGAAGTCAAGATTATTATTAACTCTTATAATACACTTGAGAGATACACAATTATTGGTTCATTATGAAACGACATGTGAATATGTTCCTAACAGAAAAATAATAATTATCCAATTGAGAATTTGGTTCATTGATTAATTTTGTTTAAAGTCTATTGACTACAGGGGTCCCCACCTGTTGATCACCAGTCAAGAATGCCCGGTGGCCTGGTGGCTAAAGCTCCCGCTTCACACACGGAGGGCCCGGGTTCGATTCCCGGCGGGTGGAGACATTTCGACGTGTTTCCTTACACCTGTTGTCCTGTTCACCTAGCAGAAAATAGGTACCTGGGTGTTAGTCAACTGGTGTGGGTCGCATCCTGGGGGACAAGATTGAGGACCCCAATGGAAATAAGTTAGACAGTCCTCGATGACGCACTGACATTCTTGGGTTATCCTGGGTGGCTAACCCTCCGGGGTCAAAAATCCGAACGAAATCTTATCTTATCTTATTCCCTAAAACAGGAAGTAAAGTAAAACTCAGTGTGTATATACTGAGAGTGTGTATACACTGAGAGTGTGTATATACTGAGAGTGTGTATACACTGAGAGTGTGTATACACTGAGAGTGTGTATACACTGAGAGTGTGTATACACTGAGAGTGTGTATACACTGAGAGTGTGTATATACTGAGAGTGTGTATATACTGAGAGTGTGTATACACTGAGAGTGTGTATACACTGAGAGTGTGTATACACTGAGAGTGTGTATATACTGAGAGTGTGTATACACTGAGAGTGTGTATATACTGAGAGTGTGTATACACTGAGAGTGTGTATATACTGAGAGTGTGTATACACTGAGAGTGTGTATACACTGAGAGTGTGTATACACTGAGAGTGTGTATACACTGAGAGTGTGTATACACTGAGAGTGTGTATACACTGAGAGTGTGTATACACTGAGAGTGTGTATATACTGAGAGTGTGTATACACTGAGAGTGTGTATACACTGAGAGACATACACCTCTCGGTGCATATATTCTTGCTTTAACAGTAGTGTATGAGGCTTCAATAAAAGTGTAGTCAATTATGAAGTACTGAACCAAAGATTCAATTCAATTCAATTCAATTCAAAGTTTATTCTCTATAAGGATTACAATGCTGAGTTTACAGAAATTTGGTTATTGTTTGGTTTACATGTAGTAAAATTGTGATTACAGAGTGTACCACTAGAACGCTTAGCATGGCTAGGCATTTCGGGCATACTTAGTTTTATTCTTAATTGTAAAACAATCAAGCACTCTGATTTATTTACATCTATATGTAAGTGCATAACAGCCATATGACCTCGAAGTCATTGTTGAGACTGGTATTGCTGCTTGTAAAACGATTTGTAGCGTTCTAAATAAAAGCTTCTTTGATTCAAATAAAACCGTGCTTCGATCTCTGTTATGTAGTAGTTTACCTTTGAAAGGAAAAGAAAACATGCATAAAAATCTGTAAAGAAAACGATTTTAGGAGAAACTATTTTAAAATTAGCAGCTACGCCATCATTATTTTATTGATTACAAAGACAAAGATTTTTATTAGAAATTTTGTGGGGGATTTTTTACAAGACCACAATGTCGAATTAACCTTCCACCCACACACTGGGGAGACTCTTGACTCAAAACAAATGCTAATTTACTGATTTTGATGATTTGTGTGACTATAAGGCCACTGGGGTCTTAAACAATGTCCCTTCGTCAATGTCTACTGTCTCAACTCCTTAACTCCAGGACCCTGGATTAGAAACATATAGATCCTGTACATTTATGATAAAATTTATGCCAATAAAACTGGCTAAGTAATTTCAGGTTAGGTTGGGTAAGGTTTTTCAGGGAACAGGACAAGTGTCTCCTGACGCGGATCTTAGTCAGATGATGACCCTCAGCTGGAGCTTTCGGTCATCTGACCGAGGCCTTCCGCTGGCTTACGGGTCCACCCCTTTAAAAATTATGGTCATAGTTATAACCACTTATAATGTAAGTAAGTTTATTCAAGTACATGTACACATCTTTTAAGTCACACTAACATTACACACCTCCGTATTATTCAAACATTGTTATCCCTATTAATTATTACATATAAATCATAGGAAAATCATCAAAATTTTCATTCAGATCAATAAATGGCAATACTCGCAACTATGATTTTTTTAAGAGGTGGAGGAGTAAGCCTGTGGAAGGTCTCGGTCAGCTGACCAAAAGCTCCAGCTGTGGGTCATCATATGACTAAGACCCGCGTCAAAGAACACTTTTCCTGTTTCCTGACAAACATTATACCGACCAGACAGGTATACTTCAGATATACCATCATAATTTTCCACAATTTTATTCGGATTATTAACTCAGAGGGTTAGCGATCCAAGATAAACCAACGAAGCCACTGTCGTCAGATTGTTTGGTTTATTTCCTTTGGGTTTTTTAATCCTCACCTCTACTGTTTGTTATAACTAGGCTGCTCACAATAAGCTATTACAAGGGTCCCAATGGAAATAAGTGACTTTGACTTTTTTTCGGTTGTCACAGGTAATTTACACTTATGATACTATGTAAGAAAATTGGTAGCCCATTCAGCTCACACACTGAGGTCCGTGGTTCGATCTCCGATAAGGGTGGAAACACTGGGCGTGTTTCCTTAAGACACCTGTTGTTTCTGTTCACTTAGTGTGTCATTAATGCCAGCTATGTCACTTAGTGTGTCATTAATGCCAGCTATGTCACTTAGTGTGTCATTAATGCCAGCTATGTCACTTAGTGTGTCATTAATGCCAGCTATGTCACTTAGTGTGTCATTAATGCCAGCTATGTCACTTAGTGTGTCATTAATGCCAGCTATGTCACTTAGTGTGTCATTAATGCCAGCTATGGTCTGTATAAGTTGTGTCATGTACTTGTAGAAATAAAGATTATTATTATTGTTATTATTATTATTATTTATTATTATTATTATTATTATTATTATTATTATTATTATTATTATTATTATAGATGTAATGCTCCAGTATATGGTACTGCCTCTGTCCATACACCAGTGCATGACCCTCTGTCCATACACCAGTGCATGGCCCTCTGTCCATACACCAGTGCATGGCCCTCTGTCCATACACCAGTGCATGGTCCTCTGTCCATACACCAGTGCATGGCCCTCTGTCCATACACCAGTGCATGGCCCTCTGTCCATACACCAGTGCATGGCCCTCTGTCCATACACCAGTGCATGGTCCTCTGTCCATACACCAGTGCATGGCCCTCTGTCCATACACCAGTGCATGGCCCTCTGTCCATACACCAGTGCATGGCCCTCTGTCCATACACCAGTGCATGGTCCTCTGTCCATACACCAGTGCATGGCCCTCTGTCCATACACCAGTGCATGGCCCTCTGTCCATACACCAGTGCATGGCCCTCTGTCCATACACCAGTGCATGGCCCTCTGTCCATACACCAGTGAATGGCCCTCTGTCCATACACCAGTGCATGGCCCTCTGTCCATACACCAGTGCATGGCCCTCTGTCCATACACCAGTGCATGGTCCTCTGTCCATACACCAGTGCATGGCCCTCTGTCCATACACCAGTGAATGGCCCTCTGTCCATACATCAGTGAATGGCCCTCTGTCCATACACCAGTGCATGGCCCTCTGTCCATACACCAGTGCATGGCCCTCTGTCCATACACCAGTGCATGGCCCTCTGTCCATACACCAGTGAATGGCCCTCTGTCCATACACCAGTGAATGGCCCTCTGTCCATACACCAGTGCATGGCCCTCTGTCCATACACCAGTGAATGGCCCTCTGTCCACACACAAGTGCATGGTCCTCTGTCCATACACCAGTGCATGGCCCTCTGTCCATACACCAGTGCATGGCCCTCTGTCCATACACAAGTGCATGGCCCTCTGTCCATACACCAGTGCATGGCCCTCTGTCCATACACCAGTGAATGGCCCTCTGTCCATACACCAGTGCATGGTCCTCTGTCCATACACCAGTGCATGGCCCTCTGTCCATACACCAGTGCATGGCCCTCTGTCCATACACCAGTGAATGGCCCTCTGTCCATACACCAGTGAATGGCCCTCTGTCCATACACCAGTGCATGGCCCTCTGTCCATACACCAGTGAATGGCCCTCTGTCCATACACCAGTGAATGGCCCTCTGTCCATACACCAGTGCATGGCCCTCTGTCCATACACCAGTGAATGGCCCTCTGTCCATACACCAGTGAATGGCCCTCTGTCCATACACCAGTGCATGGCCCTCTGTCCATACACCAGTGAATGGCCCTCTGTCCATACACCAGTGAATGGCCCTCTGTCCATACACCAGTGAATGGTCCTCTGTCCATACACCAGTGCATGGCCCTCTGTCCATACACCAGTGAATGGCCCTCTGACCATACACCAGTGCATGGCCCTCTGATCATACACCAGTGCATAGCCCTCTGACCATACACCAGTGCATGGCCCTCTGATCAAACACCAGTGCATAGCCCTCTGACCATACACCAGTGCATGGCCCTCTGTCCATACACCAGTGCATGGCCCTATGTCCATACACCAATGCATGGCCCTCTGTACATACACCAGTGCATGGCCCTCTGTCCATACACCAGTGCATGGCCCTCTGTCCATACACCAGTGCATGGCCTTCTGACCATACACCAGTGCATAGCCCTCTGACCATACACCAGTGCATGGCCCTCTGACCATACACCAGTGCATAGCCCTCTGACCATACACCAGTGCATGGCCCTCTGTCCATACACCAGTGCATGGCCCTCTGTCCATACACCAGTGCATAGCCCTCTGACCATACACCAGTGCATGGCCCTCTGTCCATACACCAATGCATGGCCCTCTGTCCATACACCAGTGCATAGCCCTCCGCCCATACACCAGTGCATGGTCCTCTGTCCATACACCAGTGCATGGCCTTCTGTCTGTCCACACACAAGTGCATGGCCCTATGTCCATACACCACTGCATGGCCCTGTCCATACACCAGTGCATGGTCCTCTGTCCACACACCAGTGCATGGCCCTCTGTCCATACACCAGTGCATGGTCCTCTGTTTGTCCATATACCAGTGCTTGGCCCTCTGTTTATCCACACACACACACCAGTGCACGACCCTTTGTTTGTCTATACACCAGTGCATGGCCCTCTGTCCATACACCAGTGCATGGCCTCTGTCCATACACCAGTGCATGGCCCTATGTCCATACACCAGTGCATGGCCCTCTGTCCATACACCAGTGAACGGCCGTCTCTCTGCCCGCATACTTTACATTCAATGTCACTGTCATCTCCATACCACCTGTACCATCACTGATGCTACTATAACTTAATCTTAATCTAGAAGTATGTTGTGGGTGGCATCCTGGGGAAGGACCTAACACGGGCAATATGCAAACAATCGACACTTATTAATATAATTGGTTGAGCACTAAACCCGCAGGAGTCATACAGCGCCTGAGGAATGGGCGACAATCAGGTTCCGTCAGGGTAGGACAAGTCAAATTACTTGGATCAGGGCTCCATGATACCTCCCAGGAGAGGGGGAGGGGACTGTAAGGTGAGGCAACACGAACAGCAAATGTTACAGAGACTGGCCTATACATTTCTCCCACCCCGGGATCAAACCCGAGACCATCGGTTGCATGTATTGTGAAGCACAAGGGTTCATCTTATACACAGCAGCGAGTCAGCTCGCTCCTGGTCTTCCCGGTTTGATTAGTCAGGTAAAAACTGAATATCATCTAGCCTAGCAGCAGCCTTGAAAAAAAAAATAGTTTGTCTTGCAACATATGACAACACTAATACAGTGAGAATACTCATTGCGTAATGGCACATTAAGGGCTCTTGATCCATATTCCGTGGATAAGTAAGTTTATTTAGGTACAGGTACATATAAATAGTTACATAAATTATCATACACAGTAACTTATGTGTAAATTATCCACTAGAATAACCCAAAACAGTCAATGTGATTTATTTCCACCGGGGTCCTTGTAATTTCTTATAATTTAGAAAAAAAAAAATATAACAATGGTTATAAATGACCATAATTTTTAAAGGGGTGGACCGGTAAGCCAGCGGAAGGCCTCGGTCAGATGACCAAAAGCTCCAAAGGCGGGTCATCATCTGACTAAGACCCGCGTCAGGAAACATTTGTCCTGTTTCCTGACGAACCTTACCTAACCTAACCTTATAATTTAGAAATTAAAATAGGTAACTCAACTGTGTGGAAAATCACTTACAATAAAAAGGATATATACTAGGAATAAGATAAACTGAGTTATCTACATTAACATTAAAGAGAGCTAACAATAACAGGTACACCAGTGTTAACCATACAAGAAATCACTCTCTCTTTCCGTAGCTTTATTCATTAGGTACCTTTTCGCTTTCTTGCTGAGTAGACTCCTGCTAGGACAGTCTTGGAACTACGCAGGCAGTCCGATCAAAACCTTTATTGCTGTATGATAAAGAGTGTTTGAAGCCTGACTACCAACTCTGTGAACTAGAGAGTCGTGTTCACTTCCAGCACTTGTTTTGGTTCCCAGTGTTGACAAACTTGGCAGGAAGGTATTCTGGACACTGCTTGTGAGTGATTTTATAAACGTCATTTAACTTCAGTTTCTGATTGTCTCTCAATCCCCAGGTGCTGCATGATCCTTAAGTAGTGTAATAATAATAATAATGCCAGGCTTGAACATAGCTAATGAGTGGGACTCAAGGGTAACTATAGGAAACAAAAACTTTACGATTCCCAGATTATACCTTTATTTCCACTATAATAATATATTGAAGGGAACACAAAACGTTCTCATACCAAATCAAAAGCGAATATGACATCATTTCAGTAGGTCTCATAAAGAGGCAACACTTACGAGTTTACCACTTTCTGGTTAACAAAACATTAAAGATTATAAGATAGTGCCCTTCAATAATAATTCTACTAAATCTTACTACCCTATACAGGTTAGTTTTTTTTACAATTAACTGATATCCTGAGGGAGCAAACAGAAGCAATTTTTGCATCTAATTCAACACCGTTCATGGAGACAAATGCACAGAATTCACTTGCTTTGATGTGGGGAAAATATTGTTTGTAGCTAATGGTCTCAAACCGGGTCGGGGGGGCGTTGACCCCCGAAACCCTCTCCAGGTATACTCCGGGTATACTGTGTGAATGTTTAGTCTCTGGAATATTTATATGGGAAATCTCCTTGTAGTTGATACAGCTAGATGATCGATGTCACTGGTGGACGGTGACTTCAGGTGCAGGTGGTGAGTCTGGTGACTGTCAGTTGTGGGTAGTGACATCAGTGTTGGGTGGTGATGTTAGCTTGTGGGTGCTGAAGTTAGCTGTCCGTGGTGTCGCAGATCGTGGAAGTTACGCGCAGCTGGTGCCACAGATGGTCATACAACCAGTTTCGTGGTCAGTTACAGATGGTGATGTCAGCTCGATTGTGAGTACGACTCGAATATGAACACATCCAAATCGTCTAAGAGACTTCAAAGATGGATCTCCCTCACTGCAGCTATGCCATGACATTTCCCTTGCTAGGCCAGCTGGGTGCCACTGCTGTGCTTATACACACATACACACACTTGCGAGTCGAACTATCAAGTCTATAACAAGGTGCTCTGCATGGTGTGACGATGACAGTTGGCAACACATTAGAAGTCTTTTGAGGTGCCGGGGAGGCCAGGATGACCTGAAGAAGGAGGAGGCAGCAGAATACGGGCTGTATCTTCATGGTGTAGCTATGATCTGCTAACTGATACCTACTGCTTCTTGCTACGCCTCACCTCTACCTCATTCATACTTCCCCTGCCTCTTCTTGGCTTTACTTTTCATCATATTTCTGTCCTAACCTGATCTATCCTGCCCTGATCCCCCTTATTTACACATTTTTTTTTTTACACATAATCACTAAAAAGACAATTTTGTCGCAGAGAAAAAAAGTGGCAGGCCGAATATATATAATCTTAACATTGCATAATTTCATACATGGTAACTCAACACAAAAAGTAAGCCATTTATTTTTCATTTCTTTTCGATTATTTTCGTATATTGCCGAGCTCAACGAATCACCCGAATCAACTTACTCTATGCAGTTATGTCAGCAGAAAATTCCATCGAGGTTTCTAATAACTGTATTCTTGTGGTTTTTTTTTTTCCCCTTCCGTGACTGCTTAACGTTTATTTAACTCGTCGGTGCAAATTATTTATATATGAAGAACTTGTATTGCTGCATCTTTCAAGCAACAGGGGCATACATGCAGTAGTGACAATTTATGAAGAATTAACTCGGATATATCCAAACACGGAATGCGAAGGTCACCCCTCATGGCCGTTTTTTGTGTATTATAAATAAGTTTCCCAGCACTGTGGTTTCCCTGGCTTATAATGCATATAATCTTATGTGTATGTAGCCTACATATACATGACTTACGAAGGAGAATGAAGGACGCGAAAATATATAATTTCACAAAATGTTGATAGCATTCGACTCACAACAACAGGGTCCTGAGTTTGACTTCCCAGTGAGTCAATGTGTAGGTATGAGTCCTTAACATACCTGTTGCCCTTGTTCACCTATCAACAGATAGGTACCTGGGAGTACGTTTCCTAACATCTGCTGCTCTTGCTCACCTGTCAGTAAATATGTATCTGGGAGTGGATTTCTGTAGGTTGTGTATGTGGGAGGACACCAGGGTTATGGGTCGTATCTGTGGAAGGACACCAGTGTTGTGTATCGTATCTGCGGGGAACACCAATGGAAACAAGTCGTCATGCAGGTACAAATTAGTGTCAAATGTGGGGGCACATCTCCACACCCGACCCACGATGATACATAAAGTGGGACATACCTCTGCACATGAAACACGATGATACATAGTGGGACATACTTCTGCACATGAAACACGATGCTACATAGTGGGACATACCTCTACACGTAAAACACGATGATACATAGAGTGGGACACACCTCTACATATGAAACACGATGGTACATAGTGGGACACACATCTACACGTGAAACACGATGATACTTAACGTGGATACACCTCTACACCTGGTTCTGGCCTCACAATATCAGGTTCATGCTGTTTCTGACCGGTTCTCTTCTTGGAATCTCACAGGCGGGTGGGTGACGGTCTGGGGAATGGGTAGGGGTAAGGGATTGGTGGAGTAGGCACTCTCTAGCTGGTGGGTGAGGGGGATGATGGAGGAAGAGAAAATATTCTAAGGACAAACAAGGTGACATAGCGCACATCGTGTTAAATGGATGCATATTAAGCACCCGGAGACTGCATATGCCTCCAGTTGACGGTCTTTGTGTTCGGATAAGGCAAATTAAGTCGTTCTTGCATTCTCATATAATTACGGACTACGCATTTTAAAGCGTTACATTTTGAAATATGCTGAACGAAAATCAAAATATTAACTCATTGTTGTATTAATGTTGGTAGAATTACCGACAATATGTTAGGTATAAGGATACAGTGGTTGGGGGAGAGAAGGGAGACTTGTCTGGATGCTGATGAAAGGCTTTTAATTCAAGGAATTGGAGTTACGTTCCCTTTCTTCAGACCAAACCTGATTACTTTCCATTCCACAGATGCTGGCCCCTCAAAGGACGTTCCTTGACGCTGATGAGGGGCTCTTAATCTAGAGAATTGGATCTGTGCTCCAGTTCCCCCAATAGAACCTGAATACCTTCCATCATCCCCCCCCCCCCACAGGCGCTGTATAATCCTACGGGTTTAGCGATCCCCCAAGATTATAATAATAATAATAATAATCCACAGATGCTAGATAACCCTTGCTGGCTTAGCACTGAGTATGGCTCTTAGCATTTCACAGCATTTATTATTATTATTATTATTATTATTATTATTATTATTATTATTATTATTATTATTATATGACAAATGTTGTGTCATCTGAAAGCAGGACTGGTTGAAAATAACTGAAGGCATTGATGAGGGAAAAAAGGTGAGTGGTGCGTTGAGGTATATGTGGAGTCAAAAAACGTTATCTATGGAGCCAAAGAAGGGAATGTATGAAAGTATAGTAGTACCAACACTCTTATATGGGTGTGAAGCTTGGGTGGTAAATGCAGCAGCGAGGAGACGGTTGGAAGCAGTGGAGATGTCCTGTCTAAGGGCAATGTGTGGTGTAAATATTATGCAGAAAATTCGGTGTGGAAATTAGGAAAAGGTGTGGAGTTAATAAAAGTATTAGTCAGAGGGCAGAAGAGGGGTTGTTGAGGTGGTTTGGTCATTTAGAGAGAATGGATCAAAGTAGAATGACATGGAAAGCATATAAATCTATAGGGGAAGGAAGGCGGGGTAGGGGTCGTCCTCGAAAGGGTTGGAGAGAGGGGGTAAAGGAGGTTTTGTGGGCAAGGGGCTTGGACTTCCAGCAAGCGTGTGTGAGCGTGTTAGATAGGAGTGAATGGAGACGAATGGTACTTGGGACCTGACGATCTGTTGGAGTGTGAGCAGGGTAATATTTAGTGAAGGGATTCAGGGAAACCGGTTATTTTCATATAGTCGGACTTAAGTCCTGGAAATGGGAAGTACAATGCCTGCACTTTAAAGGAGGGGGTTGGGATATTGGCAGTTTGGAGGGATATGTTGTGTATCTTTATATGTGTATGCTTCTAGACTGTTGTGTTCTGAGCACCTCTGCAAAAACAGTGATAATGTGCGAGTGTGGTGAAAGTGTTGAATGATGATGAAAGTATTTTCTTTTTGGGGATTTTCTTTCTTTTTTGGGTCACCCTGCCTCGGTGGGAGACGGCCGACTTGTTGAAAAAAAAAAATTTGGTAGATCAGTGGTGTAGATGGTAAATAACGGTGGAACAAAGAACCTACCGTGAGGCATCTCTTTTGATAGCCTGGGATGATGAGGTAGTGTCACTGATAGTCACAAGCTGTCATCTGTCTGATTCCGTAATGCTCTAATTTCAGCAGCAAGATGTTGTGGTCTTCAGTGACAAAAGCTTTTCTTAGATCAGTAAAGAGGCCCATTGAATATTCATTGTTTCCTAGAGGGCAAATAGCGAGGTAAGGAGGGAAAGAAAGGAATAATAGTGATTATTTTTTGACACAAACACACACACACACACACACATACATTTCAGTGTACATCTCTGTGTGACATAGTTGGTGAATTCAATATAAAGCCTACTGACCACACAAAAGTGATCAATATTGTATGTAACCTGTTTGCCTCCAATCAAGGTTACTTTAATATCTATAAGAGGGATTAAAGTCAACTTTCAGTGTACAGACATATGAAGATACATTAAACTTTCAGTTAGGTTAGGTAAGGTTTGTTAGGAAACAGGACAAGTATTTCCTGGCGCTGGTCTTATCATGTAATTTCCTGCAGTTGGAGTTTTTTGGTCATCTGACCGAAGCCTTCCGCTGGCTTACCTCCACCCCCTCCCCCCTTCAAAAATTATTTTCATACATGGAACCATAATATTTCGGTGTACAGACACAAAAGATACATTCAACTCTCAGTGTCTAATCTTAACTGTGGTTGTTAATGTTGTTTCCAGCGATGTTGACCTTCGAATTAACCCAAAACCTTAAAAAAAGACCGAAATATTTAAAAAAGGTAAAATTGATTGTATATATAAATATATGAATCACTCATTGCAAAGGAAAGCACATTTTTATTTCAAAATTTTGAACACAACGGTGGAAATTTAGAGCAATGCAAAGATATTCTCGGTGTCTAACTTCTTTGTTGGATGGTGACCTCAGGTCCATATCCAAGTATCCCAGAGGACGAAGATAGTCCGCCGTCTGGATGTGACGTCTATTTTCGGAGATCACATGAATATGGTACCCGTCCTCTGTGAGATTTGAGTGTGGAACCTATCCTCTGTGAGATCTGGGTGTGGCACCCATCTTCTGTGAGATCTGGGTGTGGCACCCATCCTCTTTGAGATCTGGGTGTGGCACCCATCTTCTGTGAGGCCGTCTGAATGTAAGGTCTGCCATCAACGAAGTTGTCTAGATGCCGGATCTATCATCTGAGAGGCTGTCTGGATGCTAGGTCTACCAACTGAGAGGCTGTCTTATTGTTGGGTCTGTCAGTTGAGAGGCTGTCTAGATGCTGGGTCTATCGTCTGAAAGGCTGTCTGGTTGCTGGATCTATCATCTGAGAGGCTGTCTGGATGCTGGATTCATCATCTGAGAAGCTGTGGATGCTGGGTCTATCATCTGAGAGGCTGTCTGGCTGCTGGATCCATCATCTGAGAAGCTGTGGATGCTGGGTCTATCATCTGAAAGGCTGTCTGGATGCAGGGTCTATCATCTGCGACGCTGTTTGGAAACTGTGTCTATCCTCTCTGAGACCTGAATCCTGGAGGTGGGTTGTGGATACCCTGGCTTGGAGGATATCTGAATCCTGGACGTGGCCTGTTGATACCTGGGCGGATACCTGGGTGGATACCTGGGCGGGCACCTGGGAGGACAACTGGGAGGGTACCTGGTCGGATGCCTGGGCGGGTACCTGGGCGGGAACCTGGTCGAGTTCCTGGGCGGGTACCGGTACCTGGGCTGGTTCCTGGGGGAGTAGCTGAGCCGACGGGATGAATACAAGTATTCGAACAATCATCTGTAATACTGTTGTACACAAAACATGGCTCTAAACACGGTACAACGATGGCTTGTTTCGTAGTGACGGCGGCGAGGCTGGTGGACAGCAGGAGCCAACAGAAGCAGCAGAGAGAGAACAGGTGGGCCTTCATGGTGCCTGTCTTAGCTTCAGCTGCTCCTTCTCTTATAACCATGTCCACCTTCACTCAGATACTTGCCAACACTCTCTAGTTGACTGGAGATTCAAAATCCCTGTTCAAGGAACCGGACCTCTTTTTTTCTTCGTTGGATGGAACCCGTGTGTCCCCCATTCCTCGGGTGATGCACGGCTCCCCTACACATTTAGCACTTTCCCATAAATATATTTAACAATAATCCTATTTACTAGCATCCTGTTAGATATATCCTTCATTTCTGTCGTCCGTCTCTCGAGGCTTTTAAATTTAGGGTCATGATTATAATCATGACCCTAAATAATAATAATAATAATCATTATTATTATTCACGTGCGGATATTCTAAATCAATTTTTATTTTTTTACTGCGACCAGTAAAAAATAAAAATATTTCGCGAAAGCTAAGGCAGAAATAAGAACCATTATTTATATATATAATAATATAGTGCTATTTTTGTGCATTTGTTTTTAAATCTAATAATATATAATAAAAATTCTCTACCTTCTTAAAATAACTGGAAACTGAACACAAATATTGATAATATTTAATAAAATGTTTTGAACATTTGAGAAAGTAATGTTTAATTCATTTTTTGTTATTATTTAATTGAAGGGAAATTATTGTGAACTCCGCTGGTGTTTCTTACCG
This sequence comes from Cherax quadricarinatus, assembly GCF_038502225.1. Taxonomy (NCBI): domain Eukaryota; kingdom Metazoa; phylum Arthropoda; class Malacostraca; order Decapoda; family Parastacidae; genus Cherax; species Cherax quadricarinatus. The sequence continues at coordinate 2,574,470 of NC_091326.1, read as the reverse complement.
TGACTCCAGTCGTGGTTCCAGCCGTGGCTCCAGTCGTGGCTCCAGCCGTGACTCCAGTCGTGGCTCCAGTCGTGGCTCCAGTCGTGGCTCCAGCCGTGGCTCCAGCCGTGACTCCAGTCGTGGCTCCAGTCGTGGTTCCAGCCGTGGCTCCAGTCGTGGCTCCAGTCGTGGCTCCAGTCGTGGCTCCAGTCGTGGCTCCAGCCGTGACTCCAGCCGTGGCTCCAGTCGTGGCTCCAGTCGTGGCTCCAGTCGTGGTTCCAGCCGTGGCTCCAGTCGTGGTTCCAGCCGTGGCTCCAGTCGTGGCTCCAGCCGTGACTCCAGTCGTGGCTCCAGCCGTGGCTCCAGTCGTGACTCCAGCCGTGACTCCAGTCGTGGCTCCAGCCGTGGCTCCAGCCGTGGCTCCAGTCGTGGCTCCAGTCGTGGCTCCAGCCGTGGCTCCAGTCGTGGTTCCAGCCGTGGCTCCAGTCGTGGCTCCAGCCGTGGCTCCAGCCGTGACTCCAGTCGTGGCTCCAGTCGTGGCTCCAGCCGTGGCTCCAGTCGTGACTCCAGCCGTGACTCCAGTCGTGGTTCCAGCCGTGGCTCCAGTCGTGGTTCCAGCCGTGGCTCCAGTCGTGGTTCCAGCCGTGGCTCCAGTCGTGGTTCCAGCCGTGGCTCCAGTCGTGGCTCCAGCCGTGGCTCCAGTCGTGGCTCCAGCCGTGACTCCAGTCGTGGCTCCAGCCGTGGCTCCAGTCGTGACTCCAGCCGTGACTCCAGTCGTGGTTCCAGCCGTGGCTCCAGTCGTGGCTCCAGCCGTGGCTCCAGTCGTGGTTCCAGCCGTGGCTCCAGTCGTGGTTCCAGCCGTGGCTCCAGTCGTGGCTCCAGCCGTGACTCCAGTCGTGGTTCCAGCCGTGGCTCCAGTCGTGGTTCCAGCCGTGGCTCCAGTCGTGGTTCCAGCCGTGGCTCCAGTCGTGGTTCCAGCCGTGGCTCCAGTCGTGGTTCCAGCCGTGGCTCCAGTCGTGGTTCCAGCCGTGGCTCCAGTCGTGGCTCCAGCCGTGGCTCCAGTCGTGACTCCAGCCGTGACTCCAGCCGTGACTCCAGTCGTGACTCCAGCCGTGACTCCAGCCGTGACTCCAGTCGTGGCTCCAACCGTGACTCCAGCCGTGACTCCAGTTGTGACTCCAGTTGTGACACCAGCCGTGGCTCCAGCCGTGGCTCCAGCCGTGACTCCAGTTGTGACTCCAGTTGTGACTCCAGTTGTGACACCAGCCGTGGCTCCAGTCGTGGCTCCAGCCGTGGCTCCAGTCGTGGCTCCAGTTGTGACTCCAGTTGTGACTCCAGTTGTGACACCAGCCGTGGCTCCAGCCGTGGCTCCAGCCGTGGCTCCAGCCGTGACTCCAGCCGTGACTCCAGTCGTGGCTCCAGTCGTGACTCCAGTCGTGACTCCAGTCGTGACTCCAGTCGTGACTCCAGTCGTGACTCCAGTCGTGGCTCCAGTCGTGACTCCAGTCGTGGCTCCAGCCGTGACTCCAGCCGTGACTCCAGTCGTGACTCCAGCCGTGACTCCAGTCGTGGCTCCAGTCGTGACTCCAGCCGTGACTTAAGCCGTGACTTAAGCCGTGACTCCAGCCGTGACTCCAGTCGTGACTCCAGTCGTGACTCCAGTCGTGACTCCAGCCGTGACTCCAGCCGTGACTCCAGCCGTGGCTCCAGCCGTGGCTCCAGCCGTGACTCCAGCCGTGACTCCAGCCGTGACTCCAGTTGTGACTCCAGTTGTGACACCAGCCGTGGCTCCAGCCGTGGCTCCAGCCGTGACTCCAGTTGTGACTCCAGTTGTGACTCCAGTTGTGACACCAGCCGTGGCTCCAGTCGTGGCTCCAGCCGTGGCTCCAGCCGTGGCTCCAGTCGTGGCTCCAGTTGTGACTCCAGTTGTGACTCCAGTTGTGACACCAGCCGTGGCTCCAGCCGTGGCTCCAGCCGTGGCTCCAGTCGTGACTCCAGCCGTGACTCCAGTCGTGGCTCCAGTCGTGACTCCAGTCGTGACTCCAGTCGTGACTCCAGTCGTGACTCCAGTCGTGGCTCCAGTCGTGACTCCAGTCGTGGCTCCAGCCGTGACTCCAGCCGTGACTCCAGTCGTGACTCCAGCCGTGACTCCAGTCGTGGCTCCAGTCGTGACTCCAGCCGTGACTTAAGCCGTGACTCCAGCCGTGACTCCAGCCGTGACTCCAGCCGTGACTCCAGTCGTGACTCCAGTCGTGACTCCAGTCGTGACTGGAGTCACGACTGACCAAAAAGTTAATAGCCCCATAACTGAGAGATGGATATTCTTTTTCCAGTGATATCCAAAACTGAGACAATGATTTCATTTTCTGTTTGGACACCAGGGTCTGGAATATCTTCATACAGCTGGCAAAGCTTCCGCTTCACACGCGGAGGGCCCGGGTTCGACTTCCGGCTGGGCAGAAACATTTCGACACGTTTCCTTACACCTGTTGTCATGTTCACCTAGCAGCAAATAGGTACCTGGGTGTTAGTCGACTGGTGTGGGTCGCATCCTGGGGGACAATATTGAGGACTACAATGGAAATAAGTTAGACAGTCCTCGATGGCCCACTGACTTTCTTGGATTATCCTGGGTGGCTAACCCTCCGGGGTTAAAAATCCGAACGAAATCTTATCTCTTATCTCTAACGAAATAGTTGATCAAATGAAATCGCTGAACTAGAGATGGCTCCAGCCTCGTCTTGTTCCATATTTGTGTCTCTTAATAAAACCCTGTGTAAGAGAGAGAAAGAGAGAGAGAGAGAAGGGAGGTAGTTCCTTAGAAACGTAAGGGAATTTCCATGGTAAAATTTGCTGTCAGTTTGGTATATTTATACGTATTGAGTTCATATTTGTGGGATTTTCCTCTTCCCCGACCCGTGGGAAACACACCTTTATTGAGGTGAGGGGAGTGTGGGGGGGGCTGTGAGGGGAGTGTGGGGGGGAACTATGTGGGGAAACTGTGAGGCTATACGCAGAATATTCTGCTCTGAGATTTGTATCCTGATGTATATATGATTATTATTAGTAGTAGCAGTAGTAGTAGTAGTAATATCAAACCCACTCCTCTCCCCTCCCTTGACGCGCCAATATATACACGTGCTACGGAGAATTATGTAGGAATTATCACTATAAAACACACACACACACATACAGTTGTTAGGAAGTGGAATAGCCTAGAAAGTGACATAGTGGAGGCAGGAACCATACATAGTTTTAAGAAGAGGTTTGATAAAGCTCATGGAGCAGGGAGTGAGGGCCTAGTAGCGATCAGTGAAGAGGTGGGGCCAGGAGCTATGACTCGACCCGTGCAACCACAAATAGGTAATTACACACACACAATTTATATATATATATATATATATATATATATATATATATATATATATATATATACATGTATATATATATATAAAATTCTAGGTAGTAGGTTGGTAAACACCAACCGCCCAGGGAGGTACTACCGTCCAGCCAAGTGAGTGTAAAACGAAAACCTGTAATTGTTTTACATGATGGTAGGATTGCTGGTGTCCATTTTTCTGTCTCATAAACATGCAAGGTTTCAGGTACATCTTGCTACTTCTACTTACACTTAGGTCACACTACTCATACATGTACAAGCATATATATATATACGCACCCCTCTGGGTTTTCCGCTATTTTCTTTCTAGTTCTTGTTCCTGTTTATTTCCTCTTACCTCCATGGGGAAGTGGAACAGAATTCTTCCTCCGTAAGCCATGCGTGTTGTAAGAGGCGACTAAAATGCCGAGAGCAAGGGGCTAGTAACCCCTTCTCCTGTATATATTACTAAATGTAAAAGGGGAAACATTCATTTTTACTTTTGGGCCACCCTGCCTCGGTGGGATAAGGCCAGTGTGTTGAAAGAAAAGAAAGATATATATATACATATATATATATATACATATATGTATATATATATATATATATATATATATATATATATATATATATATATATATATATATATATATATATATTATATATATATATATATATATATATATATATATATATATATATATATATATATATATATATTCAACAAGTCGGCCGTCTCCCACCGAGGCAGGGTGACCCAAAAAAAAAGAAAAAAAAACAAAAAGAAAATACTTTCATCATTCAACACTTTCACCACACTCACACATTATCACTGTTTTTGCAGAGGTGCTCAGAATACAACAGTTTAGAAGCATATACGTATAAAGATACACAACATATCCCTCCAAACTGCCAATATCCCAAACCCCTCCTTTAAAGTGCAGGCATTGTACTTCCCACTTCCAGGACTCAAGTCTGACTATATGAAAATAACCGGTTTCCCTGAATCCCTTCACTAAATATTACCCTGCTGACACTCCAACAGATCGTCAGGTCCCAAGTACCATTCGTCTCCATTCACTCCTATCTAACACGCTCACGCACGCTTGCTGGAAGTCCAAGCCCCTCGCCCACAAAACCTCCTTTACCCCCCCTCTCCAACCCTTTCGAGGACGACCCCTACCTCGCCTTCCTTCCCCTATAGATTTATATGCTTTCTATGGAAAATTTTCTAGGGGTGATTACCTGTACGTACCTCAACATTACATGCATACAAGTAATCTTATTGGGAGACAAAAATCTTGTTTACCGTAGTCACCCCGTGTAGACATGTGAGAAAACTTAACCACCACTGGTCACGGCAGGTGGTTCCTTCGACCCTCACAATCTTATCCATATCTATTCGGGACCAGTATAAATTGGATAGCACCCACAAGTACGGCGCTATTAATTAATTGTGGACTGTATAGATTATATTAGTTTAACTGAATGAAGAGGGGGGGTAGGTTACACTTGGATATACCCATCAAGGAAAAAACACTTGTGCATAATCCCACCACTTACCAGATATTCTCTGGTGGTCACTTGATGTAGCTGGATCACCCATAACCTATCCAATTACAACATACCTAACTGGCCAGTATCAGTCTGCTATAACTAGAAAGGTTACTTAGCTGTGGGTGATTGATGCTCCTTATTCCCTCCATTCACCATCTCATTTCGATGTCCTGCTACACCGACACGGTTCTTATTCCAGCAGGACGAGGTATCCGTTGGTTTGTCCCGGTTTAGAAGTCATGACTCCATAAAAACTTCACTATCCTCGAGACAGGAACAACAAGGTAAACATGTGCACACACACTCTGGGAATGGCAGCTCATATCACGTCAACGATTCCTTAACTTAGTGTTATTATCACTGATTACATTACAATTCACAAGACGATTTAATGTCTCATAATTATTATACACATTAGAGGTCACTCCATTAAGATCTGAGACCGATGAGTGAGGATTAACTCACGGGTATTTCCCCTGGACACACACCACGGCCGCGCACCAGTCACCCCCGGTCGAACCATTATTCACTAATTTTACCACCCTTTTACAGTGGTCCAGTAAATCACGTTCCCTCACTCTTCACCAGGAATAGTTACGACACTTCCTATTATGAAGTGAGGCCTATATTAATTCTTAGGCCGCCGTGAGCGCCAACTTCCTGGTCCCATGTTTTCACAGCCTCCTCACTCCATTCAAAACACTCCCGCCTCTCGCATGCCCTCAGCCGACCTCCCTCCCCACACATCCGTGCAGGCGCAGGGGGAACACTGTTGGTTCTATTCAAATTTCAAATACATTTTGACTCAAATCAACACACTAAACACCTATTAGGCACTATAGCTTCGGAAAATTAAATATTTTCCACACTTTCCATGTCATTCTACTTTGATCCATTCTCTCTAAATTACCAAACCACCTCAACAGCCCCTCTTCTGCCCTCTGACTAATACTTTTATTAACTCCACACCTTTTCCTTATTTCCACACTTCGAATTTTCTGCATAAAATTTACACCACACATTGCCCTTAGACAGGACATCTCCACTGCCTCCAACCGTCTCCTCGCTGCTGCATTTACCGCCCAAGCTTCACATCCATATAAGAGTGTTAGTACTACTATACTTTCATACATTCCCTTTTTTGCCTCCATAGATAACGTTTTTTGACTCCACATATACCTCAATGCACCACTCACCTTTTTTCCCTCATCAATTCTATGATTAACCTCATCCTTCATAAATCCATCCGCCGACACGTCAACTCCCAAGTATCTGAAAACATTCACTTCTTCCATACTCCTCCCCAATTTGATATCCAATTTTTTTTTATCTAAATAATTTGATACCCTCATCACCTTACTCTTTTCTATGTTCACTTTCAACTTTCTATCTTTACACATATTCCCAAACTCATCTACTAACCTTTGCAATTTTTCTTTAGAATCTCCCATAAGCACAGTATCATCAGCAAAAAGTAACTGTGTCAATTCCCATTTTGAATTTGATTCCCCATAATTTAATCCCACCCCTCTCCCGAACACCTTAGCATTTACTTCTTTTACAACCCCATCTATAAATATATTAAACAACCATGGTGACATTAAACATCCCTGTCTAAGACCTACTTTTACCGGGAAGTAGTCTCTCTCTCTTCTACACGCCCTAACCTGAGCTTATCCTCATAAAAACTCTTTACAGCATTTAGTAACTTACCACCTATTCCATATACTTGCAACATCTGCCACATTGCTCCTCTATCCACTCTATCATATGCCTTTTCTAAATCCATAAATGCAATAAAAACTTCCCTACCTTTATCTAAATACTGTTCACATATATGCTTCAATGTAAACACTTGATCTACACATCCCCTACCCACTCTGAAACCTCCTTGCTCATCCGCAATCCTACATTCTGTCTTACCTCTAATTCTTTCATTTATAACCCTACCGTACACTTTTCCTGGTATACTCAGTAAACTTATTCCTCTATAATTTTTACAATCTCTTTTGTCCCCTTTCCCTTTATATAAAGGGACTATACATGCTCTCTGCCAATCCCTAGGTACCTTCCCCTCTTTCATACATTTATTAAACAAAAATACCAACCACTCCAACACTATATCCCCCCCTGCTTTTAATATGTCTGTCATGATCCCATCAGTTCCAGCTGCTTTACCCCCTCTCATTCTACGTAATGCCTCACGTACCTCCCCCACACTTACATTCTGCTCTTTTCACTCCTAAAAGATGGTATACCTCCCTGGAGTTTTACCTGGAGAGAGTTCCGGGGGTCAACGCCCCCGCGGCCCGGTCTGTGACCAGGCCTCCTGGTGGATCAGAGCCTGATCAACCAGGCTGTTGCTGCTGGCTGCACGCAAACCAATGTACGAGCCACAGCCCGGCTGGTCAGGAACCAACTTTAGGTGCTTGTCAAGTGCCAGCTTGAAGATTGCCAGGGGTCTGTTGGTAATCCCCCTTATGTATGCTGGGAGGCAGTTGAACAGTCTCGGGCCCCTGACACTTATTGTATGGTCTCTTAACGTGCTAGTGACACCCCTGCTTTTCATTGGGGGGATGTTGCATCGTCTGCCAAGTATTTTGCTTTCGTAGTGAGTGATTTTCGTGTGCAAGTTTGGTACTAGTCCCTCTAGGATTTTCCAGGTGTATATAATCATGTAACTCTCCCGCCTGCGTTCCAGGGAATACAGGTTTAGGAACCTCAAGCGCTCCCAGTAATTGAGGTGTTTTATCTCCGTTATGCGCGCCGTGAAAGTTCTCTGTACATTTTCTAGGTCAGCAATTTCACATGCCTTGAAAGGTGCTGTTAGTGTGCAGCAATATTCCAGCCTAGATAGAACAAGTGACCTGAAGAGTGTCATCATGGGCTTGGCTTCCCTAGTTTTGAAGGTTCTCATTATCCATCCTGTCATTTTTCTAGCAGATGCGATTGATACAATATTATGGTTCTTGAAGGTGAGATCCTCCGACATGATCACTCCCAGGTCTTTGACGTTGGTATTTCGCTCTATTTTGTGGCCAGAATTTGTTTTGTACTCTGATGAAGATTTAATTTCGTGTTTACCATATCTGAGTAATTGAAATTTCTCATCGTTGAACTTCATATTGTTTTCTGCAGCCCACTGAAAGATTTGGTTGATGTCCGCCTGGAGCCTTGCAGTGTCTGCAATGGAAGACACTGTCATGCAGATTCGGGTGTCATCTGCAAAGGAAGACACGGTGCTGTGGCTGACATCCTTGTCTATGTCGGATATGAGGATGAGGAACAAGATGGGAACGAGTACTGTGACTTGTGGAACAGAGCTTTTCACCGTAGCTGCCTCGGACTTTACTCTGTTGACGACTACTTTCTGTGTTCTGTTAGTGAGGAAATTATAGATCCATCGACGGACTTTTCCTGTTATTCCTTTAGCACGCATTTTGTGCGCTATTACGCCATGGTCACACTTGTCGAAGGCTTTTGCAAAGTCTGTATATATTACATCTGCATTCTTTTTGTCTTCTAGCGCATTTAGGACCTTGTCGTAGTGATCCAATAGTTGAGACAGACAGGAGCGACCTGCTCTAAACCCATGTTGCCCTGGGTTGTGTAACTGATGGGTTTCTAGATGGGTGGTGATCTTGCTTCTTAGGACCCTTTCAAAGATTTTTATGATATGGGATGTTAGTGCTATCGGTCTAGAGTTCTTTGCTGTTGCTTTACTGCCCCCTTTGTGGAGTGAGGCTATGTCTGTTGTTTTTAGTAACTTTGGGATGACCCCCATGTCCATGCTCCCTCTCCATAGGATGGAAAAGGCTCGTGATAGGGGCTTCTTGCAGTTCTTGATGAACACAGAGTTCCATGAGTCTGGCCCTGGGGCAGAGTGCATGGGCATGTCATTTATCGCCTGTTCGAAGTCATCTGGTGTCAGGATAATATCGGATAGGCTTGTGTTAACAAAATTTTGTGGCTCTCTCATAAAAAATTCATTTTGATCTTCGACTCTCAGTCTGGTTAGCGGCTTGCTAAAAACTGAGTCATATTGGGACTTGAGTAGCTCACTCATTTCCTTGCTGTCATCTGTGTAGGACCCCTCTTGTTTAAGTAGGGGCCCAATACTGGACGTTGTTCTCGACTTTGATTTGGCATAGGAGAAGAAATACTTTGGGTTTCTTTCGATTTCATTTATGGCTTTTAGTTCTTCCCGCGATTCCTGACTCCTATAAGATTCCTTTAGCTTAAGTTCGATGCTTGCTATTTCTCTGACCAGTGTCTCCCTACGCATTTCAGGTATATTGACCTCTTTTAGCCGCTCTGTTATTCTTTTCCGTCGCCTGTAAAGGGAGCGCCTGTCTCTTTCTATTTTACATCTACTCCTCCTTTTTCTTAGAGGAATAAGCCTTGTGCATACATCGAGTGCCACCAAGTTAATCTGTTCTAGGCAAAAGTTGGGGTCTGTGTTGCTTAGTATATCTTCCCAGCTTATATCGGTTAGGACTTGGTTTACTTGGTCCCACTTTATGTTTTTGTTATTGAAGTTGAATTTGGTGAATGCTCCCTCGTGACTAGTCTCATTATGTCGTTATGTCACTTCTTCCATACTCCTCCTCCCCAATTTGATATCCAATTTTTCTTTATCTAAATCATTTGACACCCTCATCACCTTACTCTTTTCTATGTTCACTTTCAACTTTCTACCTTTACACACATTCCCAAACTCATCCACTAACCTTTGCAATTTTTCTTTAGAATCTCCCATAAGCACAGTATCATCAGCAAAAAGTAACTGTGTCAATTCCCATTTTGAATTTGATTCCCCAAAATTTAATCCCACCCCTCTCCCGAACACCCTAGCATTTACTTCCTTTACAACCCCATCTATAAATATATTAAACAACCATGGTGACATTACACATCCCTGTCTAAGACCTACTTTTACCGGGAAGTAGTCTCCCTCTCTTCTACACACCCTAACCTGAGCCTCACTATCCTCATAAAAACTCTTTACAGCATTTAGTAACTTACCACCTATTCCATATACTTGCAACATCTGCCACATTGCTCCTCTATCCACTCTATCATATGCCTTTTCTAAATCCATAAATGCAATAAAAACTTCCCTACCTTTATCTAAATACTGTTCATATATATGCTTCAATGTAAACACTTGATCTACACATCCCCTACCCACTCTGAAACCTCCTTGCTCATCCGCAATCCTACATTCTGTCTTACCTCTAATTCTTTCAATTATAACCCTACCGTACACTTTTCCTGGTATACTCAGTAAACTTATTCCTCTATAATTTTTACAGTCTCTGTAATATATATATATATATATATATTAATATATATATATATATATATTAATATATATATATATATATATATATATATATATATATATATATCTATATATATATATTCAACAAGTTGGTCGTCTCCCACGGAGGCAGGGTGACCCAAAAAAGAAAGAAAATCCCCAAAAAGAAAATACTTTCATCATCATTCAACACTTTCACCACACTCACACATTATCACTGCTTTTGCAGAGGTGCTCAGAATACAACAGTATAAAGATATGTCGTGTATCTTTATACGTATATGCTTCTAAACTGTTGTATTCTGAGCACCTCTGCAAAAACAGTGATAATGTGCGAGTGTGGTGAAAGTGTTGAATGATGATGAAAGTATTTTCTTTTTGGGGATTTTCTTTCTTTTTTGGGTCACCCTGCCTCGGTGGGAGACGGCCGACTTGTTGAAAAAAAAAAAAAATTGTAGATCAGTGGTGTAGATGGTAAATAACGGTGGAACAAAGAACCTACCGTGAGGCATCTCTTTTGATAGCCTGGGATGATGAGGTAGTGTCACTGATAGTCACAAGCTGTAATCTGTCTGATTCCGTAATGCTCTAATTTCAGCAGCAAGATGTTGTGGTCTTCAGTGACAAAAGCTTTTCTTAGATCAGTAAAGAGGCCCATTGAATATTCATTGTTTCCTAGAGGGCAAATAGCGAGGTAAGGAGGGAAAGAAAGGAATAATAGTGATTATTTTTTGACACAAACACACACACACACACACACATACATTTCAGTGTACATCTCTGTGTGACATAGTTGGTGAATTCAATATAAAGCCTACTGACCACACAAAAGTGATCAATATTGTATGTAACCTGTTTGCCTCCAATCAAGGTTACTTTAATATCTATAAGAGGGATTAAAGTCAACTTTCAGTGTACAGACATATGAAGATACATTAAACTTTCAGTTAGGTTAGGTAAGGTTTGTTAGGAAACAGGACAAGTATTTCCTGGCGCTGGTCTTATCATGTAATTTCCTGCAGTTGGAGTTTTTTGGTCATCTGACCGAAGCCTTCCGCTGGCTTACCTCCACCCCCCCCCCTTCAAAAATTATTTTCATACATGGAACCATAATATTTCGGTGTACAGACACAAAAGATACATTCAACTCTCAGTGTCTAACCTTAACTGTGGTTGTTAATGTTGTTTCCAGCGATGTTGACCTTCGAATTAACCCAAAACCTTAAAAAAAGACCGAAATATTTAAAAAAGGTAAAATTGATTGTATATATAAATATATGAATCACTCATTGTAAAGGAAAGCACATTTTTATTTCAAAATTTTGAACACAACGGTGGAAATTTAGAGCAATGCAAAGATATTCTCGGTGTCTAACTTCTTTGTTGAATGGTGACCTCAGGTCCATATCCAAGTATCCCAGAGGACGAAGATAGTCCGCCGTCTGGATGTGACGTCTATTTTCGGAGATCACATGAATATGGTACCCGTCCTCTGTGAGATTTGAGTGTGGCACCTATCCTCTGTGAGATCTGGGTGTGGCACCCATCTTCTGTGAGATCTGGGTGTGGCACCCATCTTCTGTGAGGCCGTCTGAATGTAAGGTCTGCCATCAACGAAGTTGTCTAGATGCCGGATCTATCATCTGAGAGGCTGTCTGGATGCTAGGTCTACCAACTGAGAGACTGTCTTATTGTTGGGTCTGTCAGTTGAGAGGCTGTCTAGATGCTGGGTCTATCGTCTGAAAGGCTGTCTGGTTGCTGGATCTATCATCTGAGAGGCTGTCTGGATGCTGGATCCATCATCTGAGAAGCTGTGGATGCTGGGTCTATCATCTGAGAGGCTGTCTGGCTGCTGGATCCATCATCTGAGAAGCTGTGGATGCTGGGTCTATCATCTGAAAGGCTGTATGGATGCAGGGTCTATCATCTGCGACGCTGTTTGGAAACTGTGTCTATCCTCTCTGAGACCTGAATCCTGGAGGTGGGTTGTGGATACCCTGGCTTGGAGGATATCTGAATCCTGGAGGTGGGTTGTGGATACCCTGGCTTGGAGGATATCTGAATCCTGGAGGTGGGTTGTGGATACCCTGGCTTGGAGGATATCTGAATCCTGGACGTGGCCTGTTGATACCTGGGCGGATACCTGGGTGGATACCTGGGCGGGCACCTGGGAGGACAACTGGGAGGGTACCTGGTCGGATGCCAGGGCGGGTACCTGGGCGGGAACCTGGTCGAGTTCCTGGGCGGGTACCGGTACCTGGGCTGGTTCCTGGGGGAGCAGCTGAGCCGAAGGGATGAATACAAGTATTCGAACAATCATCTGTAATACTGTTGTACACAAAACATGGCTCTAAACACGGTACAACGATGGCTTGTTTCGTAGTGACGGTGGCGAGGCTGGTGGACAGCAGGAGCCAACAGAAGCAGCAGAGAGAGAGCAGGTGGGCCTTCATGGTGCCTGTCTTAGCTTCAGCTGCTCCTTCTCTTATAACCATGTCCACCTTCACTCAGATACTTGCCAACACTCTCTAGTTGACTGGAGATTCAAAATCCCTGTTCAAGGAACCGGACCTCTTTTTTTCTTCGTTGGATGGAACCCGTGTGTCCCCCATTCCTCGGGTGATGCACGGCTCCCCTACACATTTAGCACTTTCCCATAAATATATTTAACAATAATCCTATTTACTAGCATCCTGTTAGATATATCCTTCATTTCTGTCGTCCGTCTCTCGAGGCTTTTAAATTTAGGGTCATGATTATAATCATGACCCTAAATAATAATAATAATAATCATTATTATTATTCACGTGCGGATATTCTAAATCAATTTTTATTTTTTTACTGCGACCAGTAAAAAATAAAAATATTTCGCGAAAGCTAAGGCAGAAATAAGAACCATTATTTATATATATATAATAATATAGTGCTATTTTTGTGCATTTGTTTTTAAATCTAATAATATATAATAAAAATTCTCTACCTTCTTAAAATAACTGGAAACTGAACACAAATATTGATAATATTTAATAAAATGTTTTGAACATTTGAGAAAGTAATGTTTAATTCATTTTTTGTTATTATTTAATTGAAGGGAAATTATTGTGAACTCCGCTGGTGTTTCTTACCGTGACTCCAGTCGTGGTTCCAGCCGTGGCTCCAGTCGTGGCTCCAGCCGTGACTCCAGTCGTGGTTCCAGCCGTGACTCCAGTCGTGGCTCCAGCCGTGGCTCCAGTCGTGGTTCCAGCCGTGACTCCAGTCGTGGTTCCAGCCGTGGCTCCAGTCGTGGTTCCAGCCGTGGCTCCAGTCGTGGTTCCAGCCGTGGCTCCAGTCGTGGTTCCAGCCGTGGCTCCAGTCGTGGTTCCAGCCGTGGCTCCAGTCGTGGTTCCAGCCGTGGCTCCAGTCGTGGTTCCAGCCGTGGCTCCAGTCGTGGTTCCAGCCGTGGCTCCAGTCGTGGTTCCAGCCGTGGCTCCAGTCGTGGTTCCAGCCGTGGCTCCAGTCGTGGTTCCAGCCGTGGCTCCAGTCGTGGTTCCAGCCGTGGCTCCAGTCGTGGTTCCAGCCGTGGCTCCAGTCGTGGTTCCAGCCGTGGCTCCAGTCGTGGTTCCAGCCGTGGCTCCAGTCGTGGTTCCAGCCGTGGCTCCAGTCGTGGTTCCAGCCGTGGCTCCAGTCGTGGTTCCAGCCGTGGCTCCAGTCGTGGTTCCAGCCGTGGCTCCAGTCGTGGTTCCAGCCGTGACTCCAGTCGTGGTTCCAGCCGTGGCTCCAGTCGTGGTTCCAGCCGTGGCTCCAGTCGTGGCTCCAGCCGTGGCTCCAGTCGTGACTCCAGCCGTGACTCCAGTCGTGGTTCCAGCCGTGGCTCCAGTCGTGGTTCCAGCCGTGGCTCCAGTCGTGGTTCCAGCCGTGGCTCCAGTCGTGGTTCCAGCCGTGGCTCCAGTCGTGGTTCCAGCCGTGACTCCAGTCGTGGTTCCAGCCGTGGCTCCAGTCGTGGTTCCAGCCGTGGCTCCAGTCGTGGCTCCAGCCGTGGCTCCAGTCGTGACTCCAGCCGTGACTCCAGTCGTGGTTCCAGCCGTGGCTCCAGTCGTGGTTCCAGCCGTGGCTCCAGTCGTGGCTCCAGCCGTGGCTCCAGTCGTGACTCCAGCCGTGACTCCAGTCGTGGGTCCAGCCGTGGCTCCAGTCGGGGCTCCAGCCGTGGCTCCAGTCGTGGTTCCAGCCGTGGCTCCAGTCGTGGCTCCAGCCGTGGCTCCAGTCGTGACTCCAGCCGTGACTCCAGCCGTGGCTCCAGTCGTGGTTCCAGCCGTGGCTCCAGTCGTGGCTCCAGCCGTGGCTCCAGTCGTGACTCCAGCCGTGACTCCAGCCGTGGCTCCAGTCGTGGTTCCAGCCGTGGCTCCAGTCGTGGCTCCAGCCGTGGCTCCAGCCGTGACTCCAGCCGTGGCTCCAGCCGTGACTCCAGTCGTGGTTCCAGCCGTGGCTCCAGTCGTGGCTCCAGCCGTGGCTCCAGTCGTGGTTCCAGTCGTGACTCCAGCCGTGACTCCAGCCGTGACTCCAGTCGTGACTCCAGCCGTGGCTCTAGTCGTGGTTCCAGCCGTGGCTCCAGTCGTGGCTCCAGCCGTGGCTCCAGCCGTGACTCCAGCCGTGGCTCCAGCCGTGACTCCAGCCGTGGCTCCAGCCGTGACTCCAGCCGTGGCTCTAGTCGTGGTTCCAGCCGTGGCTCCAGTCGTGGTTCCAGCCGTGGCTCCAGTCGTGGTTCCAGCCGTGGCTCCAGTCGTGGTTCCAGCCGTGGCTCCAGCCGTGACTCCAGCCGTGGCTCTAGTCGTGGTTCCAGCCGTGGCTCCAGTCGTGGTTCCAGCCGTGGCTCCAGTCGTGACTCCAGCCGTGACTCCAGCCGTGACTCCAGTTGTGACTCCAGTTGTGACACCAGCCGTGGCTCCAGCCGTGGCTCCAGCCGTGACTCCAGTTGTGACTCCAGTTGTGACTCCAGTTGTGACACCAGCCGTGGCTCCAGTCGTGGCTCAAGCCGTGACTCCAGCCGTGACTCCAGCCGTGACTCCAGCCGTGACTCCAGTCGTGACTCCAGTCGTGGCTCCAGTCGTGACTGGAGTCACGACTGACCAAAAAGTTAATAGCCCCATAACTGAGAGATGGATATTCTTTTTCCAGTGATATCCAAAACTGAGACAATGATTTCATTTTCTGTTTGGACACCAGGGTCTGGAATATCTTCATACAGCTGGCAAAGCTTCCGCTTCACACGCGGAGGGCCCGGGTTCGACTTCCGGCTGGGCAGAAACATTTCGACACGTTTCCTTACACCTGTTGTCATGTTCACCTAGCAGCAAATAGGTACCTGGGTGTTAGTCGACTGGTGTGGGTCGCATCCTGGGGGACAATATTGAGAACTACAATGGAAATAAGTTAGACAGTCCTCGATGGCCCACTGACTTTCTTGGATTATCCTGGGTGGCTAACCCTCCGGGGTTAAAAATCCGAACGAAATCTTATCTCTTATCTCTAACGAAATAGTTGATCAAATGAAATCGCTGAACTAGAGATGGCTCCAGCCTCGTCTTGTTCCATATTTGTGTCTCTTAATAAAACCCTGTGTAAGAGAGAGAGAGAGAGAGAGAGAGAAGGGAGGTAGTTCCTTAGAAACGTAAGGGAATTTCCATGGTAAAATTTGCTGTCAGTTTGGTATATTTATACGTATTGAGTTCATATTTGTGGGATTTTCCTCTTCCCCGACCCGTGGGAAACACACCTTTATTGAGGTGAGGGGAGTGTGGGGGGGACTGTGAGGGGAGTGTGTGGGGGAACTATGTGGGGAAACTGTGAGGCTATACGCAGAATATTCTGCTCTGAGATTTGTATCCTGATGTATATATGATTATTATTAGTAGTAGCAGTAGTAATAGTAGTAATATCAAACCCACTCCTCTCCCCTCCCTTGACGCGCCAATATATACACGTGCTACGGAGAATTATGTAGGAATTATCACTATAAAACACACACACACACATACAGTTGTTAGGAAGTGGAATAGCCTAGAAAGTGACATAGTGGAGGCAGGAACCATACATAGTTTTAAGAAGAGGTTTGATAAAGCTCATGGAGCAGGGAGTGAGGGCCTAGTAGCGATCAGTGAAGAGGTGGGGCCAGGAGCTATGACTCGACCCGTGCAACCACAAATAGGTAATTACACACACACAATTTATATATATATATATATATATATATATATATATATATATTCTAGGTAGTAGGTTGGTAGACAGCAACCGCCCAGGGAGGTACTACCGTCCTGCCAAGTGAGTGTAAAACGAAAACCTGTAATTGTTTTACATGATGGTAGGATTGCTGGTGTCCATTTTTCTGTCTCATAAACATGCAAGGTTTCAGGTACATCTTGCTACTTCTACTTACACTTAGGTCACACTACTCATACATGTACAAGCATATATATATATACGCACCCCTCTGGGTTTTCCGCTATTTTCTTTCTAGTTCTTGTTCCTGTTTATTTCCTCTTACCTCCATGGGGAAGTGGAACAGAATTCTTCCTCCGTAAGCCATGCGTGTTGTAAGAGGCGACTAAAATGCCGAGAGCAAGGGGCTAGTAACCCCTTCTCCTGTATATATTACTAAATGTAAAAGGGGAAACATTCATTTTTACTTTTGGGCCACCCTGCCTCGGTGGGATAAGGCCAGTGTGTTGAAAGAAAAGAAAGATATATATATACATATATATATATATATACATATATGTATATATATATATATATATATATATATATATATATATATATATATATATATATATATATATATATATATATATATATATATATATATATATATATATATATATATATATATTCAACAAGTCGGCCGTCTCCCACCGAGGCAGGGTGACCCAAAAAAAAAGAAAAAAAAACAAAAAGAAAATACTTTCATCATTCAACACTTTCACCACACTCACACATTATCACTGTTTTTGCAGAGGTGCTCAGAATACAACAGTTTAGAAGCATATACGTATAAAGATACACAACATATCCCTCCAAACTGCCAATATCCCAAACCCCTCATTTAAAGTGCAGGCATTGTACTTCCCACTTCCAGGACTCAAGTCTGACTATATGAAAATAACCGGTTTCCCTGAATCCCTTCACTAAATATTACCCTGCTGACACTCCAACAGATCGTCAGGTCCCAAGTACCATTCGTCTCCATTCACTCCTATCTAACACGCTCACGCACGCTTGCTGGAAGTCCAAGCCCCTCGCCCACAAAACCTCCTTTACCCCCCCTCTCCAACCCTTTCGAGGACGACCCCTACCTCGCCTTCCTTCCCCTATAGATTTATATGCTTTCTATGGAAAATTTTCTAGGGGTGATTACCTGTGCGTACCTCAACATTACATGCATACAAGTAATCTTATTGGGAGACAAAAATCTTGTTTACCGTAGTCACCCCGTGTAGACATGTGAGAAAACTTAACCACCACTGGTCACGGCAGGTGGTTCCTTCGACCCTCACAATCTTATCCATATCTATTCGGGACCAGTATAAATTGGATAGCACCCACAAGTACGGCGCTATTAATTAATTGTGGACTGTATAGATTATATTAGTTTAACTGAATGAAGAGGGGGGGTAGGTTACACTTGGATATACCCATCAAGGAAAAAACACTTGTGCATAATCCCACCACTTACCAGATATTCTCTGGTGGTCACTTGATGTAGCTGGATCACCCATAACCTATCCAATTACAACATACCTAACTGGCCAGTATCAGTCTGCTATAACTAGAAAGGTTACTTAGCTGTGGGTGATTGATGCTCCTTATTCCCTCCATTCACCATCTCATTTCGATGTCCTGCTACACCGACACGGTTCTTATTCCAGCAGGACGAGGTATCCGTTGGTTTGTCCCGGTTTAGAAGTCATGACTCCATAAAAACTTCACTATCCTCGAGACAGGAACAACAAGGTAAACATGTGCACACACACTCTGGGAATGGCAGCTCATATCACTTCAACGATTCCTTAACTTAGTGTTATTATCACTGATTACATTACAATTCACAAGATGATTTAATGTCTCATAATTATTATACACATTAGAGGTCACTCCATTAAGATCTGAGACCGATGAGTGAGGATTAACTCACGGGTATTTCCCCTGGACACACACCATGGCCGCGCACCAGTCACCCCCGGTCGAACCATTATTCACTAATTTTACCACCCTTTTACAGTGGTCCAGTAAATCACGTTCCCTCACTCTTCACCAGGAATAGTTACGACACTTCCTATTATGAAGTGAGGCCTATATTAATTCTTAGGCCGCCGTGAGCGCCAACTTCCTGGTCCCATGTTTTCACAGCCCCCTCACTCCATTCAAAACACTCCCGCCTCTCGCATGCCCTCAGCCGACCTCCCTCCCCACACATCCGTGCAGGCGCAGGGGGAACACTGTTGGTTCTATTCAAATTTCAAATACATTTTGACTCAAATCAACACACTAAACACCTATTAGGCACTATAGCTTCGGAAAATTAAATATTTTCCACACTTTCCATGTCATTCTACTTTGATCCATTCTCTCTAAATTACCAAACCACCTCAACAGCCCCTCTTCTGCCCTCTGACTAATACTTTTATTAACTCCACACCTTTTCCTTATTTCCACACTTCGAATTTTCTGCATAAAATTTACACCACACATTGCCCTTAGACAGGACATCTCCACTGCCTCCAACCGTCTCCTCGCTCCTGCATTTACCGCCCAAGCTTCACATCCATATAAGAGTGTTAGTACTACTATACTTTCATACATTCCCTTTTTTGCCTCCATAGATAACGTTTTTTGACTCCACATATACCTCAATGCACCACTCACCTTTTTTCCCTCATCAATTCTATGATTAACCTCATCCTTCATAAATCCATCCGCCGACACGTCAACTCCCAAGTATCTGAAAACATTCACTTCTTCCATACTCCTCCCCAATTTGATATCCAATTTTTTTTTATCTAAATAATTTGATACCCTCATCACCTTACTCTTTTCTATGTTCACTTTCAACTTTCTATCTTTACACATATTCCCAAACTCATCTACTAACCTTTGCAATTTTTCTTTAGAATCTCCCATAAGCACAGTATCATCAGCAAAAAGTAACTGTGTCAATTCCCATTTTGAATTTGATTCCCCATAATTTAATCCCACCCCTCTCCCGAACACCCTAGCATTTACTTCTTTTACAACCCCATCTATAAATATATTAAACAACCATGGTGACATTAAACATCCCTGTCTAAGACCTACTTTTACCGGGAAGTAGTCTCTCTCTCTTCTACACGCCCTAACCTGAGCTTATCCTCATAAAAACTCTTTACAGCATTTAGTAACTTACCACCTATTCCATATACTTGCAACATCTGCCACATTGCTCCTCTATCCACTCTATCATATGCCTTTTCTAAATCCATAAATGCAATAAAAACTTCCCTACCTTTATCTAAATACTGTTCACATATATGCTTCAATGTAAACACTTGATCTACACATCCCCTACCCACTCTGAAACCTCCTTGCTCATCCGCAATCCTACATTCTGTCTTACCTCTAATTCTTTCATTTATAACCCTACCGTACACTTTTCCTGGTATACTCAGTAAACTTATTCCTCTATAATTTTTACAATCTCTTTTGTCCCCTTTCCCTTTATATAAAGGGACTATACATGCTCTCTGCCAATCCCTAGGTACCTTCCCCTCTTTCATACATTTATTAAACAAAAATACCAACCACTCCAACACTATATCCCCCCCTGCTTTTAATATGTCTGTCATGATCCCATCAGTTCCAGCTGCTTTACCCCCTCTCATTCTAAGTAATGCCTCACGTACCTCCCCCACACTTACATTCTGCTCTTTTCACTCCTAAAAGATGGTATACCTCCCTGGAGTTTTACCTGGAGAGAGTTCCGGGGGTCAACGCCCCCGCGGCCCGGTCTGTGACCAGGCCTCCTGGTGGATCAGAGCCTGATCAACCAGGCTGTTGCTGCTGGCTGCACGCAAACCAACGTACGAGCCACAGCCCGGCTGGTCAGGAACCAACTTTAGGTGCTTGTCAAGTGCCAGCTTGAAGATTGCCAGGGGTCTGTTGGTAATCCCCCTTATGTATGCTGGGAGGCAGTTGAACAGTCTCGGGCCCCTGACACTTATTGTATGGTCTCTTAACGTGCTAGTGACACCCCTGCTTTTCATTGGGGGGATGTTGCATCGTCTGCCAAGTATTTTGCTTTCGTAGTGAGTGATTTTCGTGTGCAAGTTTGGTACTAGTCCCTCTAGGATTTTCCAGGTGTATATAATCATGTAACTCTCCCGCCTGCGTTCCAGGGAATACAGGTTTAGGAACCTCAAGCGCTCCCAGTAATTGAGGTGTTTTATCTCCGTTATGCGCGCCGTGAAAGTTCTCTGTACATTTTCTAGGTCAGCAA
This sequence comes from Cherax quadricarinatus, assembly GCF_038502225.1. Lineage (NCBI taxonomy): Eukaryota > Metazoa > Arthropoda > Malacostraca > Decapoda > Parastacidae > Cherax > Cherax quadricarinatus. The sequence goes on along the minus strand of NC_091326.1, from coordinate 2,553,728 downwards.
TTTCACATGCCTTGAAAGGTGCTGTTAGTGTGCAGCAATATTCCAGCCTAGATAGAACAAGTGACCTGAAGAGTGTCATCATGGGCTTGGCCTCCCTAGTTTTGAAGGTTCTCATTATCCATCCTGTCATTTTTCTAGCAGATGCGATTGATACAATATTATGGTTCTTGAAGGTGAGATCCTCCGACATGATCACTCCCAGGTCTTTGACGTTGGTGTTTCGCTCTATTTTGTGGCCAGAATTTGTTTTGTACTCTGATGAAGATTTAATTTCGTGTTTACCATATCTGAGTAATTGAAATTTCTCATCGTTGAACTTCATATTGTTTTCTGCAGCCCACTGAAAGATTTGGTTGATGTCCGCCTGGAGCCTTGCAGTGTCTGCAATGGAAGACACTGTCATGCAGATTCGGGTGTCATCTGCAAAGGAAGACACGGTGCTGTGGCTGACATCCTTGTCTATGTCGGATATGAGGATGAGGAACAAGATGGGAACGAGTACTGTGACTTGTGGAACAGAGCTTTTCACCGTAGCTGCCTCGGACTTTACTCTGTTGACGACTACTTTCTGTGTTCTGTTAGTGAGGAAATTATAGATCCATCGACGGACTTTTCCTGTTATTCCTTTAGCACGCATTTTGTGCGCTATTACGCCATGGTCACACTTGTCGAAGGCTTTTGCAAAGTCTGTATATATTACATCTGCATTCTTTTTGTCTTCTAGCGCATTTAGGACCTTGTCGTAGTGATCCAATAGTTGAGACAGACAGGAGCGACCTGTTCTAAACCCATGTTGCCCTGGGTTGTGTAACTGATGGGTTTCTAGATGGGTGGTGATCTTGCTTCTTAGGACCCTTTCAAAGATTTTTATGATATGGGATGTTAGTGCTATCGGTCTAGAGTTCTTTGCTGTTGCTTTACTGCCCCCTTTGTGGAGTGAGGCTATGTCTGTTGTTTTTAGTAACTTTGGGATGACCCCCATGTCCATGCTCCCTCTCCATAGGATGGAAAAGGCTCGTGATAGGGGCTTCTTGCAGTTCTTGATGAACACAGAGTTCCATGAGTCTGGCCCTGGGGCAGAGTGCATGGGCATGTCATTTATCGCCTGTTCGAAGTCATCTGGTGTCAGGATAATATCGGATAGGCTTGTGTTAACAAAATTTTGTGGCTCTCTCATAAAAAATTCATTTTGATCTTCGACTCTCAGTCTGGTTAGCGGCTTGCTAAAAACTGAGTCATATTGGGACTTGAGTAGCTCACTCATTTCCTTGCTGTCATCTGTGTAGGACCCCTCTTGTTTAAGTAGGGGCCCAATACTGGACGTTGTTCTCGACTTTGATTTGGCATAGGAGAAGAAATACTTTGGGTTTCTTTCGATTTCATTTATGGCTTTTAGTTCTTCCCGCGATTCCTGACTCCTATAAGATTCCTTTAGCTTAAGTTCGATGCTTGCTATTTCTCTGACCAGTGTCTCCCTACGCATTTCAGGTATATTGACCTCTTTTAGCCGCTCTGTTATTCTTTTCCGTCGCCTGTAAAGGGAGCGCCTGTCTCTTTCTATTTTACATCTACTCCTCCTTTTTCTTAGAGGAATAAGCCTTGTGCATACATCGAGTGCCACCAAGTTAATCTGTTCTAGGCAAAAGTTGGGGTCTGTGTTGCTTAGTATATCTTCCCAGCTTATATCGGTTAGGACTTGGTTTACTTGGTCCCACTTTATGTTTTTGTTATTGAAGTTGAATTTGGTGAATGCTCCCTCGTGACAAGTCTCATTATGTCGTTATGTCACTTCTTCCATACTCCTTCTCCCCAATTTGATATCCAATTTTTCTTTATCTAAATCATTTGACACCCTCATCACCTTACTCTTTTCTATGTTCACTTTCAACTTTCTACCTTTACACACATTCCCAAACTCATCCACTAACCTTTACAATTTTTCTTTAGAATCTCCCATAAGCACAGTATCATCAGCAAAAAGTAACTGTGTCAATTCCCATTTTGAATTTGATTCCCCAAAATTTAATCCCACCCCTCTCCCGAACACCCTAGCATTTACTTCCTTTACAACCCCATCTATAAATATATTAAACAACCATGGTGACATTACACATCCCTGTCTAAGACCTACTTTTACCGGGAAGTAGTCTCCCTCTCTTCTACACACCCTAACCTGAGCCTCACTATCCTCATAAAAACTCTTTACAGCATTTAGTAACTTACCACCTATTCCATATACTTGCAACATCTGCCACATTGCTCCTCTATCCACTCTATCATATGCCTTTTCTAAATCCATAAATGCAATAAAAACTTCCCTACCTTTATCTAAATACTGTTCATATATATGCTTCAATGTAAACACTTGATCTACACATCCCCTACCCACTCTGAAACCTCCTTGCTCATCTGCAATCCTACATTCTGTCTTACCTCTAATTCTTTCAATTATAACCCTACCGTACACTTTTCCTGGTATACTCAGTAAGCTTATTCCTCTATAATTTTTACAGTCTCTTTTGTCCCCTTTCATATATATATATATATATATATATATATATATATATATATACATATACATATATATACATATATATATATACATATATATATATACATATATCAACAAGTTGGTCGTCTCCCACGGAGGCAGGGTGACCCAAAAAAGAAAGAAAATCCCCAAAAAGAAAATACTTTCATCATTCAACACTTTCACCACACTCACACATTATCACTGCTTTTGCAGAGGTGCTCAGAATACAACAGTATAAAGATATGTCGTGTATCTTTATACGTATATGCTTCTAAACTGTTGTATTCTGAGCACCTCTGCAAAAGCAGTGATAATGTGTGAGTGTGGTGAAAGTGTTGAATGATGATGAAAGTATTTTCTTTTTGGGGATTTTCTTTCTGTTTTGGGTCACCCTGCCTCGGTGGGAGACGGCCGACTTGTTGAAAAAAAAAAAAAAAGAAAAAAAAAAAATATATATATATACGTATATATATATATATATATATATATATATATATATATATATATATATATATATATATATATATATATATATATATATATATATATATATATATATATATATGTTTATTTTTATATATATATATATATATATATATATTTATATATATTATATATATATATATATATATATATATATGTAGTAGGTTGGTAGACAGCAACCACCCAGGGAGGTACTACCGTCCTGCCAAGTGAGTGTAAAACGTAAGCCTGTAATAGTTTTACATGATGGTAGGATTGCTGGTGTCTTTTGTCTGTCTCATAAATATGCAAGATTACAGGTACGTCTTGCTACTTCTACTTACACTTAGGTCACACTACACATACATGGACACGTTTATTTATACACACTCATCTGAGTTTTCTTTGATTTTATCTTAATAGTTCTTGGTCTTATTACTTTTCCTTTTATATCCATGGGGAAGTGGAATAAGAATCTTTCCTCCGTAAGCCATGCGTGTTGTAAAAGTCAACTAAAATGCCGGGAACAATGGGCTAGTAACCCCTTTTCCTGTAAAGATTACTAAAAAGAATAAGAAGAAGAAAATTGTCAAAGTGGGAAGTCTGAATGTGCGTGGATGTTGTGCAAATGATAAGAAAGAGATGATTGTGGATGTTATGAATGAGAAGAAACTGGATGTCCTGGCTTTAAGTGAAACAAAGCTGAAGGGGGTGGGAGAGTTTCAATGGAGAGGAATAAATGGGATTAGGTCAGGGGTTTCAAATAGAGTTAGAGCTAAAGAAGGAGTAGCAATAATGTTGAAGGATAAGCTATGGCAGGAAAAGAGGGACTACAAATGTATAAATTCAAGGATTATGTGGAGTAAAATAAAGATTGGATGTGAAAAGTGGGTTATAGTAAGCGTGTATGCACCTGGAGAAGAGAGAAGTGTAGAGGAGAGAGAGAGATTCTGGGAAATGTTGAGTGAATGCGTGGGGAGTTTTGAATCAAGTGTGAGAGTAATGGTGGTTGGGGATTTCAATGCTAGAGTGGGTAAAAATGTTATGGAGGGAGTAGTAGGTAATTTTGGGGTGCCAGGGGTAAATGTAAATGGGGAGCCTTTAATTGAGCTATGTGTAGAAAGAAATTTGGTAATAAGTAATACATATTTTATGAAAAAGAGGATAAATAAATATACAAGGTATGATGTAGCACGTAATGAAAGTAGTTTGTTAGATTATGTATTGGTGGATAAAAGGTTGATGGGTAGGCTCCAGGATGTACATGTTTATAGAGGGGCAACTGATATATCGGATCATTATTTAGTTGTAGCTACAGTTAGAGTAAGAGGTAGATGGGAAAAGAGGAAGGTGGCAACAACAAGTAAGAGGGAGGTGAAAGTGTATAAACTAAGGGAGGAGGAAGTTAGGGCGAGATATAAGCGACTATTGGCAGAAAGGTGGGCTAGTGCAAAGATGAGTAGTGGGGGGGTTGAAGAGGGTTGGAATAGTTTTAAAAATGCAGTATTAGAATGTGGGGCAGAAGTTTGTGGTTATAGGAGGGTGGGGGCAGGAGGAAAGAGGAGTGATTGGTGGAATGATGAAGTAAAGGGTGTGATAAAAGAGAAAAAGGTAGCTTACGAGAGGTTTTTACAAAGCAGAAGTGTTATAAGAAGAGCAGAGTATATGGAGAGTAAAAGAAAGGTGAAGAGAGTGGTGAGAGAGTGCAAAAGGAGAGCAGATGAAAGAGTGGGAGAGGCACTGTCAAAAAATTTTAATGAAAATAAGAAAAAATTTTGGAGTGAGTTAAACAAGTTAAGAAAGCCTAGGGAAAGTATGGATTTGTCAGTTAAAAACAGAGTAGGGGAGTTAGTAGATGGGGAGAGGGAGGTATTAGGTAGATGGCGAGAATATTTTGAGGAACTTTTAAATGTTAAGGAAGAAAGGGAGGCGGTAATTTCATGCACTGGCCAGGGAGGTATACCATCTTTTAGGAGTGAAGAAGAGCAGACTGTAAGTGTGGTGGAGGTACGTGAGGCATTACGTAGAATGAAAGGGGGTAAAGCAGCTGGAACTGATGGGATCATGACAGAAATGTTAAAAGCAGGGGGGGATATAGTGTTGGAGTGGTTGGTACTTTTGTTTAATAAATGTATGAAAGAGGGGAAGGTACCTAGGGATTGGCGGAGAGCATGTATAGTCCCTTTATATAAAGGGAAAGGGGACAAAAGAGATTGTAAAAATTATAGAGGAATAAGTTTACTGAGTATACCAGGAAAAGTATACGGTAGGGTTATAATTGAAAGAATTAGAGGTAAGACAGAATGTAGAATTGCGGACGAACAAGGAGGTTTCAGAGTGGGTAGGGGATGTGTAGATCAAGTGTTTACATTGAAGCATATATGTGAACAGTATTTAGATAAAGGTAGGGAAGTTTTTATTGCATTTATGGATTTAGAAAAGGCATATGATAGAGTGGATAGAGGAGCAATGTGGCAGATGTTGCAAGTATATGGAATAGGTGGTAAGTTACTAAATGCTGTAAAGAGCTTTTATGAGGATAGTGAGGCTCAGGTTAGGGTGTGTAGAAAAGAGGGAGAATACTTCCCGGTAAAAGTAGGTCTTAGACAGGGATGTGTAATGTCACCATGGTTGTTTAATATATTTATAGATGGGGTTGTAAAAGAAGTAAATGCTAGGGTGTTCGGGAGAGGGGTGGGATTAAATTATGGGGAATCAAATTCAAAATGGGAATTGACACAGTTACTTTTTGCTGATGATACTGTGCTTATGGGAGATTCTAAAGAAAAATTGCAAAGGTTAGTGGATGAGTTTGAGAATGTGTGTAAAGGTAGAAAGTTGAAAGTGAACATAGAAAAGAGTAAGGTGATGAGAGTATCAAATGATTTAGATAAAGAAAAATTGGATATCAAATTGGGGAGGAGGAGTATGGAAGAAGTGAATGTTTTCAGATACTTGGGAGTTGACGTGTCGGCGGATGGATTTATGAAGGATGAGGTTAATCATAGAATTGATGAGGGAAAAAAGGTGAGTGGTGCGTTGAGGTATATGTGGAGTCAAAAAACGTTATCTATGGAGGCAAAGAAGGGAATGTATGAAAGTATAGTAGTACCAACACTCTTATATGGATGTGAAGCTTGGGTGGTAAATGCAGCAGCGAGGAGACGGTTGGAGGCAGTGGAGATGTCCTGTCTAAGGGCAATGTGTGGTGTAAATATTATGCAGAAAATTCGGAGTGTGGAAATTAGGAGAAGGTGTGGAGTTAATAAAAGCATTAGTCAGAGGGCAGAAGAGGGGTTGTTGAGGTGGTTTGGTCATTTAGAGAGAATGGATCAAAGTAGAATGACATGGAAAGCATATAAATCTATAGGGGAAGGAAAGAGGGGTAGGGGTCGTCCTCGAAAGGGTTGGAAAGAGGGGGTAAAGGAGGTTTTGTGGGTGAGGGGCTTGGACTTCCAGCAAGCGTGCATGAGCGTGTTAGATAGGAGTGAATGGAGACGAATGATACTTGGGACCTGACGATCTGTTGGAGTGTGAGCAGGGTAATATTTAGTGAAGGGATTCAGGGAAACCGGTTATTTTCATATAGTCGGACTTGAGTCCTGGAAATGGGAAGTACAATGCCTGCACTTTAAAGGAGGGGTTTGGGATATTGGCAGTTTGGAGGGATATGTTGTGTATCTCTATACGTATATGCTTCTAAACTGTTATATTCTGAGCACCTCTGCAAAAGCAGTGATAATGTGTGAGTGTGGTGAAAGTGTTGAATGATGATGAAAGTATTTTCTTTTTGGGGATTTTCTTTCTTTTTTGGGTCACCCTGCCTCGGTGGGAGACGACCGACTTGTTGAAAAAAAAAAAAAAATATATATATATATATATATATATTATATATTATATATATATATATATATATATATATATATATATATATATATATATATGCAATAAGATCACAGCAAACAGGTGATTTCAGAATATGCAAAACAACCACTCTGAAAGAATAGAGAAATTCCAAGCGCTTTCGTGACTACTCACATTATCTATAATGTGAGTAGTCACGAAAGTGCTTGGAATTTCTCTTTTCTTTCAGAGTGGTTGTTTTGCATATATATATATATATATATATATATATATATATATATATATATATATATATATATATATATATATATATATATATATATATGTATATATATATATTTAATATATATATATATATATATATATATATATATATAATATACATACATACATACATACATATACACATGGATCAGGGAGAGAGCACCCAGTAGGGATCAGTGAAGAGACGGGGCCAGGAGTTATGAATCGACCTCTGCAACCACAAATAAGCGGGTACACACACACCCACACACTACACATATTTTAAGATGCAAAGGGCATCAATCACATGCCTACACACATTCCACAACATAAGTCACTACACACAAGTTCAGGCTCCATGGATTACCATAAACATATCCTCCACATATCTTTCACAAGACACACAAACAACAGATTACACGTGTATTGACAAGTGCCTTTGACAACTGGTAACTTACACCACTCCACAAAAGCACAGTGTGACCTTGCAATTCGACTTTGAAGTCACTGTAAGATTACCCGTTTTCATGGAAAAACCAGTAAATAAGGCTGAATTCTTCCACCCTCATCTATCCCACTCTTCCTTCCAATTTAGATATAAAAGCACTGACCACTCGGGGAATATAATTAATAAAATATCATGGGTTGAAATAAGCTCTCTACTGGGATATTTATTGACTTATTAACTCTTATTCGAGGATACGACTCAGGGAGATTAATGTTAATGCTAAGGGAGATTGATTTTGCAAGGTAATGATAAGGTAAATGGGTACTAAGCCAACTGGAATGGTATTTACAGAATAAAACAAAGAGTCCAGCCTCCATTAATAACTTATACTCTCACAGAAAAGTTCAACTTATCTAACCAAAGAGAGAGAGAGAGAGCTTCTTCTCTTAAGAGAGGCTCCCTGCCAAGTTCTTCCTCACTCGTCACTACTCCGGCTTATAAGTCAAGCATACCTTTCCCTAGCTCAGGTCTTCCCATGGGAACTCTACCATACGCTCCCTAGTAGAGCCGAGATTCCCGGACCAGGGCAAGGATATCAGGGATTAGCACTTCTACTGGATATTGTGCTCACAAACACATAGTGGAAACAGTCTCCATATCTCACATTACCACCACATTGCTATTTTTTGTAAGCACAAGAACCTTTGCTCACTTTTTCAGAGTATATTTAAAGCTAGCTTATATTTAGGGGGTATTACATATGTTTTCATTGTTTTTAGAAGGACCTTTTGCCACAACCCATATGGGTTTAATGCTTCACCCATGATAAAAGTTAAAAATTCTTTACGATCATTTTGAAGGCAAGAAAACCATGGAATATGTTCATGAACATTTACTCATCAAAGTTCATACAAAATCTATACATAAAAATATTTACAAAATAGTACAAGTGTTATTCAGTTACAAAATGTTACATACTTAATTCAGGAGCCTACCGGGTGATTTTGATATACACACAGTACTGCTTGATCTGTGCAGTACTGTAACATGTAAATCAATATAAAAAATATAGTAATATGTCATAATTATCAAGGATATACTTTTACTGCCTCAAATGGTTAATAGCTGATATAAAACAATGGAAAAAGTACTTTGATAAAAACTAATTTTCTTTGACAGTGAAAGTTATTTTTTTTAACAGACTGGCTGTCTCCTGCTGAGGTACGACAAAAGATTCTACAAAAATTTTCATTAATTCTCTAGTGGCAGGGCATGTCAAAAAGATTTATTACAGGTGCCTAAATACTCTGAAAAATAAGTGAAACTAGTACGGATTTTTCCTTCATAAATTTCTCTTAGTTATTTTTATTATATTCACACTTCATGAAGCCTGGCTTCCGAACCCAACACAAACTCATTTAATGCATGAACTGCAAAAACATTACACCAAATGTTTTGTCCACTACCACTTATATTCTGCCACTATTATACTAATATTTTGCCTGATGCTGGTTGAAACCTATTTCAATAATATTTGTGGACAGCAGTGAAATCAGTGTATAGCTATCACTACTCTTAAAAACATGACTTTGGGATATTATCATTATTATTATATCTGAAAATAAACATCAAGCTCATATTTTTATTTTAATCACAGGGAAACTCTAAACCTATAAGGGTTACATGGAGCCTGGGGATTGGGATACATTCAGGTTTGATCCAAAGGGAGGTTAGGAGTCCCCACCAGCATATGATGTACTGTATGATGCATACCCTGGAAGGGGATGCATCATACAGCACATCCCTGTCCTAATCCACCACTCTCTGGGGGAAAGAATTCAAACCTATTTTTTCCTTGAAGGGGTACCATGATGCTGGTAAAGGTCTTGTGATTCAAGGAACAGGACCTAACTTCTCTTCCTCTAATCAAACAGGCTTAACATTCCCTACAAATATAAACTAACAATAATATAACCCCTTTCCCAATGAAACTGAAAAAGGAAAACCTAGAGATATATGAACTGTTAAGGAATACAGAGGAGAGCAAACAAGTGTATGAATGTATGCAAGTGGAGAGGAGACAGAGAGAGAGGAAGGTGAGAAAAGTTAAGGGATAACAAAACCGTAGGCCACTTCATTTTTTAAATGAAACAATTGTTTCTTTTAAAAGGGTAGAAACATTGTGCATGTTTCTTTACACTGATTGTCTATGTTCACCCATCAGTAAAATGGAGTACCTGGGTGTTAGTCAACTGATGCGAGTCACATCCTAGGACAAAAACTGACCTAATTTGCCCGAAATGCTCTGCATAACAAGCGGCTTTCTATATACATATGGTAGTATGTCATTGATGTCAGACGGCCGACTTGTTGAAAAAAAAAAAATATATATATATATATACAGTGGACCCCTGGTTAACGATATTTTTTCATTCCAGAAGTATGTTCAGGTGCCAGTACTGACCGAATTTGTTCCCATAAGGAATATTGTGAAGTAGATTAGTCCATTTCAGACCCCCAAACATACACGTACAAACGCACTTACATAAATACACTTACATAATTGGTCGCATTTGGAGGTGATCGTTAAGCGGGGGTCCACTGTATATATATACAGTGGCCCCCCGCCTTATATAATTTCATTCCAGAAGTATGTTCAGGTGCCGTTACCGAACGAATTTGTTCCCGTAAGGAATATTGTGAATTAGATTAGTCCGTTTCAGACCCCCAAAAATACACGTACAAAAGCACTTACATAATTGGTCGCATTGGAAGCTGATCGTAAGGCGAGGGTCCACTGTATATACTTTATAAAACTTTTATAATTTGCTATTCCAAATAGCCAACTTGATTCATACAATAGTCAAGCAACCCCTTTTATGTTCAGGAATACAGTGGACCCCCGGTATTCGATGGCATCAATATTTGATAAATCCGGTATTCGATGCATTTTAACGCAAAAATTTCGCCTCGGTATCTGATCGAAAACCCAGTATTTGATGCGATTCGTACAAGACGTGTCCACGTGTGGCCTGAACTGCCCCGTGTGTGCCAGTGTGTGCGCATCTAAGGATACACTCGGTACATTCCATATTATCACTGTTTTTGGTGCTTGTTTCTGCAAAATAAGTCACCATGGGCCCCAAGAAAGCTCCTAGTGCCAACCCTGTGGTAAAAAGGGTGAGAATTAGTATGGAAATTAAGAAAGATTTTGAAGGGTTTGGGGCTAACCCTGAGAAGCCTATGGCAGTTGTGGAATCCACTGTGCCTACTTCAAAAATTAAGGATGTGTGCACAGTGGGTTGAACTGCAAACCTTTATGGATGAAAATCACCCTAACACAGCTATTGCAAGCCGTGCTGGTGACTATTACAATGACAATGTTGTGGCCCATTTTAGACAAATCGTAAAGGAACGGGAGGTACAGAGCTCTATGGACAGATTTGTTGTGCGACAGAGGTCCAGTGACTCTCAAGCTGGTCCTAGTGGCATTAAAAGAAGGGAAGTAACCCTGGAAAAGGACTTGCTACCTCAAGTCCTAATGGAAGGGGATTCCCCTTCTAAACACTAACACCATCCACACTCTCCCCTCCTCCCATCCCATCAATCATCACCAGATCTTCATTAAAGGTAAGTGTCAATTATTCTCTTGTTATTGTAATTATTCTATTGCATTAAACTTAATATTTCATGTGGTAAAATATTTTTTTTCATACTTTTGGATGTCTTGCATGGAGTAATTTGATTTCCATTATTTCTTATGGGGAAAATTGATTCGCTTTTCGATATTTTCGGTATTCGATGAGCTCTCAGGAATGGATTAATATCGAATACTAGGGGTCCACTGTATTTAATTCATTTAGTGCAAAAAATTAATTATTGAAAGGGGTCAACACTAAGAATATTTGGTGACATTAATGAGTGAACTGGTATTACCTGATTATAAATTATCTCTTTTTAACGTTTTGAATATCTCTGGAAGACTGTGCATTAACCCTTTGACTGTTTCGGTCATATATATACGTCTTACGAGCCACTGTTTTTGAATTCTAGCAGCTTCAAATCAAGCAGGAAAAAGCTAGCAGGCCCACATGTGAGAGAATGGGCCTGTGTGGTCAGTGTGCACCATATAAAAAAAATCCTGCAGCACGCAGTGCATAATGAGAAAAAAAAAATTACTTGTTTTTAATTAAAATGCCGACTTTGTGGTCTATTTTCATATAGTATTCTCCTTTTCTTGGTCTCATTTGATAGAATGGAAAACATATTATAGAAATAGGGGTGATTTTGATTGGTTTTACTATGAAAAGAACCTTGAAATGGAGCTCAAAGTAGGGGAAATGTTTGATTTTCGCCAATGTTCAAAAGTAAACAAATGATGTCATTTTACAATAAATGTCAAAGTAGCCATTCTAATATGCAGTCATGAATGGGTTGACATTATTTATGCAATTATTACAATATTGCAGTAGTCTGCATAACAGTAAATCTTCTATTTTTTGTTTGAATAAAAATTCAAAATAGAAAGCAAGAGTAATATCAGAGGGGCCTGGAGACATGATTGATGAACAAAGAAAATGTTATTGTAGAGCCAGGAATGTCTGCATTGTTCATTCTGGACCCTATTTTGAAACTGTCATATTTTTTTAATTTTCATGAAATTGGCAAAATTGTAAATTTCTGACCACGTTATTGGGTAGTTGAAATCGGTAAATAGGCAGTTTCTTGTACTCAATCGATAGAAAAAATGGAGTTCTAAAGAAATAGCTATGAGTTTGGTCGACTGGAACAATGGAATTAGACGAAAATAGGACTCAAAGTGGGTGAAATCGCCGATTCGTAAATATCGCGGAGGTCGCTAACTTCGCGAGAATGTAATTCCGTCAGTTTTCCATCAAATTTCATTCTTTTGGTGTCATTACAATCAAAAAAAGATTTTCTATCATTTCATAAGAAAAAATATTTTTTTGGAGGGGGGGGGGGAATTGTGACACCAGGAGACACCTCAGGATTTGGGGTTGCAACAGTCAAGGGGTTAAGCTGACAGTAAAGGAAGTGAATTATTATCATTATTATATTTGAAGAGTATTACTAAACCTGTAAGGGTTGTACAGAACCTAGGAAATGGGAGGACAATTAGAGTTTAATCTGGGGAAGCAAGGAGTAGTTCCAATTCCTCAGATCAAGAATCCTTCACCAGCCTCAAGGATTGAAGGGTGAAGGATTCAAAGGAAACCAGATGTTAAGGATATAAGAAAGAGGAATATTTTAAGATTGACAAATGTTTTGACTCACAAGGTCATTCAGGGCTGTTGAAAGACATGGAAAATGATGACACGTTGAAATGCATCAACAAGTAATTAGTAAAATCCATCTCATCAAAGAAGGAAGTGATGTTGTGGGAACAGTACAAGAAGTGTTGCTAAGTCTTGAACAATTAAGTTTGGGATGAATAATAGCTTAAAGAATGTTCAGTAATATAATACAACATAAAGTGCAACAGGTCAACGCTGTTGCTGCTTAGCACTTAATTTGCCATAATATATAAAACTACTTCTCAATTGTACATGCCTTCAAAATTCTGTAAGTGCATCTTAAACAATGTGAATACATCTATCATGTTTTTTAGACAGAGCTTATAATCTTGGTTTATAAAGCAATTATCGTTTTAACAAAACATGCTCTGTAAATATGTTATTGCAAGACCCCCAAGAAAACCAGTCTGACTATCACATAATTAATATATTTTATATTCATATTAAGTAATACTAATTAAATTTAAGTTGAACTAAGATAAGTTGGGAAGGATTAACCTAAATTATATTACATTAATTTTAGCAAGAGTAGGTGAGGTTGCTTAGTTATTTATGAAACAAAATAAAAAATTTACACACCACATTTTTCCACAAAAATACATCTTTCACGCATAACATGAATTTATGAAAAATATCTGTTTGGCTCTGTGAGGAAGTGGAACAGAATTCTTCCTCTGTGAGCCAAGTATGTTGTAAGAGGTGACTAAAATGCCGGGAGCAAGGGATTGGTAACCCCTTCTCCTGCATAAAGTTAAGAGAAACTTTTGTTTTTCTTTATGGGCCACCATGTTTCGGTGGGATACGGCTGGTTTGCTGAAAGAAGATTTATGTTTGGACAGTTTTGCGTATTTGTCCAACTGCCCAAACAGCACAACTCCATTCAGAATCGCTGGAAACAGTCATCTACAAATGATGCAATAATGATAATGACTTACAGCTAAAATGGTGACCTAAGTTCAGAAGGAAAATATTTTTCTTTTACTATAGTATGTATATTGCATCAAGCGTATAAATAATGTGCACATAAATGGTGCCATGTATGTAAAAGTATACAAGTTTTGAATGCTGCAGTGAGAAGGCTGGAGGCAGAGAAGACATCATATTTGAAAACTTCATGCTCAAAATTTGGAGCATACCTGGTTACCTGGAGGTTACCTGGAGGTTATTCCAGGGATCAACGCCCCCGCGGCCCGGTCCATGACCAGGCCTCCCGATGGATCAGGGCCTGATCAACTAGGCTGTTACTGCTGGCCGCACACAGTCCAACGTACGAGCCACAGCCCGGCTGATCCGGCACTGACTTTAGGTATCTGTCCAGCTCTCTCTTGAAGGCAGCCAGGGGTTTATTGGCAATTCCCCTAATGCTTGATGGGAGGCTGTTGAACAGTTTTGGGCCCCGGACACTTATGGTGTTTTCTCTTAGTGTACCAATGGCGCCCCTACTTTTTATTGGGGGCATTTTGCATCGCCTGCCCAGTCTTTTACTTTCGTAGGGAGTGATTTGTGTGTGCAGATTTGGGACCATTCCTTCCAAGATTTTCCAAGTGTAGATTATGATATATCTCTCCCTCCTGCGTTCCAACGAGTACAAGTCAAGTGCTTCCAAGCGTTCCCAGTAGCTAAGGTGCTTGACAGAACTTATACGTGCAGTAAAGGATCTCTGTACACTCTCTAGATCTGCGATTTCACCTGCTTTGAATGGAGATGTTAATGTACAGCAGTATTCCAGCCTAGAGACAACAAGTGATTTGAAAAGGATCATCATGGGCTTGGCATCTCTCGTTTTGAAAGTTCTCATTATCCATCTTATCATTTTCTTTGCATGTGCGATCGTGGCACTGTTGTAATCCTTGAAAGTGAGATCCTCAGACATTACTACTCCCAGGTCCCTTACATTATTTTTCCGTTCTATTGTATGGCCGGAGTCAGTAGTATACTCTGTTCTAGTTATTATCTCCTCCAGTTTTCCATAACGGAGTAGTTGGACATAAAAATAGTTGGGCATAAAAATTAAAAAAAAAAAAAAAAAAAAATGTGGGGCCATCAAGGGTTTAATTCAGAGGGCTAAGGAAAGGTTGAGGTGGTGTGGGAATATAGAGGGGATGGAGAGGGATAGGATGACAAAGGGATAGAAGGTTAAGTGGGGCAGAGATCGTCCCAGGAACAGTCGGAGGGGAAAGGTAAAGGAGATTTTGAATTTTAGGAGCTTGAGCATCCAGCAGGCTTGAGTGTTAAAAAGGAGTGAATGGTAACATTTGTGAAAGGATTCAAGGAAACCGATTAGCCAGACTTGAGAAGGGCAGCATCTGCAAAAGGAATCGAATGAATGATGGTGAATGCAATTCCTTCTTTGAATCACCCTGCCTTGGAGGGAGATGACTCGAGTTAAAAAAACAAGAGTGCACAACAAAAATGTGAAAGTATCAGAATGACCACAATTTTTCTGCATTATTACTCATCAGTACACAATATCTACAGGTGTGTGTCCCCTCACTTTATACCATATACACCGTGCATTCCAGGCTAATGGCAGCTGTATTAAGCTCAAGTCAGTCTGTCAACAATACTTCCACATAACAAGAATCATGAGTTCACTTTGTAGAGCACACCAATATCATATGGCGAATGTATATCGACAGAAGCGGTACATCGTGTAATAGCAAATTGACACCAAGTGAAAACAAATTGAACAAAGCAAGGAAAAAGTGTACCTGTAATTTCATACACATATACAGGTCACTATTAAATTTATTTCAAAGTTCCAAACGACATGAAGTTAAGAATTTAAATCAAGAATACTTGTGTGATTTGAACTAGTCTGAAGAGCTACAAAATGATTGTATAGGTGGATATACTCTCATCCATTTTAATGTATCATCTGTGTACACCGTTCTTTTCATGTTTACCAATGGACTGTCACGATCAAAATATAATATTGTAGTGACAAATGTATAAATTAGACATGTATAAGTTTGAAAATTTTTATTAGGATACATATCACTCACCAGGAGCTATTTCATTCCTAATAAAAATATCCAATGTTGCACACATCTAATTTCTACCTATTCTCATGCTAAAAAACTCCTCTGTCCTACATCCACTTTTTGAGCGAAGACTCATCTTAATGTGATCTACATGAAATACATCACAAAATATACATTGGGAACATTTACAAAACTTTCTTCATTTAATGGCACTTTATGAATGTTTAATGCCAATTATTTTTCTAAATTTTTAAAGTAAATCAAGAGTTTGCACTGATTATGAATAAGAGTCTAAAAAAAATACAATCTGTTTTTTTTTTACTACACAAGCCATCTCCTAACAAGGCAGGGTGACCCAAAGAAGAAAACACATTCACTATCATTCAACAGCTGCCTTGCCAAAAATACATGGGCATCAGAGTTCCAAGACTCTTCAAACTACCATAGTTCAACCCATTCTTCGATGCAAGTGCTGCACTGAGTTAAGTTGTCTCCTACTGAACGAATGGTGAATGCGTTTTTCTCTGAGTCCCATTAATCGGTGCGATGTGGCTGACGTGCTTAAAAACAATACAAGCAAGTCACTAGTTTTTTAAATAGAACTTTCTTACAGTGATAATTTTTCCCAATTTTTCCAAGTAATGTACATACTCAAAGAGCATACAGAAGAGATCATTGTACTGAGTGAAAAATACAAAATACAAAATTCTTAAGATAAAAGTTAAAGCCTTGATAATAACATCATTTACAATGGTCTTAGAATATAATTCCTATAATGACACACACAAACACTCATTCTTTCATGTGCAATAATGTACAACACTGTCCACTTCATTCATATAAAACAAAAGCTAATTTTAAAGATTTACAAAAAAATGACAGTAAACCTGTCTTTTTAATAAAATAACTAATAAAAACAATATTTTAAAAGATTATAAGGCAAATTTAATAAAGAAATACACATAATAAATATAAAAAAAAGTATAGTTTTCAAAAGTGTTAAAAATATACTACAGGAAATTCCTTCAAAACCTATTATCAAATTTAAAAGCACTTTAATGAGTGATTGAGCTAATATTTACAAGCTAATTAATATATTAAAAGCACAGTTACAAGGGTAACTGCTCCTTTAAAACTAAATATTTGTTGTAATTTTGGCATCTATTCTTCAATTGCTTCCAAAACTTTCATCTTGAAATACATCAATCTCCTGAAAAATAAAAATATGTACACTGCATTAAAAATGTATACTACGAAAAATTTAGCAAAGAAAAGTAATACATATTGCATACAGGTGCTCCATGACTTACGACGATTTGATTTATGACATTTCGAATTTATGATGGTGCAAAAGCAATTATATATATGTACACGCATATAGATACACACCCCTCTGGGTTTTCTTCTATTTTCTTTCTAGTTCTTGTTTATTTCCTCTTATCTCCATGGGAAAGTGGAACAGAATTTTTCCTCCGGAAGCCATGCGTGTTGTTAGAGGCGACTAAAATGCCAGGAGCAAGGGCCTAGTAACCCCTTCTCCTGTATAAATTACTAAATTTAAAAAGAGAAACTTTAGTTTTTCTTTTTGGGCCACCCTGCCTTGGTGGGATATGGCCGGTTTGTTGAAAAAAAAATACAGTGGACCCCCAGTTAACGATATTTTTTCACTCCAGAAGTATGTTCAGGTGCCAGTACTGACCGAATTTGTTCCCATAAGGAATATTGAGAAGTAGATTAGTCCATTTCAGACCCCCAAACATACACGTACAAACGCACTTACATAAATACACTTACATAATTGGTCGCATTCGGAGGTGATTGTTATGCGGGGGTCCACTGTATATATATACAGTATATATATACACACAGTATACACTGAGTATACCAGGAAAAGTGTACGGTAGGGTTATAAATGAAAGAATTAGAGGTAAGACAGAATGTAGGATTGCGGATGAGCAAGGAGGTTTCAGAGTGGGTAGAGGATGTGTAGATCAAGTGTTTACATTGAAGCATATATGTGAACAGTATTTAGATAAAGGTAGGGAAGTTTTTATTGCATTTATGGATTTAGAAAAGGCATATGATAGAGTGGATAGAGGAGCAATGTGGCAGATGTTGCAAGTATATGGAATAGGTGGTAAGTTATTAAATGCTGTAAAGAGTTTTTATGAGGATAGTGAGGCTCAGGTTAGGGTGTGTAGAAGAGAGGGAGAATACTTCCCGGTAAAAACAGGTCTTAGACAGGGATGTGTAATGTCACCATGGTTGTTTAATATATTTATAGATGGGGTTGTAAAGGAAGTAAATGCTACGGTGTTCGGGAGAGGGGTGGGATTAAATTTTGGGGAATCAAATTCAAAATGGGAATTGACACAGTTACTTTTTGCTGATGATACTGTGCTTATGGGAGATTCTAAAGAAAAATTGCAAAGGTTAGTGGATGAGTTTGGGAATGTGTGTAAAGGTAGAAAGTTGAAAGTGAACATAGGAAAAGAGTAAGGTGATGAGGGTATCAAATGATTTAGATAAAGAAAAATTGGATATCAAATTGGGGAGGAGGAGTATGGAAGAAGTGAATGTTTTCAGATACTTGGGAGTTGACGTGTCGGCGGATGGATTTATGAAGGATGAGGTTAATCATAGAATTGATGAGGGAAAAAAGGTGAGTGGTGCGTTGAGGTATACGTGGAGTCAAAAAATGTTATCTATGGAGGCAAAGAAGGGAATGTATGAAAGTATAGTAGTACCAACACTCTTATATGGGTGTAAAGCTTGGGTGGTAAATGCAGCAGCGAGGAGACGGTTGGAGGCAGTGGAGATGTCCTGTTTAAGGGCAATGTGTGGTGTAAATATTATGCAGAAAATTCGGAGTGTGGAAATTAGGAAAAGGTGTGGAGTTAATAAAAGTATTAGTCAGAGGGCAGAAGAGGGGTTGTTGAGGTGGTTTGGTCATTTAGAGAGAATGGATCAAAGTAGAATGACATGGGAAGCATATAAATCAATAGGGGAAGGAAGGAGGGGTAGGGGTCGTCCTAGAAAAGGTTGGAGAGAGGGGATAAAGGAGGTTTTGTGGGCAAGAGGCTTGGACTTCCAACAAGCGTGTATGAGCGTGTTAAACAGGAGTGAATGGAGACGAATGGTACTTGGGACCTGACCATCTGTTGGAGTGTGAGTAGGGTAATATTTAGTGAAGGGATTCAGGGAAACCGGTTATTTTCATATAGTTGGACTTGAGTCCTGGAAATGGGAAGTACAATGCCTGCACTTTAAAGGAGGGGTTTGGGATATTGGCAGTTTGGAGGGATATGTTGTGTATCTTTATATGTGTATGCTTCTAAACTGTTGTATTCTGAGCACCTCTGCAAAAACAGTGATAATGTGTGAGTGTGGTGAAAGTGTTGAATGATGAAAGTATTTTCTTTTTGGGATTTTCTTTCTTTTTTGGGTCACCCTGCCTCGGTGGGAGATGGCCGACTTGTTGAAAAAAAAAAAAAAATATACACACCCCTCTGGGTTTTCTTCTATTTTCTTACTAGTTCTTGTTCTTGTTTATTTCCCCTTATCTCCATGGAGAAGTGGAACAGAATTCTTCCTCCATGAGTCATGTGTATCATGGGAGGCAGCTAACATGCTGGGAGCAAAGGGCTAGTAATCCCTTTTCCTGTATACATTACTAAAGTTTAAAAGAGAAACATTTGTTTTCCTCTTTGGGCCACCCTGCCTCAGTGGGATATGGCCAGTTTGTTGAAAGAAGAAGATACTGGATCTATATAAATATAAAGAAAAGTCTAATATTACCAGCAGCCACTTATTTTTGGCCAAGGACAACAATGCATGGTAGGGAAATCCAGGAAATACCAGGGCTACTAGAAGTGCCTATATTAACATTCACCCACCTTGAAGCTAAGTCTAGAAGTGGAAGTGAATGAGCCTACTGAATAACATGTAAAACTACAAGTCAGCAAAGGTTTCAGTTCACATTTAAAAACATTTCTAACTGATTTTGGGATGCTGAATTCAAATCTGAACTTAAGTTTGCTCTGACATGTACTACTCTTGTTCCCAGAATCAAAATGAAGCTGAAAGGAAAGAGATTCGATGACATTCAAACCATCCAGAAAAATGTGACAGAAGAGCTCAAAAAACTTAGTTGAAGACTTCCAGCATTGCTTCCAATAGTATCAGAAATGTTGGGACAAGTGTGTACAATTTGAGAAAGATTCCATTCATGACAACAAGTCATAAAAATACTATTTGTCTGCTATTCTTTAAAATAAAGGCAAAGTCTTACAACTTTTTGTTCACCCCCTCATATGTATTATCAGGTACCAGTACCTCTTTCCTTACACCAAAGTAGATTTAAAGTATTTTGTGGTTCTTTTGAGAACTGTATTCTTTCCGTAACTGAGCAGTTGGAATTTATTGAACGAAGACAAATTCCAACTGCTCAGAGAGAAAAATTGAAGCACTCAAACTAGTTTCCATGGGGCCTCTAGAAATGTTGCCCCCTTCCCAACAAATGTCCAGGACAAGTGTATAGGTATCCCTCATTTTCGTATAGTAGTAGATAAGTTCTAGGCTAATGGCAGCTATACTACGCTCAATCAGGTCATCAGCATTTAATTCCACAAATAAAGAAACTTCAATATGTATGCACAGATTGAATATGGCGAATTTATTTAGCATAAATGGAATTACTGAAATGGGACATCACATAATTCAAAAGCAAATCTCTATGCAAATTCACAGAGTGAACTTGTTCAGTACATTATTAACTATTCTGGAAGAGGGAAGGGTGAAAAAGATTTTCAACAACACTGGATGATCACAAGTTTTTAGAGCCCCATTGTTTTACACATTCCATTTTTTTTATTATCTGTTCAGGTGCCAGATTGAACAAGACCACCAGATAATGTTGGAATCTAAATAATTGATTTTGGATATTCAGTGATCTAATGCATATACTGACTGCTAGATAATCAATGATTCACTATGTATATACTGTATTGTGTACAAGGACTTACATTCAAAAGATCCTTAAGAGCAGAGCAATTTGTACTCTGAATAAAAATATCCATAAGGTGGTTGAGCAACACTGATGCACTCCGGTCACATGTTAATTTCACCTGTAAGAAAATACATGTCTGAGTCTATTCTTTCTTAAACATACTGTGAACTAAAAATATAATGCACCAATGCAATGTTGTGGTACCAGGCTGTTGGGTAATTATCTCCAGAAATATTTATTCATCAGTATATAAGAGAGAAGTGAAAGTTTATAAATTAGAGAAGATAGTTAGGGAGAAAGATAGATTAGAGTATGAGTAATGAGAAAGGGTTAAAGGAGGTATGAGGTAGATTTAAAAATGCAGTGTTAGAATGTGCAGCAGAAGTTTGTGGGTATAGGAGGGAGAGTACAGGAATGAAGAGGAGTGATGAGGTAAAGGTGGTAATGGTAAGGGAGAAAAAGTTGGCATATGAAAGGTTTTAACAATGCAGAAGTTATATACTAAGGGAGGAATATATGGAGAGTAAAAGAGGTTAAAAGGATGGCAAGAGAGTGTAAAAGGAGAGGTAATGAGAGAGTGGGAGAGGTTTTATCAACAAATTTTTTGAGATAAAAAAAGTTTTGGAGTGAGATCGACAAGTGGAAAAAGCCTAGAGAATGAATAAATTTAACAATTGAAAACAAGAGAGAAGAGTCATTACATTGGGAGGTGGAGGTGCTGGGAGATGGAGGAAATATTTTGAGGAACTGCTGAATGATGAAGACAGGGAGGCAGTGATTTCTTGCAATGGGTAGAATGAAAAGGATTAATGAAAGAGAGAGGAAGATACCTAGACTTGCAAAGAGAATGCATAGTTCCTTCGTATGAAGAAAAATGGGGTGAAAGAGAGTGTAAGAATTATAGGCAAATAAGCCTGTTGAGTATACCAGATAAAATGTATAGTTGAGTTATTACTGAAAGAATTATGGGCAAGACAGTGGATTGCAAAGAAACAAGGAGGTTTTTAGAAAGGGTAGATGTGTAGACCAAGTGTTTACATTAAAGGATGTAAGTGAGCAATACTCAGATGAAGGTCAAGAACTTTTCATTGCATTTATGGACCTAGAAAAGGCATATGATAGGGTGGATAGGGGAGCAATGTGGCGATGTTGCAATGTATGGAGATTAGGAGGTGTGAAGTTGCCAAAAGTACTATTCAAAGGGCTGAGGAAGGGTTGTTGAAGAAGTTTGGACATTTAGCAAGACTGAAGAAGAATAGAATGACTACAAGGGAGTATAAATCTGAGGTGGAGAAAAGGAGAGGTAGGGGTCATCCTAGGAAAGGTGGGAGGGAGGGAGTAAAGAGGCTTGGACATTCAACAAGCTTGTGTTACACACTGTTGGAGTGAGAGCAAAGTAACATTTATGATGGCATTCAGGGAAACTGATTAGCTGGACTTGAGTCCATGAGGTGGGAAGTACAGCCTGCACTCTGAGGAAGGGGTGGACATGTTACAGTTTGGAGGGGCATCTGAAGTGTGATGTCATCGCTCTTCTGGCAAGACAGTAATTGAATGAGTTACAGTAAAAGTGTTTTCTTTTTTGCCAGGTCATCCTGCCTTGGTGAGAGATGGCAGGGATGTTAAAAAATTAATAAATTTAATGTTTTCAGATATTTGGGAGTTGACGTGTCAGCGGATGGATTTATGAAGGATGAGGTTAATCATAGAATTGATGAAGGAAAAAAGGTGAGTGGTGCATTGAGGTACATGTGGAGGCAAAAAATTTTATCTATGGAGGCAAAGAAGGGAATGTATGAAAGTATAGTAGTACCAACACTCTTATATGGGTGTGAAGCTTGGGTTGTAAATGCTGCAGCGAGGAGATGGTTGGAGGCAGTGGAGATGTCCTGTCTAAGAGCAAAGTGTGGTGTAAATATTATGCAGAAAATTCGGAGTGTGGAAATTAGGAGGTGTGGAGTTAATAAAAGTATTATAATGTCAGAGGGCTGAAGAGGGGTTGTTGAGGTGGTTTGGTCATTTAGAGAGAATGGATTGAAGTAGAATGACATGGAGAGCGTATAAATCTGCAGGGGAAGGAAGGCGGGGTAGGGGTCGTCCTCGAAAAGGTTGGAGGGTGGGGGTAAAGGAGGTGTTGTGGGCGAGGGGTTTGGACTTCCAGCAAGCGTGCATGAGCGTGTTAGATAGGAGTGAATGGAGACAAATGGTATTTGGGACCTGACGATCTGTTGGAGTGTGAGCAGGGTAATATTTAGTGAAAGGATTCAGGGAAACCGGGTATTTTATATAACCGGACTTGAGTCCTGGAAATGGGAAGTACAATGCCTGCACTCTAAAGGAAGGGTTTGGGATATTGGCAGTTTGGAGAGATATATTGTGTATTTTTATAAGTATATACTTCTAAACTGTTGTATTCTGGGCACCTCTGCACAAACAGTGATTATGTGTGAGTGAGGTGAAAGTGTTGAATGATGATGAAAGTATTTTCTTTTTGGGAATTTTCTTTCTCTTTGGGTCACTCTGCCTCGGTGGGAGACGGCCGACTTGTTGAAAAAAAAAAAAAAAAATTGCAAAAAATATTCACCACAACTTACCTTGCCATCACCATTGAGCATGATGCAAGGCGTATACAACTGATGAAGATGCAGATATGAAGAAGGCAGATATATTGACTCCGAAGCAATACTATCCATATAAGAAAAAAACTCCCTGAGTTCAGTGATGCTCATCTCATCTTGGCTGCTATCCACAACTCTGAGAAAATGCCAAAATAATCATGATATCAACATGACAATGATAAAATAGTACCAGATAAATTTTTAAAGAGAGAATGTATTTACAAAGAGCAATGTGACCACAAATGCATTTGTGGTCACAGTGGTGCCTATGCTAACCTTCCTATGGTATAGAAATATACCTAGTTGGACGAATCTTATTGTGGCTAGTTGGTCCAGTGGCTAATGCGACGGTCTGGAGTTTTGAGACTCTCTGATCGCGGGTTCTATCCCCGCCCGTGGTATGGTTTGCTTGCAATCGTGTCATTACAATTTCGTGAGTCAGCAATGCAAGAGATCCAATCATTTAAAAAATTTCAATAATATATAAGATTAGCACTTCTGTCACAGTGCAGATCATCTAATGTTTCCATTTTACACCCATATGACAGGATGGTAGTACAGTACTTCCTTGGATGGCTGCCATTTACCTATGTACCAACCTACTAACCCTATCTCACTTTCCAGAATTACAGGATTGTCCCTCTTCTTCATGAAAATGGTTTCCTGAGATCTGCATCAAATGTGCCCTTGACTTCCAGTATTTTTTTTAACACACTGGCCATTTCCCATAAAGGCAGGATGGCCCAAAAAAAAAAAAAAAAAACACTTTCACCATCATTCACTCCATCACTGTCCTGCCAGACTGGCACCGTACTCCAGTTCAAAACTGCAAATATTCCCACCTCTCCTTCAGAGTGCAGGCACCCCCACCTCCAGGATTGAAGTTCAACTAGTCATTTCCCTAAATCCCTACATAAATGTTACTTTGCTAACACTCCCAAAATTAGGTCTATAAAATGCTCTCTCTTCATTACAATTACTTGCACATTACATGATTTTTTCAGGGACCAAATAGGAGCATATGGTAAAGGTTCCCTGTGTACCAAACCAGTCAGTCATTACACCAATAACTCTCAAATGCCTAGCTTTCTAAGAAAAAACTTTTCACTGCATCAAACAATATCCCATCAAACTTCATACTTGCTCAATACTTGGAAATATAAACACATATGCAGTATAATGTGATCCTTTATTGACAACATTTTGCCCACACAGTGGGCTTTTTCAAGTCACAAACAGATCTACCTGGGGTGGAAGGTACATGAGTATTTA
The DNA here is from genome assembly GCF_038502225.1 of Cherax quadricarinatus. Taxonomy (NCBI): domain Eukaryota; kingdom Metazoa; phylum Arthropoda; class Malacostraca; order Decapoda; family Parastacidae; genus Cherax; species Cherax quadricarinatus. Next base: position 2,528,981 of record NC_091326.1, on the reverse strand, counting down.
TAGTCAGGTTCAGAATGCTGGGTCAGGTAGAGAATGCTGCATCTGATGATCTACCAAGTGGGGTTATAGAGTCTAAAATCTTGGGTAGCTTGGAAGGGAGACTGGATAAGTTTGTGAGCAGACCTTCTGCAGTGTTCCTCTATTCCTAAGTTCTTATGTGGGATAGCGATGAAGAAGTTTCTTGGCAAGTGGTTCAGCTATGTTATAGAAGCCATTGTTCTGGTTGAAGTTGCTGGATATAGAGATAAGCGATGATTCCAGGATTCTTCGGTACTGAGTGTTGTCCTCTCTGGCGATAAGTCTTGAGTTTCTGTAGTTTATTAAATGGTTGTGTGAATTACGGTGTTGTACACAGGCATTTCTTGTATCGTTAGACCTGCTTGCGTACTGGTGTTCTGAAATACATGTTTGGAGGTCTTTTGATGTTTCACCCACGTCATTACAAGGGATTATGTATACCCCTGCAGAGGATGGAAGCTTGTCCTGTCTATTACTGGTAATGTCCCTGACTGTCGTGGTTGTGGAGGTAGATACTTGGAATGAGGTATTGGAAAAGATGTTGGAAACGTGTTTGGCAATGGAGTTGGTGGGGAGGACTATGTATCTCTTCTCGGCAGTGTCTTCTCTGGGTGTGTTGAAGATGATTAATGCCCTTCGTCTGCAGTCTCTGATGAAGTGATGAGGATAGTGAAGTTTGGAAAATACATGTACTTGTTCAATTATAGTGCATTCTTCTTCAAGGAACTCATTGCTGCAGATTCTGAGTGAGCGCAGGAAAAAACAAATAAACGAACATATTATACTGCATCTTCTTCTTTCAACACACCGGCTGTATCCCACCAAGGCGGGGTGGCCCAAAAGGAAAAATGAAAGTTTCTCCTTTTACATTTAGTAATATATACAGGAGAATGGGTTACTAGCCCCTTGCTTCCGGCATTTTAGTCGCCTCTTACGACACGCATGGCTTACGGAGGAAGAATTCTGTTCCACTCTCCTATGGATATTATACTGCATATGTGTTTATATTTCCATTGTGTCGGTATTTTATACCATTTATTTCCATGCTTAATACTTTTCAGTCACCACCAGCTCCTCTTGATAAAAAAGTCAAAAGAAATTACTGTACAAAAGTTTGAGTAAGATATGTATAGTACACGAAATTAATGATATAGATGGAGAAAGACAATCACCAAGATGGAACATAAATAATGAGGAAGTATATCAGCGCAAATCATCAGTTTGGACATAATGAAGAAGGAAGATAGCTAATGAGGAAGAAGACAAGCAAGATGGGTAATAAATTAGAAGACAAGCAATTAAGAAAGAGTAGCATCAAGATGCAAATGGGAATTTTGTTCACAGAGGATGATGGAGTTCACAGGGTCATTTAAATTGTAATATCTACGCACTTATGGCAAGTGAATACAGTACAGGTCGGCCATCACTAATCCGGCAATCAGTTATCCAGTTCCATCAGTAATCCAGCACTAATTTCAGCTAGCATAATTTCAAATTTCATCATTATACTGACTCAGAAATTGTGCAGATGGTTGTAAATCCACAGCAGCAAGCCAGTGGAGGAGAAACCAGTTATGACAATGAGGATGATGTAGCAGAAAGTCTCTACTGGTAGGTTAATTAAATGTATTACCTAACCACTCGGTAATCTGGCAAACTCGCTAATCTGGCACACTACAGGTCCCAGTGATGCCAGATTAGTGATGGCCGACCTGTATTTCCTTTAAGTCACTTTGCCTTGGTGAAAATCAACTAATCGGTAAAGAAAACCGTCTGTCCATTTCTCTAATTAAGTACCAAGTAAGATTCCAGAGATTTACCAACCTTTCCCACACATGATGAATGTCCTTAAGAGTACTTTTTAACACTAATTTAGGCTTTCCTCTTGCATTAGGAGGAGAAAATTCTATTATTTTACTTGGTGGACGTATATAATATGTGAAGTGCATCTGATTCTCTGAAAAAAAAAAAAACTTGAATTACTGTCAGTAGAAAGAAAAAATAAAATATTAACAATATACTATAACACTGATCAAGTGAAAAACTGTAAAGTAGGAAATATCTATCATTTATTTAAAAAGATATGCTGCAATAAAGGAAAACCTGCCCACTCATTAACCCTTAAACTGCCGAAGGATCAAAAATAAATGTGCTCCCAATGCCAGAGATCTGAAAAAAAATTCCAAATAATTCTCCTTGATTTTAAATTTGAAATAAGACTAAAATGGGTGAAAGGTGATAGGTACTTACGTCGGTGGTTGTCAAATGGTAACATCCACTTGCTGCATGAGGCAATTACTTTTTTTTTTGTTTTTAATATTCATGTTATCTTTCTTTTTTTCCTAGTTATAATAGATCATATTTGTTATATCTATATTTATATATCACATTTTACTTATATTTATTGATCAGCAACACTAACACTTATATTTATTGTTAGGTAACACTAACACTAACTAAGCTCTATTCACTTGCTGAACAATACATATTTACTATTGTTGTTCATCCTTTTGCTGCATATATTCTATGTACATTATGTATGCACTGCTCACTTTGATATTAGAAACGGAGCTCGTGGAACTCCTTGAAACAGGGTTCCATGCAGAGTGATATTTCACAGGTTTTACACACACATCTGGTGTCCTGGTTCTCTTCAGCTCTTTTCGTCCTCATAACACAAACATAGCACCTCTTCTGGGCATATGTTAGGTAATGCTTATCAGGCCCCAGACGAGTGGGAATTTGACTGTTCATGCAGTAGTGGCCCAGGAGGTGTAATCTGGTATTTAATGGTGATTTGGCTGATGACAGCCATAGTGAAGTTCTTGTAGGTTGGTTTCTTGCCAGTCTTTATATGGTACACATTATATGCTTTGAGCATGGCAATATCGACAAGGTGGAAAAACAATTTGATTTACAACTTGAAATGCCTACACACAGTCCACAAAACCGACCTGCACATCACATTTGTCTACAAATGCATGTTGTTAGTATACTTAGTCACAGCAGCACTCATCCTCACTGCTTAGATCTTGGCCAGAACAACAAGAAAAACCTCAATTTCCACTTTATTGTTGTGGTTTGTTGCCGGCTGGGAGACCCCTGAGGTGGAAGGCATGCAACCATCAGCATTTGGGCCGTTTTAAGGGATGTTTCCAGTGTCGCTTTCACAAATGAGTACTGAACTCAAATAACTCCAAGTCCTTATCACTATCCTTAGTATTAGTGTCATCCGAAGAGTCAAGTAGACAGTTAATCCTCCTTGGAATAACCATTTCACAAAGATGCTATATGGTAATTAATGTAATGGCTTCCACTATCTCCCACAATGCCCCCCCCCCCCACACACACACACACCACGATCTTTTTTATATTGTGTACACCCACAGCACAGACCCATTTTTTTTTATGTTAACCTAACCCAGTCAAACACAGCCATTTTGGAGGTGCTAGAAGTTAGGCATAAACTTACTTCATCGATAATTTTCCAATTGGCATAAACTAACATCAAAGGCTGTTTAAGGGTTAATGTCTATTACAACACAGAAAAAATTAGACAATTCACAACAGCTGTCTCATATGCAGGTATATGACAGTAATTTTGTTTTAATATAAATGTAGCTATAGATGTATGGTAAGGTACTTCTTAAAATTCCATGCTCCAGGAATATTTATGGATTGTAACTCAGGGACCCAGATGGAAATAAGTCATTGTTTAACTTTTTTATATTTATCCTAGAATAAATCTACATACTGTACTTTTTATATGCCCATAGCATTTGTGTCCCCTGAAGACCATTGTAAAACAATGGCCTTCAAGGCATTCCTAACAGTACCACCATATAGATTTGACTGCAGTATCAGTACTAATAAAATGGTAAAGAAGACTATACAATAACACACATAGGTGATGGTGTTTATGTAATATTTGTACATACGGTATACTATATGCAGAAATATGGAGTTACAGTATTTTTTATTATTATTTATTATCACACCGGCCGATTCCCACCAAGGCAGGGTGGCCCGAAAAAGAAAAACTTTCACCATCATTCACTCCATCACTGTCTTGCCAGAAGGGTGCTTTACACTACAGTTTTTAAACTGCAACATTAACACCCCTCCTTCAGAGTGCAGGCACTGTACTTCCCATCTCCAGGACTCAAGTCCGGCCTGCCGGTTTCCCTGAATCCCTTCATAAATGTTACTTTGCTCACACTCCAACAGCACGTCAAGTATTAAAAACCATTTGTCTCCATTCACTCCTATCAAACACGCTCACGCATGCCTGCTGGAAGTCCAAGCCCCTCGCACACAAAACCTCCTTTACCCCCTCCCTCCAACCCTTCCTAGGCCGACCCCTACCCCGCCTTCCTTCCAATACAGACTGATACACTCTTGAAGTCATTCTGTTTCGCTCCATTCTCTCTACATGTCCGAACCACCTCAACAACCCTTCCTCAGCCCTCTGGACAACAGTTTTGGTAATCCCGCACCTCCTCCTAACTTCCAAACTACGAATTCTCTGCATTATATTCACACCACACATTGCCCTCAGACATGACATCTCCACTGCCTCCAGCCTTCTCCTCGCTGCAACATTCATCACCCACGCTTCACACCCATATAAGAGCGTTGGTAAAACTATACTCTCATACATTCCCCTCTTTGCCTCCAAGGACAAAGTTCTTTGTCTCCACAGACTCCTAAGTGCACCACTCACTCTTTTTCCCTCATCAATTCTATGATTCACCTCATCTTTCATAGACCCATCCGCTGACACGTCCACTCCCAAATATCTGAATACGTTCACCTCCTCCATACTCTCTCCCTCCAATCTGATATTCAATCTTTCATCACCTAATCTTTTTGTTATCCTCATAACCTTACTCTTTCCTGTATTCACCTTTAATTTTCTTCTTTTGCACACCCTACCAAATTCATCCACCAATCTCTGCAACTTCTCTTCAGAATCTCCCAAGAGCACAGTGTCATCAGCAAAGAGCAGCTGTGACAACTCCCACTTTGTGTGTGATTCTTTATCTTTTAACTCCACGCCTCTTGCCAAGACCCTCGCATTTACTTCTCTTACAACCCCATCTATAAATATATTAAACAACCACGGTGACATCACACATCCTTGTCTAAGGCCTACTTTTACTGGGAAAAAATTCCCCTCTTTCCTACATACTCTAACTTGAGCCTCACTATCCTCGTAAAAACTCTTCACTGCTTTCAGTAACCTACCTCCTACACCATACACTTGCAACATCTGCCACATTGCCCCCCTATCCACCCTGTCATACGCCTTTTCCAAATCCATAAATGCCACAAAGACCTCTTTAGCCTTATCTAAATACTGTTCACTTATATGTTTCACTGTAAACACCTGGTCCACACACCCCCTACCTTTCCTAAAGCCTCCTTGTTCATCTGCTATCCTATTCTCCGTCTTACTCTTAATTCTTTCAATTATAACTCTACCATACACTTTACCAGGTACACTCAACAGACTTATCCCCCTATAATTTTTGCACTCTCTTTTATCCCCTTTGCCTTTATACAAAGGAACTATGCATGCTCTCTGCCAATCCCTAGGTACCTTACCCTCTTCCATACATTTATTAAATAATTGCACCAACCACTCCAAAACTATATCCCCACCTGCTTTTAACATTTCTATCTTTATCCCATCAATCCCGGCTGCCTTACCCCCTTTCATTTTACCTACTGCCTCACGAACTTCCCCCACACTCACAACTGACTCTTCCTCACTCCTACAAGATGTTATTCCTCCTTGCCCTATACACGAAATCACAGCTTCCCTATCTTCATCAACATTTAACAATTCCTCAAAATATTCCTTCCATCTTCCCAATACCTCTAACTCTCCATTTAATAACTCTCCTCTCCTATTTTTAACTGACAAATCCATTTGTTCTCTAGGCTTTCTTAACTTGTTAATCTCACTCCAAAACTTTTTCTTATTTTCAACAAAATTTGTTGAGGCCTTGAATTATTATTATTATTATATTCATGAGGAAAGCTCTAAACTTGTAGGTCATACACATGGTGGAATGGAATGTCCAATTCCTTGGAACAAAAGCCCATCACCATCATCAAAGGACCTCCCTTAAGAGCCTTCGAATAATAACAAATTTAGATGATCTTATATTTTTAGCTCCCAAAGAGAATGATTTACAGCAAACAATATGACATATATTAATGCAAATATACACATAGTATTTAGCTCATCACCATACACATATATACATATACATATTCTCCTCAAAGCCAAAATATGCAACATTCTATATGGCTGACAATAACTGAAGGTAGCTGTGCCTTCTTCAGTCCAGTACAGTACTGCATTATTTTATACTGTACTATTACATATGAGTGGGACTGTTGCAGTTCAAAGGTTATTCAAACTGTGATGCTTCTAGGAAGAGAGCTATTTAATGAATGATGGAGAATGGTCTTCCTTTTTTAGGTCACTCTACCAAGGTTGAATATGGCCAATATAAAAATAATATTTTTCTATTTTACTGTATATTACAACAGACTTTACATTATTTTTAAATTTTTCATATTTTCCATCAATTCTGATATATGTACTTGTTTTGGCTATTTTTCATCATGCATATATATACATGTATATGTATATGTATATTTATATGTAGTAGGTTGGTAGACAGCAACCACCCAGGGAGGTACTACCGTCCTGCCAAGTGAGTGTAAAACGAAGCCTGTGATTGTTTTACATGATGGTAGGATTGCTGATGTCTTTTGTCTGTCTCATAAATATGCAAGATTACAGGCATGTCTTGCTACTTCTACTTACACTTAGGTCACACTACACATACATGTACACATTTATTTATACACACTCATCTGAGTTTTCTTTGATTTTATCTTAATAGTTCTTGGTCTTATTAATTTTCCTTTTATATCCATGGGGAAGTGGAATAAGAATCTTTCCTCCGTAAGCCATGCGTGTTGTAAAAGTCAACTAAAATGCCGGGAACAATGGGCTAGTAACCCCTTTTCCTGTAAAGATTACTAAAAAGAATAAGAAGAAGAAAATTGTCAAAGTGGGAAGTCTGAATGTGCGTGGATGTTGTGCAGATGATAAGAAAGAGATGATTGTGGATGTTATGAATGAGAAGAAGCTGGATGTCCTGGCTTTAAGTGAAACAAAGCTGAAGGGGGTGGGAGAGTTTCAGTGGAGAGGAATAAATGGGATTAGGTCAGGGGTTTCAAATAGAGTTAGAGCTAAAGAAGGAGTAGCAATAATGTTGAAGGATAAGCTATGGCAGGAAAAGAGGGACTATAAATGTATTAATTCAAGGATTATGTGGAGTAAAATAAAGATTGGATGTGAAAAGTGGGTTATAATAAGCGTGTATGCACCTGGAGAAGAGAGAAGTGTAGAGGAGAGAGAGAGATTTTGGGAAATGTTGAGTGAATGCGTGGGGAGTTTTGAATCAAGTGTGAGAGTAATGGTGGTTGGGGATTTTAATGCTAAAGTGGGTAAAAATGTTATGGAGGGAGTAGTAGGTAAATTTGGGGTGCCAGGGGTAAATGTAAATGGGGAGCCTTTAATTGAGCTATGTGTAGAAAGAAATTTGGTAATAAGTAATACATATTTTATGAAAAAGAGGATAAATAAATATACAAGGTATGATGTAGCACGTAATGAAAGTAGTTTATTAGATTATGTATTGGTGGATAAAAGGTTGATGGGTAGGCTCCAGGATGTACATGTTTATAGAGGGGCAACTGATATATCGGATCATTATTTAGTTGTAGCTACAGTTAGAGTAAGAGGTAGATGGGAAAAGAGGAAGGTGGCAACAACAAGTAAGAGGGAAGTGAAAGTGTATAAACTAAGGGAGGAGGAAGTTCGGGTGAGATATAAGCGACTATTGGCAGAAAGGTGGGCTAGTGCAAAGATGAGTAGTGGGGGGGTTGAAGAGGGTTGGAATAGTTTTAAAAATGCAGTATTAGAATGTGGGGCAGAAGTTTGTGGTTATAGGAGGGTGGGGGCAGGAGGAAAGAGGAGTGATTGGTGGAATGATGAAGTAAAGGGTGTGATAAAAGAGAAAAAGGTAGCTTATGAGAGGTTTTTACAAAGCAGAAGTGTTATAAGAAGAGCAGAGTATATGGAGAGTAAAAGAAAGGTAAAGAGAGTGGTGAGAGAGTGCAAAAGGAGAGCAGATGATAGAGTGGGAGAGGCACTGTCAAGAAATTTTAATGAAAATAAGAAAAAATTTTGGAGTGAGTTAAACAAGTTAAGAAAGCCTAGGGAAAATATGGATTTGTCAGTTAAAAACAGAGTAGGGGAGTTAGTAGATGGGGAGATGGAGGTATTGGGTAGATGGCGAGAATATTTTGAGGAACTTTTAAATGTTAAGGAAGAAACAGAGGCAGTAATTTCATGCACTGGTCAGGGAGGTATACCATCTTTTAGGAGTGAAGAAGAGCAGAATGTAAGTGTGGGGGAGGTACGTGAGGCATTACGTAAAATGAAAGGGGGTAAAGCAGCTGGAACTGATGGGATCATGACAGAAATGTTAAAAGCAGGGGGGGATATAGTGTTGGAGTGGTTGGTACTTTTGTTTAATAAATGTATGAAAGAGGGGAAGGTACCTAGGGATTGGCAGAGAGCATGTATAGTCCCTTTATATAAAGGGAAAGGGGACAAAAGAGACTGTAAAAATTATAGAGGAATAAGCTTACTGAGTATACCAGGAAAAGTGTACGGTAGGGTTATAATTGAAAGAATTAGAGGTAAGACAGAATGTAGGATTGCGGATGAGCAAGGAGGTTTTAGAGTGGGTAGGGGATGTGTAGATCAGGTGTTTACATTGAAGCATATATGTGAACAGTATTTAGATAAAGATAGGGAAGTTTTTATTGCATTTATGGATTTAGAAAAGGCATATGATAGAGTGGATAGAGGAGCAATGTGGCAGATGTTGCAAGTATATGGAATAGGTGGTAAGTTATTAAATGCTGTAAAGAGTTTTTATGAGGATAGTGAGGCTCAGGTTAGGGTGTGTAGAAGAGAGGGAGACTACTTCCCGGTAAAAGTAGGTCTTAGACAGGGATGTGTAATGTCACCATGGTTGTTTAATATATTTATAGATGGGGTTGTAAAGGAAGTAAATGCTAGGGTGTTTGGGAGAGGGGTGGGATTAAATTATGGGGAATCAAATTCAAAATGGGAATTGACACAGTTACTTTTTGCTGATGATACTGTGCTTATGGGAGATTCTAAAGAAAAATTGCAAAGGTTAGTGGATGAGTTTGGGAATGTGTGTAAAGGTAGAAAGTTGAAAGTGAACATAGAAAAGAGTAAGGTGATGAGGGTGTCAAATGATTTAGATAAAGAAAAATTGGATATCAAATTGGGGAGGAGGAGTATGGAAGAAGTGAATGTTTTCAGATACTTGGGAGTTGACGTGTCGGCGGATGGATTTATGAAGGATGAGGTTAATCATAGAATTGATGAGGGAAAAAAGGTGAGTGGTGCGTTGAGGTATATGTGGAGTCAAAAAACGTTATCTATGGAGGCAAAGAAGGGAATGTATGAAAGTATAGTAGTACCAACACTCTTATATGGGTGTGAAGCTTGGGTGGTAAATGCAGCAGCGAGGAGACGGTTGGAGGCAGCGGAGATGTCCTGTTTAAGGGCAATGTGTGGTGTAAATATTATGCAGAAAATTCGGAGTGTGGAAATTAGGAGAAGGTGTGGAGTTAATAAAAGTATTAGTCAGAGGGCAGAAGAGGGGTTGTTGAGGTGGTTTGGTCATTTAGAGAGAATGGATCACAGTAGAATGACATGGAAAGCATATAAATCTATAGGGGAAGGAAGGCGGGGTAGGGGTCGTCCTCGAAAGGGTTGGAGAGAGGGGGTAAAGGAGGTTTTGTGGGTAAGGGGCTTGGACTTCCAGCAAGCGTGCGTGAGCGTGTTAGATAGGAGTGAATGGAGACGAATGGTACTTGGGACCTGACGATCTGTTGGAGTGTGAGCAGGGTAATATTTAGTGAAGGGATTCAGGGAAACCGGTTATTTTCATATAGTCGGACTTGAGTCCTGGAAATGGGAAGTACAATGCCTGCACTTTAAAGGAGGGGTTTGGGATATTGGCAGTTTGGAGGGATATGTTGTGTATCTTTATATGTTTATGCTTCTAGACTGTTGTATTCTGAGCACCTCTGCAAAAACAGTGATAATGTGCGAGTGTGGTGAAAGTGTTGAATGATGATGAAAGTATTTTCTTTTTGGGGATTTTCTTTCTTTTTTGGGTCACCCTGCCTCGGTGGGAGACGGCCGACTTGTTTAAAAAAAAAAAAAAAAAAAAAAAAATATGTATATGTATATGGATATCATGTACTGCCAAAATAACTACAATGTTAAATACTATTCTGTGCATTATGCCTAGAACAGATTAACTTGGTGGCACTCGATGTATGCACAAGGCTTATTCCTCTAAGAAAAAGGAGGAGTAGATGCAAAATAGAAAGAGACAGGCACTCCCCTTACAGGCGACGGAAAAGAATAACAGAGCGGCTAAAAGAGGTCAATATATCTGAAATGCGTAGGGAGACACTGGTCAGAGAAATAGCAAACATCGAACTTAAGCTAAAGGAATCTTATAGGAGTCAGGAATCGCGGGAAGAACTAAAAGCCATAAATGAAATCGAAAGAAACCCAAAGTATTTCTTCGCCTATGCCAAATCAAAGTCGAGAACAACATCCAGTATTGGGCCCCTACTTAAACAAGATGGGTCCTACACAGATGACAGCAAGGAAATGAGTGAGCTACTCAAGTCCCAATATGACTCAGTTGTTAGCAAGCTGCTAACCAGACTGAGAGTCGAAGATCAAAACAAATTTTTTATGAGAGAGCCACAAAATTTGATTAACACAAGCCTATCCGATGTTATCCTGACGCCAAATGACTTCGAACAGGCGATAAATGACATGCCCATGCACTCTGCCCCAGGGCCAGACTCATGGAACTCCGTGTTCATCAAGAACTGCAAGAAGCCCCTATCACGAGCCTTTTCCATCCTATGGAGAGGGAGCATGGACACGGGGGTCGTCCCACAGTTACTAAAAACAACAGACATAGCCCCACTCCACAAAGGGGGCAGTAAAGCAACAGCAAAGAACTACAGACCGATAGCACTAACATCCCATATCATAAAAATCTTTGAAAGGGTCCTAAGAAGCAAGATCACCACCCATCTAGAAACCCATCAGTTACACAACCCAGGGCAACATGGGTTTAGAACAGGTCGCTCCTGTCTGTCTCAACTATTGGATCACTACGACAAGGTCCTAAATGCACTAGAAGATAAAAAGAATGCTGATGCAATATATATAGACTTTGCAAAAGCCTTCGACAAGTGTGACCATGGCGTAATAGCGCACAAAATGCGTGTTAAAGGGATAACAGGAAAAGTCGGTCGATGGATCTATAATTTCCTCACTAACAGAACACAGAGAGTAGTCGTCAACAGAGTAAAGTCCGAGGCAGCTACGGTGAAAAGCTCTGTTCCACAAGGCACAGTACTCGCTCCCATCTTGTTCCTCATCCTCATATCCGACATAGACAAGGATGTCAGCCACAGCACCGTGTCTTCCTTTGCAGATGACACCCAAATCTGCATGACAGTGTCTTCCATTGCAGACACTGCAAGGCTCCAGGCGGACATCAACCGAATCTTTCAGTGGGCTGCAGAAAACAATATGAAGTTCAACGATGAGAAATTTCAATTACTCAGATATGGTAAACACGAGGAAATTAAATCTTCATCAGAGTACAAAACAAATTCTGGCCACAAAATAGAGCGAAACACCAACATAAAAGACCTGGGAGTGATCATGTCGGAGGATCTCACCTTCAAGGACCATAACATTGTATCAATCACATCTGCTAGAAAAATGACAGGATGGATAATGAGAACCTTCAAAACTAGGGAGGCCAAGCCCATGATGACACTCTTCAGGTCACTTGTTCTATCTAGGCTGGAATATTGCTGCACACTAACAGCACCTTTCAAGGCAGGTGAAATTGCTGACCTAGAAAATGTACAGAGAACCTTCACGGCGCGCATAACGGAGATAAAACACCTCAATTACTGGGAGCGCTTGAGGTTCCTGAACCTGTATTCCCTGGAACGCAGGCGGGAGAGATACATGATTATATACACCTGGAAAATCCTAGAGGGACTAGTACCGAACTTGCACACGAAAATCACTCACTACGAAAGCAAAAGACTTGGCAGACGATGCAACATCCCCCCAATGAAAAGCAGGGGTGTCACTAGCACGTTAAGAGACCATACAAACTATTGCCCTCTGGGTAATAGTTTGGGCAATCCCACACCTTCTCCTAATTTCCAAACTACGAATTCTCTGCATTATATTCACACCACACATTGCCCTCACACATGACATCTCCACTACCTCCAGCCTTCTCCTTCTTGCAACATTCACCACCCATGTTTCACACCCATATATGAGTGCTGTTATAACTACACTCTCATACATTCCCCTCTTTGGTTCCATGGACAAAGTTCTTTGTTTCCACAGACTCTTAAGTGCGCCACTCACCCTTTTCCCCCTCATCAATTCAATGATTCACCTCATCTTTCATAGACCCATCTGCTGACATGTCCACTCCTAAATAGTATCTGAATACATTCACCTCCTCTATACTTTCTCCCTCCAATCTGATATCCAATCTTTCGTCACCTAATTTTTTTGTTATCCTCATCACCTTACTCTTTCCTATATTCACTTTTAATTTTATTCTTTTACATACCCTACCAAACACATCCACCAACCTCTGCAGCCTCTCTTCAGAATCTTCCAAAGGCAGTGTCATTAGGAAAGAGCAACTGTGACAACTCCCACTGAGAATACAACCATAAAAACCACATGAAAATACACCGCAAAGTCGCTGTTTTAAACCAAAAATAGTTTTTTTTTCTCATTATGCACTGCGTGCTGCAGGATTTTTTTTATACGGCACACTTGCCACACAGACCCATTCTCCCATATCTAAGCCCAAATTTACCACTCACAGCTTATGTGAATGAGCTGAGCTCATGGCTTAGTACAACAGGACTGACCCTGGCTTCAAAGCAGTAGTACAACGGGACCAACCCTGAAAAGATTAAGTCACCACTTAATAACGATCCAGGACAGACCAAAATGTCATCTTAAGGTTCATCTCCAATTTATGAATTAGTTGTAAATTGTTTCAGTCATGGTATTGTTACTTTTATTCTTCAATTAATACCTTTATCTTTTTGATGAGAGGGTACTGGACAAGAACGACCACTCCACACTCCAGCTATCCACATCAGAGCATTCTGCTGTATCCCATATTTTGTGATATAACAGCCAAATGATCCTTGAAGCCATTCAACAACTGCATGATGAATTAATTCTCTACCTGAAAAAGACCTCATAATCATAAAAAAAACTAAATAAATAAATAGCTGGTATATTACACATCTGATAATCAGCATGTATGCAAAACTGAGTACCTTTGAATCTTCATATGAATAAACACTGTGTGCGCTCACGCACGCGCACACGTATGCACACGTGCACGTACACATGCACACACAGGTACACACACACACACACACACACACACACACACACACACACACACACACACACACACACACACACACACACACACACACACAAAACTCATGGAGACAATAACAGATGCAATCTTCCCACCAGGATACCAGATCATGAGGAAAGATAGAAGGGGCAGGGGGGGAGGTGGGGTTGCTCTGCTCGTAAAAAACAGATGGAAATTCGAGAAAATGGAAGGAATAGATGAGACGGGAGAAAGAGACTACATAGCAGGTACACTTCAGTCTGGGGAACACAAAGTGGTCATTGCAGTGATGTATAATCCACCACAGAACTGCAGGAGGCCAAGAGAGGAATATGAAGAGAGCAACAGAGCAATGGTGGACACACTTGCTGAGGTGGCAAGAAGAGCTCACTCCAGCAGAGCAAAGTTGCTGGTTATGGGGGATTTCAACCACAGGGAGATTGACTGGGAAAACCTGGAGCCACATGGGGGTCCCGAAACATGGAGAGCCAGGATGTTGGACGTGGTGCTGGAAAACCTCATGCACCATGTTAAGGACACTACCAGAGTGAGAGGGGAGGATGAACCAGCAAGATTGGACCTTGTGTTCACCCTGGGCAGCTCAGACATTGAGGACATCAAGTATGAGAGTCCCCTAGGAGCTAGCGACCACGTGGTTCTGTGCTTTGAATACATAGTAGAGCTGCAAGTGGAGAGAATAACAGGAGTAGAATGGGAAAAGCCTGACTATAAAAGAGGGGACTACATAGGGTTGAAGAACTTCCTGCGGGAGGTCCAGTGGGACAGAGAACTGGCAGGAAAGCCAGTAAATGAAATGATGGAATATGTAGCAACAAAATGCAAGGAGGCAGTGGAAAGGTTCATTCCCAAGGGCAACAGTAACAACGGGAAGACCAGAACAAGCCCCTGGTTTACCCGACGGTGTAAGGAGGCAAAAACAAAGTGCAATAGAGAATGGAAAAAGTACAGAAGGCAGAGAACACACGAAAATAGGGAGATCAGTCGCAGAGCCAGGAATGAGTACGCACAGGTAAGGAGGGAGGCCCAGCGACAGTATGAAAATGACATAGCATCGAGAATCAAGACTGACCCGAAACTGTTGTATAGCCACATCAGGAGGAAGACAACAGTCAAAGACCAGGTGATCAGATTAAGGACAGAAGGTGGAGAACTCACAAGAAATGATCAGGAGGTATGTGAGGAGCTGAACAGGAGATTTAAGGAAGTTTTTACAGTAGAGACAGGAAGGGCTGTGGGAAGACAGCACAGAAGGGAACATCAAGAGGGAATATACCAACAAGTGTTGGATGACATACGAACAACTGAGGAGGAGGTGAAGAAGCTCTTAAGTGACCTTGACACCTCAAAGGTGATGGGACCAGACAACATCTCCCCATGGGTCCTTAGAGAAGGAGCAGAGATGCTGTGTGTGCCTCTAACCACAATCTTCAACACATCCCTTGAAACTGGGCAACTACCTGAGAAATGGAAGACAGCTAATGTAGTCCCCATATTTAAGAAAGGAAACAGAAACGAGGCACTAAACTACAGACCTGTGTCTCTGACATGTATTGTGTGCAAAGTCATGGAGAAGATTATCAGGAGGAGAGTGGTTGAACACCTGGAAAGGAACAAGATTATAAATGAAAACCAGCATGGGTTCATGGAAGGCAAATCTTGTATCACAAACCTCCTGGAGTTTTATGACAAGGTAACAGAAGTAAGACACGAGAGAGAGGGTTGGGTAGATTGCGTTTTCCTAGACTGCAGGAAGGCCTTTGACACAGTTCCCCACAAGAGATTAGTGCAGAAGCTGGAGGATCAGGCACACGTAAAAGGAAGGGCACTGCAATGGATAAGGGAATACCTGACAGGGAGGCAGCAACGAGTCATGGTACGTGAAGAGGTATCACAGTGGGCGCCTGTTACGAGCGGGGTCCCACAGGGGTCAGTTCTAGGACCAGTGCTATTTTTGATATATGTGAACGACATGATGGAAGGAATAGACTCTGAAGTGTCCCTGTTCGCAGATGACGTGAAGTTGATGAGAAGAATTAAATCGGACGAGGATGAGGCAGGACTGCAAAGAGACCTGGAGAGGCTGGACATGTGGTCCAGTAACTGGCTTCTCGAATTCAATCCAGCCAAATGCAAAGTCATGAAGATTGGGGAGGGGCAAAGAAGACTGCAGACAGAGTATAGGCTAGGTGGACAAAGACTACAGACCTCACTCAGGGAGAAAGACCTTGGGGTGACCATAACACCGAGCACATCACCGGAGGCACACATCAACCAAATAACTGCTGCAGCATACGGGTGCCTGGCAAACCTGAGAATAGCGTTCCGATGCCTTAATAAGGAATCGTTCAAGACACTGTACACTGTGTATGTTAGGCCCATACTGGAGTATGCAGCACCAGTCTGGAACCCACACCTGGTCAAGCACGTCAAGAAGTTAGAGAAAGTACAAAGGTTTCCAACAAGGCTAGTCCCAGAGCTCAAGGGAATGTTGTACGAGGAAAGGTTAAGGGAAATCGGACTGACGACACTGGAGGACAGAAGGGTCAGGGGAGACATGATAACGACATACAAGATACTGCGGGGAATAGACAAGGTGGACAGAGATAGGATGTTCCAGAGAGGGGACACAGGGACAAGGGGTCACAACTGGAAGCTGAAGACTCAGACGAGTCACAGGGACGTTAGGAAGTATTTCTTCAGTCATAGAGTTGTCAGCAAGTGGAATAGCCTAGCAAGTGAAGTAGTGGAGGCAGGAACCATACATAGTTTTAAGAAGAGGTATGACAAAGCTCAGGAAGCAGAGAGAGAGAGGATCCAGTAGCGATCAGTGAAGAGGCGGGGCCAGGAGCTGAGTCTCGACCCCTGCAACCACAATTAGGTGAGTACACACACACACACACACACACATACACACATCATTATATATGCTTCTAAGCTGTTGTATCTGGGTGCCTCTGCAAAAACAGTGATTATGTATGAGTGAGGTAAAAGTGTTGAATGATGGTGAAAACATTTTCTTTTTGGGGATTTTCTTAATTTTTAGGTCACCCTGCCTCAGTGGGAGATGGCCAACCTGTTGAAAAAAAAAAAAAAAAAAAAAAAAAAAATATATTGGGATATTGGCAGTTTGGAGGGATATGTTGTGTATCTTTATATGTGTATGCTTCTAGACTGTTGTATTCTGAGCACCTCTGCACAATCAGTGATAATGTGCGAGTGTGGTGAAAGTGTTGAATGATGATGAAAGTATTTTCTTTTTGGGGATTTTCTTTCTTTTTTGGGTCACCCTGCCTCGGTGGGAGACGGCCGACTTGTTGAAAAAAAAAAAAAAAAAAAAAAAAAATATATATATATATACCTCTAGAACTGTCATGGGGACCCTCATCCTCAGAGAAAAGAATAAACTTGCTTCAGGGAAAACTCAAGATTCTCCCTGAAGCTGTTTGAGAATTTTCTCCTACCACCCCCTATATTATGTATATATATTTTATTTAAAGACAAAATACATTGACGAAACATTCACAAAAATATGATACAAAGTAAAACAACATAGGTAACTCAGAGCTACATCTCGAATACTTCGTCCAGCTCCCCTGCGGTGGGCCGCGTGCCCAGAATGCTGCAGGCATTTCCTCTCTGGATCGCAACACTGAGTCTCTGAAAGAGGAAGCTGGTCGCCCTGTGGTCCTTGGTTTCTATGATGAGCTTTTCACCCAGCTCTTTGAGGAACTTTAGAGCACACTTGCCCCATGCTCCAAGGGTCTCCGACCCTATTGGAATGAAGTTATAGCAAGGGGGAAGGTCTTCATATTTTCGGATCTTCTGGGTCTCCCTGTGGCTGGCAGCTCCACCCCCAAGTAGGTGTCTGCCAATGTGGCAGCACAGGTGTAGTCCCAGGCAATCTGCTTTCCATCCTTCCAGGGTAGCATAGTGGCTCCATCAGGACGCTTTTGACTTCCATCAGACCTCTGTACTTGGGGTTCCCGTTGAGCTGGGCAACGGGCTGTGGCGAGGCTTCTCTTTATTATGTCATTGATCTCCTCATGTCTGGCATACTTCCCTTCTGCTGTGTGACACACGAGACCATGGAGTCCGAATTGATCAGCTGTCGCCCTGCCGCAAATACACCTATGTTCGGTGAGGATGGGGGCGGCTAGGCGAAGAGCAACACCAATCCGAATGGCCTGTGGGTCGAGACGGGTGCCCAGGGAGGAATTGGGAACAGCTAACAGGAAATCTCCTGAGTGTGGTGCCTTCACTGCCAGGAGACGAGCTTTGTTCTTTCCTGAAGCATTGGAGAGCATTGTATATATATATATATATATACATATATATATTTTTTTTTTTTTCAACAAGTATATGTATATGTATATGTATATGTGGAGTCAAAAAACGTTATCTATGGAGGCAAAGAAGGGAATGTATGAAAGTATAGTAGTACCAACACTCTTATATGGGTGTGAAGCTTGGGTGGTAAATGCAGCAGCGAGGAGACGGTTGGAGGCAGTGGAGATGTCCTGTTTAAGGGTAATGTGTGGTGTAAATATTATGCAGAAAATTCGGAGTGTGGAAATTAGGAGAAGGTGTGGAGTTAATAAAAGTATTAGTCAGAGGGCAGAAGAGGGGTTGTTGAGGTGGTTTGGTCATTTAGAGAGAATGGATCAAAGTAGAATGACATGGAAAGCATATAAATCTATAGGGGAAGGAAGGCGGGGTAGGGGTCGTCCTCGAAAAGGTTGGAGAGAGGGGGTAAAGGAGGTTTTCTGGGCAAGGGGCTTGGACTTCCAGCAAGCGTGCGTGAGCGTGTTAGATAGGAGTGAATGGAGACGAATGGTACTTGGGACCTGACGATCTGTTGGAGTGTGAGCAGGGTAATATTTAGTGAAGGGATTCAGGGAAACCGGTTATTTTCATATAGTCGGACTTGAGTCCTGGAAATGGGAAGTACAATGCCTGCACTTTAAAGGAGGGGTTTGGGATATTGGCAGTTTGGAGGGATATGTTGTGTATCTTTATATGTGTATGCTTCTAGACTGTTGTATTCTGAGCACCTCTGCAAAAACAGTGATAATGTGCGAGTGTGGTGAAAGTGTTGAATGATGATGAAAGTATTTTCTTTTTGGGGATTTTCTTTCTTTTTTTGGGTCACCCTGCCTCGGTGGGAGACAGCCGACTTGTTGAAAAAAAAAAAAAAAAAATATGTATATATATATATATATATATATATATATATATATATATATATATCCAAAAGAGGGGGTAATGGAGGTTTTGTGGGCTAGGGGCTTGGACTTCCAGCAAGTGTGCATGAGCGTATTAGATAGGAGTGAATGGAGGCGAATGATACTTGGGACCTGACGATCTGTTGGAGTGTGAGCAGGGTAATATTTAGTGAAGGGATTCAGGAAAACCGGTTATTTTCATATAGTCGGACTTGAGTCCTGGAAATGGGAAGTACAATGCCTGCACTTTAAAGGAGGGGTTTGGGATATTGGCAGTTTGGAGGGATATGTTGTGTATCTTTATATGTGTATGCTTCTAAACTGTTGTATTCTGAGCACCTCTGCAAAAACAGTGATAATGTGCGAGTGTGGTGAAAGTGTTGAATGATGATGAAAGTATTTTCTTTTTGGGGATTTTCTTTCTTTTTTGGGTCACCCTGCCTCGGTGGGAGACGGCCGACTTGTTGAGAAAAAAAAAAAAAAAAAAAATTATATATATATATAAATATGCAAGATTACAGGCATGTCTTGCTACTTCTACTTACACTTAGGTCACACTACACATACATGTACACATTTATTTATACACACTCATCTGAGTTTTCTTTGATTTTATCTTAATAGTTCTTGGTCTTATTAATTTTCCTTTTATATCCATGGGGAAGTGGAATAAGAATCTTTCCTCCGTAAGCCATGCGTGTTGTAAAAGTCAACTAAAATGCCGGGAACAATGGGCTAGTAACCCCTTTTCCTGTAAAGATTACTAAAAAGAATAAGAAGAAGAAAATTGTCAAAGTGGGAAGTCTGAATGTGCGTGGATGTTGTGCAGATGATAAGAAAGAGATGATTGTGGATGTTATGAATGAGAAGAAGCTGGATGTCCTGGCTTTAAGTGAAACAAAGCTGAAGGGGGTGGGAGAGTTTCAGTGGAGAGGAATAAATGGGATTAGGTCAGGGGTTTCAAATAGAGTTAGAGCTAAAGAAGGAGTAGCAATAATGTTGAAGGATAAGCTATGGCAGGAAAAGAGGGACTATAAATGTATTAATTCAAGGATTATGTGGAGTAAAATAAAGATTGGATGTGAAAAGTGGGTTATAATAAGCGTGTATGCACCTGGAGAAGAGAGAAGTGTAGAGGAGAGAGAGAGATTTTGGGAAATGTTGAGTGAATGCGTGGGGAGTTTTGAATCAAGTGTGAGAGTAATGGTGGTTGGGGATTTTAATGCTAAAGTGGGTAAAAATGTTATGGAGGGAGTAGTAGGTAAATTTGGGGTGCCAGGGGTAAATGTAAATGGGGAGCCTTTAATTGAGCTATGTGTAGAAAGAAATTTGGTAATAAGTAATACATATTTTATGAAAAAGAGGATAAATAAATATACAAGGTATGATGTAGCACGTAATGAAAGTAGTTTATTAGATTATGTATTGGTGGATAAAAGGTTGATGGGTAGGCTCCAGGATGTACATGTTTATAGAGGGGCAACTGATATATCGGATCATTATTTAGTTGTAGCTACAGTTAGAGTAAGAGGTAGATGGGAAAAGAGGAAGGTGGCAACAACAAGTAAGAGGGAAGTGAAAGTGTATAAACTAAGGGAGGAGGAAGTTCGGGTGAGATATAAGCGACTATTGGCAGAAAGGTGGGCTAGTGCAAAGATGAGTAGTGGGGGGGTTGAAGAGGGTTGGAATAGTTTTAAAAATGCAGTATTAGAATGTGGGGCAGAAGTTTGTGGTTATAGGAGGGTGGGGGCAGGAGGAAAGAGGAGTGATTGGTGGAATGATGAAGTAAAGGGTGTGATAAAAGAGAAAAAGGTAGCTTATGAGAGGTTTTTACAAAGCAGAAGTGTTATAAGAAGAGCAGAGTATATGGAGAGTAAAAGAAAGGTAAAGAGAGTGGTGAGAGAGTGCAAAAGGAGAGCAGATGATAGAGTGGGAGAGGCACTGTCAAGAAATTTTAATGAAAATAAGAAAAAATTTTGGAGTGAGTTAAACAAGTTAAGAAAGCCTAGGGAAAATATGGATTTGTCAGTTAAAAACAGAGTAGGGGAGTTAGTAGATGGGGAGATGGAGGTATTGGGTAGATGGCGAGAATATTTTGAGGAACTTTTAAATGTTAAGGAAGAAACAGAGGCAGTAATTTCATGCACTGGTCAGGGAGGTATACCATCTTTTAGGAGTGAAGAAGAGCAGAATGTAAGTGTGGGGGAGGTACGTGAGGCATTACGTAAAATGAAAGGGGGTAAAGCAGCTGGAACTGATGGGATCATGACAGAAATGTTAAAAGCAGGGGGGGATATAGTGTTGGAGTGGTTGGTACTTTTGTTTAATAAATGTATGAAAGAGGGGAAGGTACCTAGGGATTGGCAGAGAGCATGTATAGTCCCTTTATATAAAGGGAAAGGGGACAAAAGAGACTGTAAAAATTATAGAGGAATAAGCTTACTGAGTATACCAGGAAAAGTGTACGGTAGGGTTATAATTGAAAGAATTAGAGGTAAGACAGAATGTAGGATTGCGGATGAGCAAGGAGGTTTTAGAGTGGGTAGGGGATGTGTAGATCAGGTGTTTACATTGAAGCATATATGTGAACAGTATTTAGATAAAGATAGGGAAGTTTTTATTGCATTTATGGATTTAGAAAAGGCATATGATAGAGTGGATAGAGGAGCAATGTGGCAGATGTTGCAAGTATATGGAATAGGTGGTAAGTTATTAAATGCTGTAAAGAGTTTTTATGAGGATAGTGAGGCTCAGGTTAGGGTGTGTAGAAGAGAGGGAGACTACTTCCCGGTAAAAGTAGGTCTTAGACAGGGATGTGTAATGTCACCATGGTTGTTTAATATATTTATAGATGGGGTTGTAAAGGAAGTAAATGCTAGGGTGTTTGGGAGAGGGGTGGGATTAAATTATGGGGAATCAAATTCAAAATGGGAATTGACACAGTTACTTTTTGCTGATGATACTGTGCTTATGGGAGATTCTAAAGAAAAATTGCAAAGGTTAGTGGATGAGTTTGGGAATGTGTGTAAAGGTAGAAAGTTGAAAGTGAACATAGAAAAGAGTAAGGTGATGAGGGTGTCAAATGATTTAGATAAAGAAAAATTGTTTATCAAATTGGGGAGGAGGAGTATGGAAGAAGTGAATGTTTTCAGATACTTGGGAGTTGACGTGTCGGTGGATGGATTTATGAAGGATGAGGTTAATCATAGAATTGATGAGGGAAAAAAGGTGAGTGGTGCGTTGAGGTATATGTGGAGTCAAAAAACGTTATCTATGGAGGCAAAGAAGGGAATGTATGAAAGTATAGTAGTACCAACACTCTTATATGGGTGTGAAGCTTGGGTGGTAAATGCAGCAGCGAGGAGACGGTTGGAGGCAGCGGAGATGTCCTGTTTAAGGGCAATGTGTGGTGTAAATATTATGCAGAAAATTCGGAGTGTGGAAATTAGGAGAAGGTGTGGAGTTAATAAAAGTATTAGTCAGAGGGCAGAAGAGGGGTTGTTGAGGTGGTTTGGTCATTTAGAGAGAATGGATCACAGTAGAATGACATGGAAAGCATATAAATCTATAGGGGAAGGAAGGCGGGGTAGGGGTCGTCCTCGAAAGGGTTGGAGAGAGGGGGTAAAGGAGGTTTTGTGGGTAAGGGGCTTGGACTTCCAGCAAGCGTGCGTGAGCGTGTTAGATAGGAGTGAATGGAGACGAATGGTACTTGGGACCTGACGATCTGTTGGAGTGTGAGCAGGGTAATATTTAGTGAAGGGATTCAGGGAAACCGGTTATTTTCATATAGTCGGACTTGAGTCCTGGAAATGGGAAGTACAATGCCTGCACTTTAAAGGAGGGGTTTGGGATATTGGCAGTTTGGAGGGATATGTTGTGTATCTTTATATGTTTATGCTTCTAGACTGTTGTATTCTGAGCACCTCTGCAAAAACAGTGATAATGTGCGAGTGTGGTGAAAGTGTTGAATGATGATGAAAGTATTTTCTTTTTGGGGATTTTCTTTCTTTTTTGGGTCACCCTGCCTCGGTGGGAGACGGCCGACTTGTTGAAAAAAAAAAAAAAAATATATATATATATATATATATATACATATATTTTTTTTTTTTAACAAGTCGGCCGTCTCCCACCGAGGCAGGGTGACCCAAAAAAAAAGCCGTCTCCCACCGAGGCAGGGTGACCCAAAAAAAGAAAGAAAATCCCCAAAAAGAAAATACTTTCATCATCATTCAACACTTTCACCACATGCACACATTATCACTGCTTTTGCAGAGGTGCTCAGAATACAACAGTCTAGAAGCATACACATATAAAGATACACAACATATCCCTCCAAACTGCCAATATCCCAAACCCCTCCTTTAAAGTGCAGGCATTGTACTTCCCATTTCCAGGACTCAAGTCCGACTATATGAAAATAACCGGTTTCCCTGAATCCCTTCACTAAATATTACCCTGCTCACACTCCAACAGATCGTCAGGTCCCAAGTACCATTCGTCTCCATTCACTCCTATCTAACACGCTCATGCACGCTTGCTGGAAGTCCAAGCCCCTCGCCCACAAAACCTCCTTTACCCCCTCTCTCCAACCCTTTCGAGGACGACCCCTACCCCGCCTTCCTTCCCCTATAGATTTATATGCTTTCCATGTCATTCTACTTTGATCCATTCTCTCTAAATGACCAAACCACCTCAACAACCCCTCTTCTGCCCTCTGACTAATACTTTTATTAACTCCACACCTTCTCCTAATTTCCACACTCCGAATTTTCTGCATAATATTTACACCACACATTGCCCTTAAACAGGACATCTCCACTGCCTCCAACCGTCTCCTCGCTGCTGCATTTACCACCCAAGCTTCACATCCATATAAGAGTGTTGGTACTACTATACTTTCATACATTCCCTTCTTTGCCTCCATAGATAACGTTTTTTGACTCCACATATACCTCAACGCACCACTCACCTTTTTTCCCTCATCAATTCTATGATTAACCTCATCCTTCATAAATCCATCCGCCGACACGTCAACTCCCAAGTATCTGAAAACATTCACTTCTTCCATACTCCTCCTCCCCAATTTGATATCCAATTTTTCTTTATCTAAATCATTTGACACCCTCATCACCTTACTCTTTTCTATGTTCACTTTCAACTTCCTACCTTTACACACATTCCCAAACTCATCCACTAACCTTTGCCAAGTGAGTGTAAAATGAAAGCCTGTAATTTTTTTACATGATGGTAGGATTGCTGGTGTCTTTTGTCTGTCTCATAAATATTCAAGATTACAGGTATGTCTTGCTACTTCTACTTACACTTAGGTCACACTACACATACATGTACATGTTTATTTATACACACTCATCTGAGTTTTCTTTGATTTTATCTTAATAGTTCTTGGTCTTATTACTTTTCCTTTTATATCCATGGGGAAGTGGAATAAGAATCTTTCCTCCGTAAGCCATGCGTGTTGTAAAAGTCAACTAAAATGCCGGGAACAATGGGCTAGTAACCCCTTTTCCTGTAAAGATTACTAAAAAGAATAATAAGAAGAAAATTGTCAAAGTGGGAAGTCTGAATGTGCGTGGATGTTGTGCAAATGATAAGAAAGAGATGATTGTGGATGTTATGAATGAGAAGAAACTGGATGTCCTGGCTTTAAGTGAAACAAAGCTGAAGGGGGTGGGAGAGTTTCATTGGGGAGGAATAAATGGGATTAGGTCAGGGGTTTCAAATAGAGTCAGAGCTAAAGAAGGAGTAGCAATAATGTTGAAGGATAAGCTATGGCAGGAAAAGAGGGACTACAAATGCATTAATTCAAGCATTATGTGGAGTAAAATAAAGATTGGATGTGAAAAGTGGGTTATAGTAAGCGTGTATGCACCTGGAGAAGAGAGAAGTGTAGAGGATAGAGAGAGATTTTGGGAAATGTTGAGTGAATGCGTGGGGAGTTTTGAATTAAGTGTGAGAGTAATGGTGGTTGGGGATTTCAATGCTAAAGTGGGTAAAAATGTTATGGAGGGAGTAGTAGGTAAATTTGGGGTGCCAGGGGTAAATGTAAATGGGGAGCCTTTAATTGAGCTATGTGTAGAAAGAGATTTGGTAATAAGTAATACATATTTTATGAAAAAGTGGATAAATAAATATACAAGGTATGATGTAGCACGTAATGAAAGTAGTTTGTTAGATTATGTATTGGTGGATAAACTGTCAAGAAATTTTAATGAAAATAAGAAAAAAATTTTGGAGTGAGTTAAACAAGTTAAGAAAGCCTAGGGAAAGTATGGATTTGTCAGTTAAAAACAGAGTAGGGGAGTTAGTAGATGGGGAGATGGAGGTATTAGGTAGATGGCGAGAATATTTTGAGGAACTTTTAAATGTTAAGGAAGAAACAGAGGCAGTAATTTCATGCACTGGTCAGGGAGGTATACCATCTTTTAGGAGTGAAGAAGAGCAGAATGTAAGTGTGGGGGAGGTACGTGAGGCATTACGTAAAATGAAAGGGGGTAAAGCAGTTGGAACTGATGGGATCATGACAGAAATGTTAAAAGCAGGGGGGGAAATAGTGTTGGAGTGGTTGGTACTTTTGTTTAATAAATGTATGAAAGAGGGGAAGGTACCTAGGGATTGGCGGAGAGCATGTATAGTCCCTTTATATAAAGGGAAAGGGGACAAAAGAGACTGTAAAAATTATAGAGGAATAAGCTTACTGAGTATACCAGGAAAAGTGTACGGTAGCGTTATAATTGAAAGAATTAGAGGTAAGACAGAATGTAGGATTGCGGATGAGCAAGGAGGTTTCAGAGTGGGTAGGGGATGTGTAGATCAAGTGTTTACATTGAAGCATATATGTGAACAGTATTTAGATAAAGGTAGGGAAGTTTTTATTGCATTTATGGATTTAGAAAAGGCATATGATAGAGTGGATAGAGGAGCAATGTGGCAGATGTTGCAAGTATATGGAATAGGTGGTAAGTTATTAAATGCTGTAAAGAGTTTTTATGAGGATAGTGAGGCTCAGGTTAGGGTGTGTAG
>NC_091326.1:2263018-2498018 GCF_038502225.1 Cherax quadricarinatus | reverse complement strand
GTATCCTTTTCACAATTTTGGCATCTGCAAACATGACCAGACACAATTCTACCCTCATAGCAAATAATTAACATACACTAGTAACTGTATGGGGCCTAGCATCTCACATTTAATATATTTTTTAACCACCATAAACATTAATTATTGTACATCCTAATCAGTGCCATTCCCATTTCAATTACATACCAGCTGTATCAATAATACAGAATTTATTGTTATAAATGCCACAAAGAAAGACAACAATGGTGAAAAAAAAAATCTGTAAACATGGAAGAAATTTATTTGGAAACTAAATATAGCATGTCACAGGAAAAAACAAAACAAATAAAGTATCTTACACTTACTTTTTTTTTTAGAATGCCTTCATACTTAGTTCTAAGACCATCTGTCTTGTAATTGAAGTTGTAGACACTGCTCAGGTTACACAACTTATGTGTTTTATGGAGAAATGCTGAAAAAAGTATTAGAATTCTAAATATCAATATACAGTGCTTATGTGAGAAGGGTATAATTTAACACCATTAGTAAAATGCTAGACCTGCTACCATTCAAGACCACGGCTCAAATTCCTCTCCCTTCTTGTTTATTCATCAACAGTTGTTTATTACAACTTAACCTAAGTTCATGATCCTGAAAATGTCTTTGCCACTGATAGAAATGTAATTAACCTACTTTTACCAGTTCATACTGAGCAATGAAAGTTACATCAAGTGTAGGATAAATTACTGTATCTCAGACTAAGTGAGGTTGCTTATGATTGGTCAGGCACAGTAAGGTAGGATGAGAATAAGGTGGCTAACAGGGTGAAAGAATGTAAGGTTGAGTATAGTCATAATTCACGAATGTAGTATACAGTTGTAGAAGGATAAAAATATCTGGTGGAAATGGCAATCAGTATATTCATAGTCATAGGGACACTATGTACTGCAGTGATTAACAACAATTTAATTTGCCTTAAAGCTATACATATGGATTCCATGATGAATCCAAGATACACTTACATCTTAAATGTTGTTTCCAAATTTGTGACTCTTCCTTGTACATCTTCTCTGCCACCTTAAGATCAGGGGCAATTTCACGAGCTAGTGTTTTTAATCTCGGTGTTCTGAAGGGTGTTGCTGAAGGGTTTCTGGCAGGAGTTCGTCCAGGTGTGTTAAATACTCTAGACTGTCTTTGTGAGTAGGAAGGTGGAGTTATGTTCCTAAGGTTATATCTGTCAAAGGAAATATGCACACAAGTGAAACTGATGAGAAAGTATCTTCAACAGTAAAACCAATACTGTATATACCATGAGAAGGCAAACAAAATTATAATGTCATCACAAATCAATTAGTGGTAAGAGATGAGGCCCAGGAGCTGGACCAATGAGCTTATTTCTTCTTGTCATAGATCTGCATATAGTTAACAATAGAGCACTTGGAAGAAATTTAATCAGTACAGAATTTTATTAATAAAAACATATTATGAATAAATGTGTATTTCCTTGCAAAGCTTACAATGTATAGTTTACATATTATTTATTTATTTATTTATTATCACACTGGCCGATTCCCACCAAGGCAGGGTGGCCCGAAAAAGAAAAACTTTCACCATCATTCACTCCATCACTGTCTTGCCAGAAGGGTGCTTTACACTACAGTTTTTAAACTGCAACATTAACACCCCTCCTTCAGAGTGCAGGCACTGTACTTCCCATCTCCAGGACTCAAGTCCGGCCTGCCGGTTTCCCTGAACCCCTTCATAAATGTTACTTTGCTCACACTCCAACAGCACGTCAAGTATTAAAAACCATTCGTCTCCATTCACTCTTATCAAACACGCTCACGCACGCCTGCTGGAAGTCCAAGCCCCTCGCACACAAAACCTCCTTTACCCCCTCCCTCCAACCTTTCCTAGGCCGACCCCTACCCCGCCTTCCTTTCACTACAGACTGATACACTCTTGAAGTCATTCTGTTTCGCTCCATTCTCTCTACATGTCCGAACCACCTCAACAACCCTTCCTCAGCCCTCTGGACAACAGTTTTGGTAATCCCGCACCTCCTCCTAACTTCCAAACTATGAATTCTCTGCATTATATTCACACCACACATTGCCCTCAGACATGACATCTCCACTGCCTCCAGCCTTCTCCTCGCTGCAACATTCATCACCCATGCTTCACACCCATATAAGTGTTGGTAAAACTATACTCTCATACATTCCCCTCTTTGCCTCCAAGGACAAAGTTCTTTGTCTCCACAGACTCCTAAGTGCACCACTCACCCTTTTCCCCTCATCAATTCTATGATTCACCTCATCCTTCATAGACCCATCCGCTGACACATCCACTCCCAAATATCTGAATACATTCACTTCCTCCATACTCTCTCCCTCCAATCTGATATCCAATCTTTCATCACCTAATATTTTTGTTATCCTCATAACCTTACTCTTTCCTGTATTCACTTTTAATTTTCTTCTTTTGCACACCCTACCAAATTCATCCACCAATCTCTGCAACTTCTCTTCAGAATCTCCCAAGAGCACAGTGTCATCAGCAAAGAGCAACTGTGACAACTCCCACTTTATGTGTGATTCTTTATCTTTTAGCTCCACGCCTCTTGTCAAGACCCTCGCATTTACTTCTCTTACAACCCCATCTATAAATATATTAAACAACCACGGTGACATCACACATCCTTGTCTAAGGCATACTTTCACTGGGAAATAATTTCCCTCTTTCCTATGTACTCTAACTTGAGCCTCACTATCCTCGTAAAAACTCTTCACTGCTTTCAGTAACCTACCTCCTACACCATACACCTGCAACATCTGCCACACTGCCCCCCTATCCACCCTGTCATACGCCTTTTCCAAATCCATAAATGCCACAAAGACCTCTTTAGCCATATCTAAATACTGTTCACTTATATGTTTCACTGTAAACACCTGGTCCACACACCCCCTACCTTTCCTAAAGCCTCCTTGTTCATCTGCTATCCTATTCTCAGTCTTACTTTTAATTCTTTCAATAATAACTCTACCATACACTTTACCAGGTATACTCAACAGACTTATCCCCCTATAATTTTTGCACTCTCTTTTGTCTCCTTTGCCTTTATACAAAGGAACTATGCATGCTCTCTGCCAATCCCTAGGTACCTTACCCTCTTCCATACATTTATTAAATAATTGCACCAACCACTCCAAAACTATATCCCCACCTGCTTTTAACATTTCTATCTTTATCCCATCAATCCCGGCTGCCTTACCCCCTTTCATTTTACCTATTGCCTCACGAACTTCCCCCACACTCACAACTGGCTCTTCCTCACTCCTACAAGATGTTATTCCTCCTTGCCCTATACACGAAATCACAGCTTCCCTATCTTCATCAACATTTAACAATTCCTCAAAATATTCCCTCCATCTTCCCAATACCTCTAACTCTCCATTTAATAACTCTCCTCTCCTATTTTTAACTGACAAATCCATTTGTTCTCTAGGCTTCCTTAACTTGTTAATCTCACTCCAAAACTTTTTCTTATTTTCAACAAAATTTGTTGATAACATCTCACCCACTCTCATTTGCTCTCTTTTTACATTGCTTCACCACTCTCTTAACCTCTCTCTTTTTCTCCATATACTCTTCCCTCCTTGCATCACTTCTACTTTGTAAAAACTTCTCATATGCTAACTTTTTCTCCCTTACTACTCTCTTTACATCATCATTCCACCAATCGCTCCTCTTCCCTCCCGCACCCACTTTCCTGTAACCACAAACTTCTGCTGAACACTCTAACACTACATTTCTAAACCTACCCCATACCTCTTCGACCCCATTGCCTATGCTCTCATTAGCCCATCTATCCTCCAATAGCTGTTTATATCTTTCCCTAACTGCCTCCTCTTTTAGTTTATAAACCTTCACCTCTCTCTTCCCTGATGCTTCTATTCTCCTTGTATCCCATCTACCTTTTACTCTCAGTGTAGCTACAACTAGAAAGTGATCTGATATATCTGTAGCCCCTCTATAAACATGTACATCCTGAAGTCTACTCAACAGTCTTTTATCTACCAATACATAATCCAACAAACTACTGTCATTTCACCCTACATCATATCTTGTATACTTATTTATCCTCTTTTTCTTAAAATATGTATTACCTATAACTAAACCCCTTTCTATACAAAGTTCAATCAAAGGGCTCCCATTATCATTTACACCTGGCACCCCAAACTTACCTACCACACCCTCTCTAAAAGTTTCTCCTACTTTAGCATTCAGGTCCCCTACCACAATTACTCTCTCACTTGGTTCAAAGGCTCCTATACATTCACTTAACATCTCCCAAAATCTCTCTCTCTCCTCTGCATTCCTCTCTTCTCCAGGTGCATACACGCTTATTATGACCCACTTCTCGCATCCAACCTTTACTTTAATCCACATAATTCTTGCATTTACACATTCATATTCTCTTTTCTCCTTCCATAACTGATCATTCAACATTACTGCTACCCCTTCCTTTGCTCTAACTCTCTCAGATACTCCAGATTTAATCCCATTTATTTCCCCCCACTGAAACTCCCCTACCCCCTTTAGCTTTGTTTCGCTTAGGGCCAGGACATCCAACTTCTTTTCATTCATAACATCAGCAATCATCTGTTTCTTGTCATCTGCACTACATCCACGCACATTTAAGCATCCCAGTTTTATAAAGTTTTTCTTCTTCTCTTTTTTAGTAAATGTCTACAGGAAAAGGGGTTACTAGCCCATTGCTCCCGGCATTTTAGTCGCCTCATACGACACGCATGGCTTACGGAGGAAAGATTCTTTTCCACTTCCCCATGGACAATAGAAGAAATAAAGAAGAACAAGAGCTATGTAGAAAAAGGAGAAAAACCTAGATGTATGTATATATATATGCATGTGCATGTCTGTGAAGTGTGACCAAAGTGTAAGTTGGAGTAGCAAGATATCCCTGTTATCTAGCGTGTTTATGAGACAGAAAAAGACACCAGCAATCCTACCATCATGCAAAACAGTTACAGGTTTCTGTTTCACAGTCATCTGGCAGGACGGTAGTACTTCCCTGGGTGGTTGCTGTCTACCAACCTACTACCTACATATTATAAAACATTAATTACAAGGAAGGCCTCTAGCATGGCTACTCCTCATATACATTCCATTCATTTTCAAAAAATTAAGAGTGAAAACAATTTATTCCAAATGTGTCTTTAATAAGTGTAAACATTAATAAAAAAAAAGAGGTGAAATGTGCTTCTGATAGTACGTATGTTTGTACAATGCCTTTGGAATGCAGGCAAGAGATTTGCATTATAATCTACACCTGGAAAATCCTAGAGGGACTGGTCCCTAATCTGCACACAGAAATCACTCCATACAAAAGCGAAAGACTTGGCAGGTGGTGTAACATACCCCCAATAAAAAATAGGGGCACCATTAGTACACTAAGAGAAAACACAGTAAGTGTCCAGGACCCAAGACTGTTCAACAGCCTCCCACCAAGCATAAGGGGAATTACCAATAGACCCCTGGCTGCCTTCAAGAGGGAGCAAGACAGATACTTAAAGTCCGTGATGGATCAGCCGGGCTATGATTCGTATGATGGACTATGTGCAGCCAGCAGTAACAGCCTAGTTGAACAGGCCCTGATCCACTAGGAGGCCTGGTTATGGACTGGGCCACAGGGGCATTGATTCCTGGAATACCCTCCAGGTATATTCCAGGTAGGTAGACCACTGCATAATCCAAAATAGTCATTGGATGTTCCATTATTTATTACTTTATATCAAAAATTTCCCAATAAGCTAGTTAGTGAATTTTGGCATATAATAATTTGCTGTATGTATGAGTGATGGTGAAAGTGTTGAATGATGATGAAAGTTTTTTCTTCGGATTTTTTTCTTTTTGGGTCACCCTGCCTCGGAAGGAAATGGCCGTGTTTAAAAAAAAAAAAGAGAGAAAAATACAGTAAGACATTAGTAACTTACACAAAAGTGCTATATATCAGTTTTTCCATATAATGTACATACCTTCCAGATGATCTTGGAGTGACTGGAGTTCCTTTTTGTAATGGAGTCTCTTCCTGCAAAACAGTTATATTCAAAGATTTTTTCAAGGATGAAACATAGTTTATATAATTTATGAAATAAGGTTTGCTCTAAACTAGAAAATTTGATCTGAAAACATATGAATCATCCAGTGTCCTGAAATTTAACATGGTAATAACTGCCCTATAAATCTAAGAATTATGTCTAATCTACCAGTGCAGTATATATACTGAACCCTGACAATTACATTTTCAGATAATATAAGCACATTACAGTAAACCACTGATTAAACGGATCTCGATTTAATGGGTTTTGGAAATACAGAACAAAATTCTCTGGGTCAACCGATTCAGAAACAACTGGGAAAATCCATTAGTTAAACAACTGTCCATAATTTTTATGATCACAACTGTTATTACTGGCCACTAGCTACCCTCTCTTACTCCTCTAAATCAAGGGTTTACTGTACAATCAAACTTCATAAATCTGGTGTCTATATGGCTGCAAACACTACAACAAAAGAATTTCACTTGCTCTATCCATCTCCAATATCCAGTATCTGAAATTCTCCAGCAATTCCAGGTAAGGTGGATTTTTTTTTTTTACACACATTGATCCCAGGAGCAGTAGTCAATCCTCCCAACACACACCCTTGCTTGGCTTGCTATTTGCAAGTTAGCAGGCATGTACAATTAGAAGTGTAATTCTATTTGCAATTTGTGGTGTTGCTAACCAATATGTAGACAACCTTGATCATCTGATAAAAAATAACTGCCAAACCAATTTATAAAGCAAACAGCACATGAGGATTCTGAAGATGTTTGATTTGAGATTATCTTGTTTTCAACAACAAAAGAACACAAGGAGGCTATCTGGACACGTGCTAATGTTGTTGTCTAACACAAGCGCAAATTGCAGTACTTGTCACTGGAAAAACCTCTTAGTCATGACCATTCAAGTAGTCTCTGTTCGTTAACAATTCCAAAAGGGAAATCGTCAATTAAATAATTCAAATAATTTAATAAAACAAACAAGATATTGTACCATGAATGCTCTATTCCTGTAATTAAAGATTGGTGACTCAGTTATATGTCTAGTATTTTCAAATGGTTAATGGAATTTGATGTGCTCTTGGGATATGACCCAAATACATAACATAGAACAGTATCTATAGAGAAATTTAAAGAAACCAGATAGCCAGACTTGAGATTTGGAAGTTGGGAAGTACAGTACAGAACAACTGCATATGACCACCCTCATAGTATGCTTGTAGAAGAAGAAAAAAAGGCATCAGAAGTACTGATAGGATGATGACGCAATGTGTGTTACAGTATTTTATTAGAGAACATTTCATCCACCAGGAACTTGAACAGTTCATACAGACAAGCAAAATATGAAGATATATATAACCTCATGTTTTCCTTGTATCTGTATGAATTAATAAAAGTTCCTGCTGGAAAAAATGCCTTCTGATAAAATACCATAATCCACATACTGTCATTATTATCATATTGTCTGTATACATATTACCATTTTATATTACATATATAAGTAGTGCTAGATTAAACTTACTTGTGATGGTGTTGCATACTTTTGAACCGGTGCATTCTGAGAATTTCTACTGCCTCTCAGAGACTCTTGTGTTTGTTTCCTGGTTCTGGGGCTTGGGGTTGCATTTCTTGCTGGTGTTTGTTTCTTCGATGTTGATAGCTGGCTCAAATTCTTAGGAGATGGCTTCTCACCAGTGCCTTTCGATGACCGTTTTCCTTCCCTGCCTGGCTTTCGTTTGGGTGCCATTGGTGTGTCAGTTCTACAAAATAAATATGATTACATATCAAGTGCAAACTTTAGCGTTCACATAAACCACCTTAATCATATGACCCTCCAGTAATTACAATTTAATTGTAAGACTGCCCAAAATGCTCTGCATAACTAGGGGCTTTTTAGAAAGTATGCCAATAATGTCATCTAATCCTATATCAATTGTATAAAATACTTTTTAGAAAAAAAGACCATTATTAATATTATTATTATACAGTGGACCCTCGACTAACGCTATTAATCCGTTCCTGAGAGCTCATCGTTAGTCAAAATAATCGTTAGTCAAGTTAATTTTCCCCATAAGAAATAATGGAAATCAAATTAATCTGTGCAAGACACCCAAAAGTATTGAAAAAAAAAAAATTTAACACATGAAATATTAATTTTAATACACACAAACTGAAGAAGACATGCACAGTTACATGACACTTACCTTTATTGAAGATCTGGTGATGATTGATGGGATGGGAAGAGGGGAGTGTGTTGATGGTCTTAGTGTTTAGAAGGGGAATCCCCTTCCATTAGGACTTGAGGTGGCAAGTCCTTTTTTGGGGTTACTTCCCTTCTTTTAATGCCACTAGGACCAGCTTGAGAGTCACTGGACCTCTGTCGCACAACATATCTGCCCATAGAGGTCTGTACCTCCCTTTCCTTTATGACATTCCTAACGTGTTTCACAACATTGTCAGTGTCACCATTAAACACTTGTTCAGGTTTCAGTCCTTCACTGTTTATGTACTCCTTGAATTCCTGCACATATTTTTCAGCTGCTTTTTGGTCCAAACTGGCAGCCTCACCATGCCTTATCACACTATGTATGCCACTACGATTCTTAAATCTCTCAAACCAACCTTTGCTGGCCTTAAATTCACTCACATCACCACTAGTTGCTGGCATTTTTCTAATTAAATCGTCATGCAACTTCCTAGCCTTTTCACATATGATCGCTTGAGAGATGCTATCTCCTGCTATCTGTTTTTCGTTTATCCATACCAATAACAGTCTCTCAACATCTTCTATCACTTGCGATCTGTTTCGAAAACATAGTTGCACCTTTGGCAAGAACAGCTTCCTTGATTGCCGTTTTCTTGGCCACAATAGTAGCGATGGTTGATTGGGGTTTTGTGTACAGCCTGGCCAGCTCGGAGACATGCACTCCACTTTCATACTTAGCAATTATCTCTTTCTTCATATCCATAGTAATTCTCACCCTTTTTGCTGTAGGGTTGGCACTAGAAGCTTTCTTGGGGCCCATGGTGACTTATTTTGCAGGTGCAATCACTAAAAAGGCTGTGATAATATGAAATGTTCCGATTGTATGCTTGGAAGCGACTGCGGTGGCTGGCTGGCTTGTAAACACTGGCCAGAAGTGGACGCGTCTCAGACGGAAGGAATAGTGTTGGTCGAGTTTTTTAGCGCTAATCGAGGCAAAATTTTTGCGATAAAATGTATCGCTAGTCAGATTTATCGTTAATCGATGCCATCGCTGGTCGAGGGTCCACTGTATATGCTGACTTCCACAGATAAGACCAACCCAATGGAAATAATTCACAATGATCTTATTGGGTTATCCTAGGTTAACTCTACATTTTTTATTTCATGGGGAAGCACTAAACTCATAGGACGGTGCCCCGTGGCCTGGTGACTAAAGCTCTCGCTTCACACGGCGAGGGTCTGGGTTGAATTCCCAGGGAGGGTAGAAACATTAAGCGTGTTTCTTTACAACAGTTGTCTATGTTCACCCATCAGTATAATGGGTACCTGGGCGATAGTCGACTGATGTGGGTCGCATCCTGGATAAAACTGATCTAATTTGCGGGAAATGCTCAGCATAACAAGAGGCTTTCTACATAGTAGTATGTCACTGATGTCAGCTATGGTCTGTATACCTTGTACATGTACTGGTAGTAAATAAACATATTATTATTATAATCAAAAAGAAGCGCTAAGCCACAAGGGCTATACAGCTATTATTATACAGCATCTAGGAAAATGGGAGGCATTTACATTTGATCCAAGGAAAGAGGCCTTATTCCTCGGATCAGAAACTCCTCACTGACACTAAGAAACCTTTTCTTAAAGGCTATAAATATAAATGCTGTACTTTTGTGTCTATAATAAGCCTAAATACAAACTTTGTTTCACACCTGTTACAAATCACTAATATATTTAGAGGCATTCCAACCTTAAGGCTTATGGCATCAGATTCCTGACATAACAGCAATGCAAAAAAAAACATATAATAGGCATAAACTAAACTGATGTAGTAAAATATGTATGTAAATCGAGAACCATCACATCCTCCAAAAAATGACGAGTCCCAAGTCTTTATTCCTTTAAAATACAAACAACCACATGAGTATAACTAAGTGAAGCGGGCACAGCATTACTACACTGAAGCTATATATAGCAGCCAAGGTCATGTGGGTATCAGAAGACATCATAAGATGTCATCTTAACATCACTTCTTACCATCACACAGGTTCAAAATTCTCAATGTTTTGATGCTCAAGAATCCTGCCTGCTGATTGGCTGGTCATGATTGACTCTGATTGGCTAAGCTTCACTCATGCATTCATGTTAACGAAAATTGTTTTAATTGTTATGTTAATGGTGAAGGGAAGAGTCAATAAGTATCATATAGTGCTTGGAAAATTAGGTTTGATCCTTGGAACGGGAGGATAGGTCCGATTTCTCGGGTTAAGGACTCTTTACCAGTATCAAGACATCCTCCTCCCTTGACGGGAAAATTTATGTTAAATATTAATATAAAGAGAAGTACAAAATAGCTATGATCTATTGAATGCAATTACGAAATACTTGAAATCTTGAAATGCAAATATAGCTTGCTTAAAAAATAAGTTACGTCTTTATTTTTTTACGTTCGTGTTAATTTGAATTGCTATATTATGTCCCCTAATAAATTGTTATATTCATGAGAAATACCTTCAACTCCTTGAATTAAGAATCATTTACGATTATTCCCCCTTCCCCCATGAAAGCCATGGGTTTCTATTGATTATAAAAGACCCCAATGGAAATTAGTGACTTTGACTTTTATGGGTTATCCAAGGTAGTTTACCCAATATGATACTTATATTTATGTCCACCTGTATCTAAATAAACTTACTAAAGACACGTGAACAAACACTAGGACATATTTATTAGAAAACGTTTCGGTACCAGGACCGAAACGTTGTCTAATAAATATGCCCTAATGTTTGTTCAAGTGTCTTTTTAAACCAATTTATGGTTATAAATTTCTAAAGCTTATACTATGGGCCTCTATATAGAAGCTTATGACTAAAATGGAAACCAAGGCTTTTTGAGAAATCACTAATTTTTTTTTTTAAGCTACAAGCAAGCTATTTTATACTCCAACACAGGCTGTTATCTCCCGCGGAAATTATTATTTCAGGAGGGAGAAAATGGTAATAAATGGTAATAAATTTATTTTCGAATGTAAGAAACAATGACGCATCGGAGGTAAACAAAGACGCACTAGCCAGTCTTCTAGCTGCCTCGGGTCAGGTCTCTTACTCACTTTTTACGTTAAATAACGCAGCTGGTGGGCCTTAAACCCGTCACAAGTGAATTTTACGAGTCGAGTGACCTTTAGGACTCGAATGAGTGAGCTTTAGGACTCGAATGAGTGAGCTTTAGGACTCGAGTGAGTGACCTTTAGGACTCTAATGAGTGAGCTTTAGGACTCGAATGAGTGAGCTTTAGGACTCGAGTGAGTGACTTTTAGGACTCGAGTGAGTGACCTTTAGGACTCGAGTGAGTGACCTTTAGGACTCGAGTAAGTGACCTTTAGGGCTCGAATGAGTGACCTTTAGGACTCGAGTGAGTGACCTTTAGGACTCGAATGAGTGAGCTTTAGGACTTGAGTGAGTGACCTTTAGGACTCGAATGAGTGAGCTTTAGGACTCGAGTAAGTGACCTTTAGGACTCGAGTGAGTTTTATGACCAGTGATAACAAAATTGCCAACAAGCGATACAAACCACAGTACGGGTAGGGATTGAATTCACAATGAGTGACTCGTAAAACTCCAGACCACCATGTTAGCCACTGGGCCAGCTGGCTACAATAAGATTCATCCAACTAGGTATATTTATACACCATAGGAAGGTTAGCATAGGCACCACTGTGACCACAAATGCAAATTTTGACAGATGAATCTCCCGCTAGCGTGGCCATTATGAACTCTAGCTCAAGTCTCCTCAAAGCCGCCATCATGGCTTAAGAAATTGTAATGACACGCGTTAGCCTCTGGGCCAGCTGGCCCAGCGGCTAACACACCGGCCTGTAGTTTTACGACTCGCCGCAAGCTCAATCCCCACCCGTACTGTGGTTTGTTTGCAATTGTGCCATTACGATTTCTTGAGTCAAGCGATACAAGATGAGGGAAGTTAAATGATAGTTCTAGGCCTTTCCTGTTAGTTACCACATCATCAGGAGCTTGCAATGTTGTTTGTTGAAAATGCTGTAAAATACCGACCGACAAGTTGAAGATTAAGACGTGCAACAGTTGGGTATCTTTATTGATGAAATGTTTTGCCTGCACAATAGGCTTCTTCGTCAAATACAAAGGGAATGGTAGTAATGAAATAAAGATGTAATCAGTCCATCATCCTTGGAGAAAAAGTATTTGAGGTGGTAAATCCCTCAGCCTAGAGAAGAGTTCAGCTCCATGGAGCTTCTCCAGGCTGAGGAATTGACCTCCTCAAATAGTTTTTTTCCAGGGTTGATGGACTGATTACATCATCTTTATTTCATTACTACTGCTCCCTTTGTATTTGTCTGAAGAGGTTTACTGTTTCAGGAGCTTGCAATGTTGCACAAAAAAGGAGGAAGTCCAAGTAAATACATTCAGAAGAAGAGTCTTTGCTTGAATGAGCAAAGATAAATAAATTGTCTTGGAGAGAAATTATTTTGTATTTACTGTATTACCTTCTATTTTTCTTCCTCATCGCTCTATGACCCTAGGGATTTAGCGCTTCTTTTTTATTATAATTATAATACTTTTTCTCATGCACCATTAATTGAGGAATAAAATACCACCATAGTGACATCATTTTTTATAGCAAATATCAAGAGATGTTCCTTTAACTCTTGCAACAGAGTTTGAAAAAGTCTGTGTACAATATTGATTATTTAGTTTGGTTCCATATCAAGTGACCAACATGTTTAATTTTCTATTGACAATACTGTGTCAGTGAGAGATGGTCAATATGTTAAAATAAATACTGGAAAGTATCAATATCACAAGTTGTTTAAACTTGTGTTTTATGAGTTTGCTAGTCATTACAAGTTAGGCATGCAGAAGCTTTAAATGGTTAAAATTAATTTAATCATGGAAAACCATACATGTGTGTCTTTCAGGATGGCACAGCAGAGAAAAAAGAGATGAGAAGGAGGTGGCATCATTGAGGGAAGGACATTGGTTGAAAGGATGGGGTTACAAGCGATATAGCATATCATTCTGTTAAGAAATGAGAGATAATAATAATTTCAGCATGATGCAGTGTTTGTACAGAGATGGGCAACATTTAGTTGTGCAAGCAGAAAGCATGCACAACCA
Source organism: Cherax quadricarinatus (assembly GCF_038502225.1). NCBI lineage: Eukaryota > Metazoa > Arthropoda > Malacostraca > Decapoda > Parastacidae > Cherax > Cherax quadricarinatus. Next base: position 2,484,556 of record NC_091326.1, on the reverse strand, counting down.
AATGTCACAGCTGCAACAAAGGTGGAAATGTCAGAGACAGGTAGACAAAATTTTGCCAAGTTCAAAATTTAAATTCAAAATTCAAAATTGTATTCCTTTGTAAAGTTTACAATTTGCAGTCTACATATTACAATATATAAAGTACAAAGAAAGCCACTAGCATGCCTCGGCATTTCGAGCAGAAATGCCTAGGCAGTCTGTAATTGTCTAAAGAATGGGAATTGTAATTCTATTTTGTAATTGTGTATAAAGCTGGAAAGCCATTTTTCATGTGCCAGTAATGTAAACTAATATATGCTTTGTATTTTTAGATTTAATAATAAAATGGCACAGCGGTTGGGTCGGTTGAAACGAGAATGCCAGCAATTACAGCAGTCTCCCCCAGCTGGTGTGTCATGTTGGCCTGAAGGAGACAAACTTGATGTGTTCAGTGCAGGTACAGTAATTTATTGTAGATTATGGACTTAACCCTTAAACTGTCCAAACAAATTTACGTTCACATGTGTAGTGCTCCAAAAGTAGATCTACGTTTTTTTTACATATTTTCAAATATAACAAAAAAAAAGTAGATCAAAGTTTTTTTTACACGTTTTCAAATGTAAAAAAAAAGAAAAGAAGATCTACGTTTTTTTACATACTTTCAAATGTTGAAAAAACGTAGATCTATGTTTGGACAGTTTAAGGGTTAAAGGCTTATGCAGTTTTAACTTTGAATAATCAGAATACATTATACATGTATAAATCTAATTTGATTGTGTACAGTATGTTATTTCAAAGTTAACATTTACGCTGAACAGTAGTCTTGGATTAATTTCAGCCCCCCTTAAATCAGGGATAATCACAGATAGCACTACAGACCACTACCCTACCTTCCTCCTGACAAACATTAATAAACCACCACTTGAATACAACAGTCTCATTTAGACTCCATGACGAGGCCTCAATAAAGAAGTTCACAACTGACCTAGAGATTGTTGACTGGCCTACAGAATTCTCCAAGGCCAATGGTATTGATGACTGGACAGACATTTTTCTTAACAAATTACTTAGACTACACAACAAACATTGTCCTATAAAAACGAAACAGATCACAAACAAACGGCTTGGTTGCCCATGGCTAACCAGCACCATTCTGAAATCCATTGACAAGAAACACCAATATGAAAAGCAATATAGACAGGGCTTAATACACAAAGATATTCTTAAACACTTTTCATCAGTTCTCACCAAAGTAATAAAGAAAGCCAAACAACTATACTACTCCAGTAGATTCACAGACACTAGAGGAGATATAAAAAAGACCTGGAAAACACTCTCTCAGATTCTAGGGACCCACAGACTGAAAAAAAACAAGAATATTGTCCTAACTAAACCTAATGAAACACCACTACATCCCACTGACACAGCTAACAAGATAAACGACTTCTTCTCAACCATTGGATCTAATCTCGCCAATAAAATCCCACATACTAATGCCCATGCCGGGGACTACCTAGATGGGAATTTCCCAAATTCCTTCTATCTTGCACCAACTGAGCCCTCGGAAGTCACCGAGATTATAAAGTCACTTAAAAACAACTCAGGGAATCTGTCTAATGTCCCACCATTACTGTACAAGCGAGCAGCCCATATCCTTTCGCATGATATTTCATTACTTTTTAACAAGTCACTAGAAACTAGCACCTTCCCGAAACTACTCAAGATGGCAAGGGTTACACCAATACATAAAGGTGGTGACCCTACAGACTTAAACAACTATAGGCCAATATCAAACTTACCATTGCTATCCAAAATCTTTGAGAAACTCGTGCACAGGAGACTATATTCATTTATAACAGCACAAAACATACTCAACCCCTGCCAATTTGGATTTAGGAAAAATAAAAGCACTAATGATGCAATCATAAAAATGCTAGATCTGCTTTACACAGCGTTGGAAAATAAGGAATATCCACTAGGAATTTTTATTGACCTAAGAAAAGCTTTTGACACAGTAGACCACGACATCCTACTCCACAAACTTGACCATTACGGTATAAGAGGCCATGCGCTTGCTTATTTCAAATCTTATCTTACTAATAGGTATCAGTATGTTACCATTAAAGACACAGCATCAACAACACGGCCACTTGATACTGGAGTTCCGCACGGAAGTGTCCTTGGTCCCCTGCTCTTCCTCATATACATCAGTGATCTTCCAAACGTATCCCAACACCTGAAACCCATTCTCTTTGCTGACGACACGACTTATGTCATCTCTCACCCTAATCTTGCCACCCTCAACACCATTGTTAACGAGGAGCTGATCAAAATATCGACTTGGATGACAGCCAATAAACTTACGCTTAACACTGACAAAACCTACTATATTATGTTTGGTAGCAGAGCAGGAGATGCACAAATTAACATTAAGATCGACAACACTCTAATTACCAGACATAATGAGGGCAAATTCCTAGGCCTATACCTTGACAACAACCTGAATTTCAGCACCCATATCCAGCATATAACCAAAAAAGTGTCCAAAACGGTTGGGATCCTCTCCAAGATACGATACTACGTGCCGCAAAATGCCCTTCTCACGCTATACCACTCACTTATTTATCCATACCTCACCTATGCTATTTGTGCTTGGGGATCAACTGCAGCAACGCACCTAAAGCCAATAATAACCCAACAAAAAGCTGCAGTAAGAATAATCACTAAATCCCATCCCTGGCAACACACCCCCCCACTCTTCATAGATCTAAACTTACTCCCTGTTCAGTACATCCACACTTACTACTGTGCAATCTACATCTACAGGACCTTAAACTCCAATATCAACCTTGACCCAAAACGCTTTCTTGATAGTTGTGACAGAACCCACAGGCACAACACCAGACACAAACATCTCTACGACATTCCCCACGTCCGACTAAACCTTTACAAAAATTCAATGTATGTCAAAGGCCCTAAAATCTGAAACACCCTACCTGAGAACTCTAGAACTGCAGACACATTCATCACCTTCAAAACTACCATTAGAAAACATCTTATCTCCCTGATAAACCCCATCAACTAACTACATGAATACCACCTGGTGGTTCACACTTACACTCACTCACCCATTTGACCATAAACAGAAATATTAATCTCAATCTTAAAATAATGAATCCTATGATACTCCAATACTGAAACTATGTACTGTGCCAAAACAAAAGCATTCACATTGCTAAACTCACAAACTAGTATTTAGTCACTTAGCCATAATACCAACTTACCTCATAATTTGTAATATTTTAAAATAAAGAATTAAACTAAGTCTTCCCGAAATGCCTAGCCATGCTAGGCGTTCTAGTGGTACACTCTGTAATCATTATTTAACTACATGTAAACCACACAACAACCAAATTCTGTAAATTCAACATTGTAATCTTTATAGAGAATAAACTTTGAATTTGAATTTGAATTTGAATGTTAATAAATTTAATGAACTTGTTTATAATTTTGCCTCACTGTAAAAACTAAAGTGAAACATTTATTAAGTTTCTACATATTTTGTAATGAAATACTGTATCTGTAATTCTGCACTCTTAGCTAAATTTCAAAAAGTTGGCCAAATTATGAAACGTTAAAATGTGCAAGTTTAAATCCTGAATTTATCATGATTATATTCATGGGTGAGCGCTTAACCCATAGGAGTCAATCAATGCCTTGGATTCATCTGGAGGTTCCATATGTTGTCAAGCAGTAGTTCCCAGACCCAGATCATGGCCCAAGAAGCAATAGAGCTGTTGTATCCATAATTTTTTTTTTTTCCCAATATTGTATCTGCTATCATGCTATTAATGCACAATAGTTTGCTGGGATTCTAAGTAGTACCAGTATCATTTGAGTTGCAAGGTGAATGTGATTTAAAATTTAGGTCATAGTAAAAAAGTTTAGTAATTATTGTTCTGGGGTTATTCCCACACTTCCATTTACTGTATATCATACTGTTATTTACTGTAGATATAGGTAGTAGGTTGGTAGACAGCAACCGCCCAGGAAGGTAGTACTACCGTCCTGTCAAGTGAGTGTAAAACGGAAGCCTGTAATTGTTTTACATGATGGTAGGATTGCTGGTGTCCATTTTTCTGTCTCATAAACATGCAAGATTTCAGGTATGTCTTGCTACTTCTACTTACACTTAGGTCACACTACACATACATGTACAAGCATATATATACACACCCCTCTGGGTTTTCTAATATTTTCTTACTAGTTCTTGTTCTTGTTGTTTATTTTCTCTTACCTCCTTGGGGAAGTGGAACAGAATTCTCCCTCCGTAAGCCATGCGTGTTGTAGGAGGCAACTAAAATGCCGGGAGCAAGGGGCTAGTAACCTCTTCTCCTGTATATATTACTAAATGTAAAAGGAGAAACTTTCGTTTTTCCTTTTGGGCCACCCCGCCTCGGTGGGATACGGCCGGTGTGTTGAAAGAAAGAAAGATTTACTGTAGACATCTTTAACACTTCTGTAAATTTTATAATGTGTTATCCCCCTCACAAAATCACTTGCAATGCTGATTATTTTTCTGTTTTATATTTTTTTATATTTGACGGATTTTATATTATATTTGCAGTAATTGTTGGAGATGAAGATACAGTGTATGCTGGAGGGATGTTCAAACTTGAAGTGGAAGTCCCTGAAAGGTAAGGTAGTAGTACCAGTAGTCTTCTTGGCAATTGTTTACTTAAAATATAAACTCAGTTTGAGAATTGTAATTGCTAATAATGATTGTCATTGAGGGAATTGCTGATAGTGCACTTTCAACATCATGCAACTTGTTAAAAAATTTAAATGCTATATTTCAGAGAAACTCATTTTCTTTACAGAAAAGCAGAGTAAAAATTTTGAGAGGTACAAAGATTTATCTTAAACTGGTACATACTATAACTGGGAGTTCTGTGACATCCCAATAGGGACTTTGTTAATTTCAAAGAGACATATTTCAACACATATCCTATACAGTGGTATGAGAATAATATTCCCCATCTTGTGATGTCCCTAGTTACATACATCAACAATTTCAAACTGGGAACTTAGGAACCAGTTAGTTTTTGAACCTCTTAGCTTCACCCATAATCATCTACTTGAAAGAGATCATTCTCAAGTTATATTTCTTATATAGTTTAACACTTAACCCTTTGACAGTCGCAAACCCCTTTCTGAAACTGTCATTCTATGTCGCAAAAGTTTTGGAAAAATAAAAATAATTTTTTCTTATGAAATGATAGAGAATCTTTTCCTGATGGTAATGACACCAAAAGTACGAAATTTGGTCGAAAATTCACGGAATTACGCTCCCGCGAAGTTAGCAGTCTCAGCGACATATACGCATCGGCAATTTCGCTGACTTTGAGCCCTGTTTTTGGCCAATTCCGTTGTTCCAGTTGACCAAACTCATAGCTATTTCTTTAGAACTCCATTTTTCTATCAGTTGAGTACAAGAAATCGCCCATTTACCGATTTGAACTACTCAATAAAGTGGTCAGAAATTGGCAATTTGGCCAATTTCATGCAAATTAAAAAAGATGCCAATTTCAAAATAGGGTCCAGAATAAACAATGTAGACATTCTTGGCACTAAAATAACATACCCTCTGTTCATTAGTCACGTCTCTAGGCCCCTCTTATATTACTATTGCTTTCTATTTTGATTTTTTATTCATACAAAAAATAAAAAATTTACTGTTATGCAGACTACTGCATTATTGTAAAAATGGTATAAATAATATCAGTGCACTAGTGAAAGAATATTATACTTCCCAGTTGACGTGTATTGGACGTGTGGTGTAATTTGCTTACTCCTGAACATTGGTAAAAATCGACCATTTCCGCTACTTTGAGCTCAATTTCAAGGTCGTTTTCATCATGAAAGTAATGAAAATCATCTCTATTTCTGTAATATGTTTTCCATTTTATCACCTGAGACCATGAAAACGAGAATACAACGATAAATACTATACGAAAATACACCTCAAAGTCGGCATTTTAATCCAAAAAAACGGTCAGTATTTTTTTTCTCATTATCACTGCATGCTGCAGAATTTTTTTATGTAGGGCACATTGACCACACAGACCCATTCTCTCACATGTGGCCCTACCAGCTTTCTCCTGCTTGATTTGAAGCCGCTATAATTTATGCGTATTAATACGTCCGAAACACTATACGAAAATACACCTACCATCCGACTTACGACTGAGTTCGGTTCCGAGAAACCAGTCGTAAGTCGAAATGGTCGTAAGTCGAACTTTACTACTGAATATCAACAAAAAATTTTTGTAATGACTATTTTATTGTATTATTTTGGTATTTCATGTTTTACTTTACTTTTTATGCTGTTAGTACTGTATTTTATACTGTAAGGTTTAGGATAAACACTGTACAACACAAATAGTTGTTTATTTCCCAGAAATTTGGCATAAAAAACACGGTTGTAAGTCGAGTGGTCAAAAGTCGAGCAGGTCGTAAGTCGGATGGTAGGTGTACACCTCGAAGTCGGAGTTTTAATCCAAAAAAACGGTCATTTTTTTTTTTTCTCATTATGCACTGCATGCTGCAGGATTTTTTTTATGTGGTGCACACTGACCACACAGACCCATTCTCTGACATGTGGGCCTACCAGCTTTCTCCTGCTTGATTTGAAGCCGCTAGAATTTACACGTTTAAATACGTCAGAAACAGTGGCGCATAAAACGTATATATACAACGTAAACAGTCGAAGGGTTAATTTGAAATCTGGCAGTATCATGGCATTTACTGGATGATGTCTGAATTATTTATCATATAGCATGTATATCTGAAGCAGCTAGTCAGACTTTTGGCAGATCAACTTAATTTATTTTTTCCAGAATGCAACATACCTGTACCTGTATTTAACAAAGCTAATGAAATTTTATTTTCAGATATCCATTCCTCCCACCTAAAGTACGGTTTCTGACAAAGATATACCACCCCAATATTGACTCTGCAGGAAGAATTTGCTTGGATATACTAAAGCTACCGCCATCAGGAAGCTGGCGACCAGGTCACAACTTGGCGAGTGTCCTAACTTCTATACGTCTGCTCATGGCTTCTCCTAACCCACATGACCCATTAATGACCGAAATCGTAAGTATTAGGTTGGTATAGGTAATCATAAAAAATATAGTAAAGGTTCATTTTACTTTTAAATGTAAGTACATTCTTGTAGTGCAAGTCAGTGCCTTTTTTTGTTATTTATATATATTTTATCAGTTTATTATTTATTTTTCTTCCTATTTTTATGCACCTATGTTTTGTAGTATTAAAACTGACCATTCCTGAAAGTATTTTATAATTCAAGATCTGTTATTCTACTCTTGCTTATTTCAAAGCCAGAACACAACAATAACTATTGTAGTTAATCTGTTGTATATTTTCTGTTAAAATCAAGAGTTTAAAACCACATAAGATATTGAAAATCAAATAGCAATGTTTTTGTTTCAGGCAGAAGAGTATCAGCTAAAAAAACCACAGTATGAAGCAACAGCTAAAGATTGGACATTTAAATATGCTAAAAATACAGTGAGTGTTTTTAAATTTTTCAAAGGTTCTAGTGTGGAGCAAATAAGGCTGTGCAAATTGTTTTCTACATGTTTATCCATCCAGATCCTGGATTATTCCTTTTTATATCCGCTTGTCTTTCATAAGCTTTCTTTGCTTACTCAAAAAAACTAAATCAACAGATATTTGTGCAAAAATTCTATTCAAAATACTCTATTGTAATAAAGAATTGGGTTAAGTTAATAAAGTGAAGTAAAAAAATTATACAGGACACTAAGGGCAATGTGTGGTGTAAATATTATGCAGAAAATTCGGAGTGTGGAAATTAGGAAAAGGTGTGGAGTTAATAAAAGTATTAGTCAGAGGGCAGAAGAGGGGTTGTTGAGGTGGTTTGGTCATTTAGAGAGAATGGATCAAAGTAGAATGACATGGAAAGCATATAAATCTATAGGGGAAGGAAGGCGGGGTAGGGGTCGTCCTCGAAAGGGTTGGAGAGAGGGGGTAAAGGAGGTTTTGTGGGCAAGGGGCTTGGACTTCCAGCAAGCGTGCATGAGCGTGTTAGATAGGAGTGAATGGAGACGAATGGTACTTGGGACCTGACGATCTGTTAGAGTGTGAGCAGGGTAATGTTTAGTGAAGGGATTCAGGGAAACCAGTTATTTTCATATAGTCAGACTTGAGTCCTGGAAATGGGAAGTACAATGCCTGCACTTTAAAGGAGGGGTTTGGGATATTGGCAGTTTGGAGGGATATGTTGTGTATCTTTATATGTGTATGCTTCTAAACTGTTGTATTCTGAGAACCTCTGCAAAAACAGTGATAATGTGTGAGTGTGGTGAAAGTGTTGAATGATAATGAAAGTATTTTCTTTTTGGGAATTTTCTTTCTTTTTTGGGTCACCCTGCCTCGGTGGGAGACGGCCGACTTGTTGAAAAAAAAAAAAACTCATACATCACATAAATGCAATATTAATTAAGTTATGATATACTTTAAAATTTAGAAATAGTTGTTGTATATACAATGGACCCCAGCCTTATGATATTAATCCGTTCCTGAGAGCTCGTCGTAAGCCAAAATTATCGTTAGCCGAATTAATTTTCCCCATAAGAAATAATGGAAATCAAATTAATCCCTTCCTGACGCCCCAAAGTATGAAAAAAAAAAATTTTTACCACATGAAATATTAATTTTAATACACACAAACTGAAGAAGACATGCACAATTACTACTCTTCTAAGAATAGAATACATGACACTTTCTTTTATTGAAGATCTGGTGATGATTGATGGGATGGGAGGAGGGGAGAGTGTGAAAGTTATTGTTTAAAAGGGGAATCCCCTTCCATTAAGACTTGAGGTAGCAAGTCCTTTTCCAGGGTTACTTCCCTTCTTCTTTTAATGCCACTAGGACCAGCTTGAGAGTCACTGGACCTCTGTCGCACAACAAATCTGTCCATAGAGCTCTGTACCTCCCGTTCCTTTAAGACTTTCCTAAAATGAGCCATAACATTGTCATTGTACAGGTTGCCAACACGACTTGCAGTAGCTGTGTCAGGGTGATTTTCATCCGTAAAGGTTTGCAGTTCAACCCACTTTGCACACATTTCCTTAATCTCTTTTTTCAATTCCATACTAATTCTCGCCCTTTTTACCACAGGGATGGCTCTAGAAGCTTTCTTGAGGTCCATGGTGACTTATTTTGCAGTTACAAGCACTAAAAACACTGGGATAATGTGAAATGTACCGAATGTATGCGTAGATGCGACCGCACTGGCTGGCTTGTAAACACTGGCGCTGAGGCCACACGTGGGACGTGTCCCGGACGAATCACGTAAAATGAGTCTTTTATCGTGATGCGCTGCAAAATTTTTGCGTTCAAATGCTTTGTATGGCAGATTTAACGTAACGCGATGCGTTCGTAAGGCGGGGGTCCACTGTATAGTAAAACAAAAATTAGAGTATTTTCCAGTGGTATTATGTCAATATTGGGAAAAATAAAAAAACAAAAAAGCCCTTGACATGCCATGAAGCTGAATAAAAAAATTACGACAAGCCACAAAATAATTACAAATAGTAAAGATATTTTTAGAAAATGTAGATCTAGTTGATTCAAATTTTAACCTCTTAACTGTCCAAATGTAGATCTGTTCTTACCGCTAGTGCTCAGAACGTAGATCTACGGTTGTTTTTTTTCCTGCCTTTATATTTGGCGTGATAGGCCTGAGCTGCCTAGACATGAGAGAATGGGTCTGTGCACTCAGTATGCACTGTATGAAAAAAATCAGGGACCGCACAGTACCGCATGGTAGCACCAGTTAGTTTCAGCACCATCTTGGGTCAACACCATGGCACACCCTCATGATTCACTCACGCCTCATTGTGTTAACACACACTTATTCGAGGAAAGTGATATAGAACATGAGTTTAGTGGTTTTGAGACCGATGTGGCCACAAATAATCAAGGAATTGGTGAAAAAATTGATAACCCAAATGACCCTCAGGCCATTACCTCTGGAGTGGTCAGTGGTGCCACACCAGACCTTCAGTCAAGCACTTCTGGTGTGGCCACACCAGACTCTCAGCCAAGCACTTCTGGTGTGGCCACACCAGACCCTCAGCCAAGCACCTCTGGGGTGGCCAGAGTTACAACCCAGTGGCTACTATGCAAGAGGAAATTATCATATTCTGTTATTTTTGGTGATGAGAGTGAAAGTGATATAAGTGTTGACGAGATTGATTTTATGCCCTTAGATGATTCGTCAAGTGATAGTGATATACATTATTCCCCAGTGAAGCATATGTTTAGGTGTCATCACCTACGTTTAGGCAGTGTGCCATATTCAGTTCCCAAGGGTCGTGGGAGGCCATGATCGAAAGCCCCAGCCACTGACAGTGAGGGTGATCATGAAGGAGAATATGCGGGGATGGAGGAAGAGGAGGAAATGGTGGTGGGTGACATGGTGCCTGAGCCGCATGGCGCGGTGGGTGGGCAGACAAAGGACCACCCGGCACCCCGTCAACCATGTGCTGCCTCTACTCCCGTCCCTCCTCCCCCATGCTCCATTCCACAGGTCCACCCTGCACCATGTAACTGTGAATGGAACTGAACACAAAGTACAACATTTGTGCCACATCCTTTTGATTTTCGTGCCAATGGAAGTGGCATCCTCCCAGAATGTCCCGTCATGAATGAGTCTACAGAGTCGGACTTTTTCCAATTATACTTTGACGAGCCGATAGTGAAGTTGATTGTCACGCAGACAAACAGTTACTACCTCTATACAATGGACAACACAGATGTTGCAGAATCATTATGGCTGTGCAGATGGAAAGATACAACTGTGGCCAAAATGCATTTGTTCCTTGGCACTGTCATGCTTATGCCTCGTATGTATAAGCACAGTACTGGTCCACAGACTACTTCATCAGTACTCCTGTCTTCTGCAACCTCCTTCCCTGCAGCAGATTCACTCTGTTGCTATGAATGTTGCACTTCTCAGACAGGAATAGGCCCAAGAAATGACCTATACAAAATCCGGGAAGTGTTTATGTATCTGAAGCAGAAATTCAGTGCCTATTTTATCCATTCAAGAACATTGTTGCTGACGAGTCCTTCAATCTGTTTAAGGGACGACTGCCATTCAAACAATATATACCGAGCAAACGTAATCGCTTTGGTATAAAACTGTTTGTTATGTGTAACCGTGAGAATGGCATAGCATTGGATGTCATTGTCTACACCGGGAGAAACACACACAATGATGACAGGCGGTTGTTGGGCATTTCCTATGATGATGTTCACAAGATGATGGGACCATACCTTGGCAAGGATCATACGTTGTTCACAGACAACTGGTATACAAGCCCTATGCTTGCTGATTTCCTACATGTAAACAATACTAATATATGTGGAACAGTGAGAAGAAACAGAAAACATATGCCAAGGTTCAGTGGAGGCAGTGCTGAAGGTGCAGTGCAAGTGTTTCATGCCAATGACATCATGGCACTGACGTGGCATGACAAATGGGAAGTGACATTGCTGTCAACCATCAACAGAAATGAGATGGTACAAACAAAGTGAACAGGGATACCAGTGAACGCATTGTAAAGCCAGTTGCTGTCAGCGACTAGTTGACAAGTGTGACATGATGATAGAGTTTGTTGACTGTGTGTGTAGGAGTCACAAGTGGTATATGAAAGTGTTTTTCAACCATGTAGACATTGCACTGCTCAATGTGTATGAAGTAAAGACTGGAAAATGACTTCGGTATGCAGAATTCAGCCTGAATGTCATCAAGCAGATAGCAAAAAAGTATGGTACCACACCTATACCTGCCCCTCAACAGTGACTTGTCCCCCAACCACAACCAGTGGAGGAAGTGCCAGACCGAATCCTCGCTAACTGTCACTACCTGATAGCAGTACTGTCTACTGGGGATGTATTGGATGTGAAAATTTAGATATCTACGGATGCAGATGTGTATGAGGATGTCTTACTTATTTTGCGGATGCATATGCAGATATCTGTTTACAGTAAAATGTGGTTGCGGATGTAAGAAATTATGCATATGTTCCAAGGATGCGGATGTGGATATCCAATATATCTCTACTAGGCAGTAGAGATGGATGTGAAAATTTAGATATCCGCAGATGTGGATGTGCATGAGGATGTCTTTCTTACCTATTTTGCAGATGCATATGCGGATATCTGTTTACAGTAAAATGCGGACACAGATGAAAGAAATTGTGTGGATGTTCCGTGGATGTAGATATCCGATACATCTCTATCATCTACCCCAAAAAAGAAGTATTTTCAGAAAAAGTGTGTTGTGTGTCATTTCGCTATTGGGGTCAAGGTGACCCCAATAGCAGAAGGCCACGATTCATGTGTCAGCAATGTGGGGTGGCACTCTGTATGAATCCATGCTTCATGGAGTATCATACAATTCTGGAGTACTAGAAACATAACTGGGATATGTAAATACCTTGTATATAGTTGTAGATAATAGAATGTGATTCAGCCAGGTGCACAATATCACCTATAATTGTGTACACATGTGTTTGTGACAACATGATTAATAATTTCATATAGTACAGTGGTCCCTCATTTATCGTCGTTAATCCGTTCCTGGAAGTGCAATGATTATCGAAAAAGACGATTTTCGAATCAATTTTCCCCATAAGAAATAATGTAAATGCAATTAATCCGTTCCTGACACCCAGAAGTATTAAAACAAAAAATTTTTTACGTGAAATATAGATGTAGTACATAAACAATATAGTGGGACATGATGAATGAAACATTAACAGCATAACACTTACCTTTATTGGTGATTCTTCTTAGTTTATGGAAGACTGGAGGAGGAGAGAGATTGGATTAGTTACTGTTTGGAAGGGGAATCCCCTTCCATCAACACCTCCGATACCAAGTGCTTTTCTGGGGTTACTTCTCTTCTCTGTTTCTTAATGCCACTAGGACCAGCTTGAGAGTCACTGGAGTCCTGTCTCACAAAAAAAGTGTCCAGAGAGCTCTGTTTCTGGCGTCTCTTTAAAACTTCCCTAAAATGGGCCAAGACTCTGTCACTGTACAAGTTGCCGATATGGCTTGCAACATCCTTCTCAGGGTGATGTTTCTCCATAAATCTTTCCATCCTACCCCACATTTCAAAAATCTCCTTAATTTCTGAAGAAGGCACCTTCCATCTCTCTTCATATTGTTCAATGATGTTTTTCTCAAATTCATTCGTATTTCTCAGTTTCTTTACCAAAGGTTTGGCACTAGGAGCTTTCTTTGGAGCCATGGTAGCTTATTTAGCACTTCCAAGCACTAAAATGAATGGAATATTATGAAATATTTCGTATGAACAAGTGAGGGGACCGTCGCTCACTAGTAAACAATGGCACACTGGCTGGGAAGGGAGGCCGAGGCAGCTCAGAGTGTGAGTACACGTCCCAGACGAAGGACGATTTGCGAGCCAATGTTTGGACGAGAATATAACGCGACGATTTCCGAAAAGGAAATTTTCTCATATCTAGGCCAAAATTTACCACCCACAGCTTATCTGAGTGAGCAGAGCTCATAACATAGAACTACATGAGGGGACCCTAGCCTCAGTGACATAGTTCTACGTGACAGCCACTGAAGGGGTTAATGTAATGTAGACATCATGACACTGTACATTTAATTTTTATATCAGTTACCTCTTTTGAAAGAAACTTTTCGATGCTAATTTTTGCTCCTTTCTCTAAACTGATTTTTCATGTACAGCACCATGGCTCTGCCATATTTGATTTGTTGATTTGATTTTTAATAATTTTGGTCACTTATGGGACTTAGTTTTATATCACGTTGCCATTTACCATATTTTCTGGCATATAAGGTGCATGGACATAAAAGACACTGTTTCCAAGCAGTTGTAACGCAGCATAAATAAACATTTACTAAAATGTAACCCAAAGCCTACCCTTGACCATGACTATACAGTGGACCCCCGGTTTACGATCAGCTCCCAATGCGACCAATTATGTAAGTGTATTTATGTAAGTGCGTTTGTGTGTGTATATTTGGGAGTCTGAAATGGACTAATCTAATTCACAATATTCCTTATGGGAACAAATTCGGTCAGTACTGGCACCTGAACATACTTCTGGAATGAAATAATATCGTAAACCAGGGGTCCACTGTATAAGGTGCAGGGTGATTTTCCAAGACTGTTCGTGGAAAAAAACCTGCTTTATATGCCAGACAATATGGTAATTTACTGGTAAACTGTCTTTTTTACTTTTAAATCAAACTTACTAAATATTAATTTACATATTTTTATCATGCTATAGGATGAATTAAAACCAGAAGAGTCAGTTCAGTGTTCAGTGGAGAAAAGAAGTGCCAGTCAGGATAGTGATGATCAACCCAGTGAGAAGAAAAGGAAGACATGACTGCTATTATTTGTGCTATTTTAACATTATCTATTAACTGATGCTAAAATACAATCTCTTAATATGTTAGTAACTGGATGTGTGTCCAAACTTTTGTCTTTTAATTGTTTTAACGTTCTGTAATATACAGTGGTATCTCGGAATATGAACAGCTCAAAACTCGGACAATTATGTAAGTGTATTTATGCAAGTATATTTTTGGGGGTCTGAAATGGATTGATCTAATTTACATTATTCCTTATGGGAACAAATTCGTTTGGTATCAGCACTCAAATAGCCGTCTGGACCGAATTAAGTTTGTATCCTGAGGTACCACTGTATTGTGTGCAGAAAAAGATAAAAGTACTGTGTTTTATATACATAATGTGAATGATTCAGTTAGAAACAATACTGGCCTCTGTATACACTTGGGTTTGAATATGGCTTGATAAATGACTACCCAAAAAATGAACTTATTTGTTTGCTGTCAGCAGTGTAGCATTTAGCTGAAGGTCAAATAAGCCTGAGCAGACATCACTGGAGATATAGTTATATATAAGTGACTGTTACAGTCAAGGATTTGAACAACTAAGTTTAATATTTTTGGGAGACTATGTAGAAGAGTTAGCTTATATTTGTTTGCATAAAGAAAATGTAGATGAATAGATTCAGGAGTCTTGCAAGGGAAACATTTATATAGTACTGTACCAAAGGAGGTATCATTAGTGTGAACTTGAGTTTCTAGAGATTTAAAGAGATTCAATGTTGAGTCTTGGGAATAGGTCTCAGATTTTCAATTTTAGTAAAATATTAATGAATATATTGCTTAGTTTTGTTTACCTATACAGTATAACTTCCTTTGTTGCCTTGATTATTCCTAAAAAATTTAGTCATCATTTAACACTACATGGCTAAGATGTACTGATGTTAAGAGAGCAGTATGATTATACCATGTAATAATAATAGGGCAAATGTTAGGGGGACAAGTGTTATTCTTCTTTCAACAAACTGGACGTATCCCACCAAGGCAAGGTGGCCCAAAAAGAAAAACCAAAGTTCCTCTTTTTAAATTTAGTAATTTATACAGGAGAAGGGGATACTAGCCCCTTCCTCCCAGCATTTTAGTTGCCTCTTACGACACGCATGACTTGCTGAGGAAGAATTCTGTTCCACTTCCTCATGGAGATAAGAGGAAGTAAGCAAGAACAAAAACTAGTAAGAAAATAGAAGAAAACCCAGAGGGGTTGTAAATGCTGCAGCGAGGAGGCGGTTGGAGGCAGTGGAGATGTCTTGTCTATGGGCAATGTGTGGTGTGAATATTATGCAGAAAATTCAGAGTGTAGAAATTAGGAGAAAGTGTGGAGTTAATAAAAGTATTAGTCAGAGGGCTGAAGAGGGGTTGTTGAGGTGGTTTGGCCATTTAGAGAGAATGGATCAAAGTAGAATGGCATGGAGAGCATATAAATCTGTAGGGGAAGGAAGGCGGGGTAGGGGTCGTCCTCGAAAAGGTTGGAGTGGGGGTAAAGGAGGTTTTGTGGGCGAGGGGCTTGGACTTTCAGCAAGCATGCATGAGCGTGTTAGATAGGAATGAATGTAGGTGAATGGTATTTGGGACCTGACGAGCTGTTAGAGTGTGAGCAGGGTAATATTTAGTGAAAGGATTCAGGGAAACCGGTTATTTTTATATAGCCAGACTTGAGTACTGGAAATGGGAAGTACAATGCCTGCACTTTAAAGGAGGGGTTTGGGATATTGGCAGTTTGGAAGGATATGTTGTGTATCTTTATACATACACGCTTCTAAACTGTTCTGTTCTGGGCACCTCTGCAAAAACAGTGATTATGTATGAGTGAGGTGAAAGTGTTGAATGATGATGAAAGCATTTTCTTTTTGGGGATTTTTTCTTTCTTTTTGGGTCACCCTGCCTCGGTGGGAGACGGCCAACTTGTTAAAAAACATACATATATATATATCTTTCAACGCGCCAGCCGTATCCCACCGAGGCAGGGTGGCCCAAAAGGAAAACTAAAGTTTCTCCTTTTTCATTCAGTTATATATACAGGAGAAGGGGTTACTAGCCCCTTGCTCCTGGCATTTTAGTCGCCTCTTACAACACGCATGGTTTATGGAGGAAGAATTCTGTTCCACTTCCCCATGGAGGTAAGAGGAAATAAACAAGAACAAGAACTAGTAAGAAAATAAAAGAAACCCAGAGGGGTGTGTATATATATGCTTGTACATGTATGTGTAGTGTAGTGTGACCTAAGTGTAACTAGAGGTAGCAAGACGTACCTGAAACCTTGCATGTTTATGAGACGGAAAAATGGACACCAGCAATACTACCATCATGTAAAACAATTACAGGCTTTCGTTTTACACTCACTTGGCAGGATGGTAGTACCTCCCTGGGCGGTTGCTGTCTACCAACCTACTACCTGTAATATATATATATATATCTTCTTCTTTCTTTCAACACACCGGCCGTATCCCACCGAGGCGGGGTGGCCCAAAAGGAAAAACGAAAGTTTCTCCTTTTACATTTAGTAATATATACAGGAGAAGAGGTTACTAGCCCCTTGCTCCCGGCATTTTAGTTGCCTCTTACAACACGCATGGCTTACGGAGGAAGAATTCTGTTCCACTTCCCCATGGAGATAAGAGGAAATAAACAAGAATAAGAACTAGAAAGAAAATAGAAGAAAACCCAGAGGGGTGTGTATATATGTGCTTGTACATGTATGTGTAGTGTGACCTAAGTGTAAGTAGAAGTAGCAAGACGTACCTGAAATCTTGCATGTTCATGAGACAGAAAAAAGGACACCAGCAATCCTACCATCATGTAAAACAATTACAGGCTTTCGTTTTACACTCACTTGGCAGGACGGTAGTACCTCCCTGGGCGGTTGCTGTCTACCAACCTACTACCTGTAATATATATATATATATATATATATATATATACACACCTAGACACAGTAGACCACGGCATCCTACTCCACAAACTTGATCATTATGGTATAAGAGGCCATGCGCTTGCATATTTCAAATCTTACTTTACTAATAGGTATCAGTATGTCACCATTAAAGACACAGCATCAACAACACAGCCACTTGATACTGGAGTTCCGCAGGGTAGTGTCCTTGGTCCCCTGCTCTTCCTCATATACATCAATGATCTTCCAAACGTATCTCAACACCTGAACCCCATTCTCTTTGCTGACGACACGACTTATGTCATCTCTCGCCCTAATCTTGCCACCCTCAACACCATTGTTAATGAGGAGCTGATCAAAATATCGACTTGGATGACAGCCAATAAACTTACGCTTAACACTGACAAAACCTACTATATTATGTTTGGTAGCAGAGCAGGAGATGCACAAATTAACATTAAGATCGACAACACTCAAATTACCAGACATAATGAGGGCAAATTCCTAGGCCTATACCTCGACAACAACCTGAACTTCAGCACCCATATCCAACACATAACCAAAAAAGTATCCAAAATGGTTGGGATCCTCTCCAAGATACGATACTACGTGCCGCAAACTGCCCTTCTCACACTATACCATTCACTTATATATCCATACCTCACCTATGCTATCTGTGCTTGGGGTTCAACTGCAGCAACACACCTAAAGCCAATAATAACCCAACAAAAAGCCGCAGTAAGAATAATCACTAAATCCCATCCCTGGCAACACACCCCCCCACTCTTCATAGATCTAAACTTACTTCCTGTTCAGTACATCCACACTTACTACTGTGCAATCTTCATCTACAGGACCTTAAATTCCAATATTAACCTTGACCTAAAACGCTTTCTTGATAGTTGCGACAGAACCCACAGGCACAACACCAGACACAAACATCTCTATGACATTCCCCGTGTCTGACTAAACCTTTACAAAAATTCAATGTATGTCAAAGGCCCTAAAATCTGGAACACCCTACCTGAAAATTCTAAAACTGCAGACACATTCATCACCTTCAAAACTACCATCAGAAAACATCTTATCTCACTGATACACCCTGTCAACTAATTACACGAATACCACCTGGTGGTTAACACTTACACTCACTCACCCATTTGACCATAAACAGAAATATCAATCTCAATCTCAAAATAATGAATCTTAACTAGTCATAAGTTGGCCTGTGATACTCCAATACTGAAACTATGTATAGTGCCAAAACAAAAGCATTCACATTGCTAAACTCACAAACTAGGTATTTAGTCACTTAGCCATAATACCAACTTACCTCATAATTTTGTAATATTTTAAACTTAAGATTTAATTTAAGTCTGCCCGAAATGCCTAGCCATGCTAGGTGTTCTTGTGGTACACTCTGTAATTATTATTTTACTACATGTAAACCACACAATAACCAAATTCTGTAAACTCAGCATTGTAATCCTTATAGAGAATAAACTTTGAATTTGAATCCGACTTACGACCGAGTTCAGTTCCGAGAAACTAGTCGTAAGTTGAAATGGTCATAAGTCGAACTTTACTACTGAATATCAACAAAACATTTTTGTAATGACTTTATTTTATTGTTTTATTTTGGTATTTCATGTTTTACTTTACTTTTTATGCTGTTAGTACTGTATTTTATACTGTAAGGTTTAGGATAAACACTGTGTGCAACACAAATAGTTGTTTATTTCCCAGAAATTTGGCATAAAAAACACGGTCGTAAGTCGAGTGGTCGTAAGTCGAGTAGGTCGTAAGTCGGATGGTAGGTATATATGTTTTAACAACTCAGCCATCTCCGACCGAGGCAGGGTATTACAACCCAGGAGTCCAAATGGCCTGTTATCCTGGGTGTAAAGGGAGCAAAATAAACACAGCAGAAAAGTTTTGACTTATATTATCCTTCACCAATTTAGAACAGCAATATGTACACTATGTACAGTGATAGGTATTAGTGCACTCCACGGTAAGCAAGGCAGAATAGAAGCCACAAGAGAGCAGACCGTGCTTCAACCAGCTCTAGAATGGGAATGACAAAGGCAGACAGGAGATTGGTACCCACATAACCTCTGCGATTGCCAAAACCATCTTCTTATTGGCTGGAACCTGGTCACTAGCTGAACGACGGGGCCCCATCGTCGACTCTTAGTTACCTGGTTCGCTGGTTGGGGGAGATAGCCTGTAAATGAGGGTGTGTACATGCGCCGAATAAAGGTTACGTACTCTTTGCATGCCACACAGGGTGACCCAAAAAAGAAAGAAAATCCCCAAAAAGAAAATATAGTGGTCCCTCGTTTTTCGTAGTTAATCCGTTCCTGGAGTTGCTACTATTATCGAAATCTACGATTTGCTAATCGATTTTCCCCATAAGAAATAATGTAAATACAATTAATCCGTTCCTGACACCCATCCGTTCCTGACATGAAATATAGATGTAGTACATAAACAATACAATGGGAAATGATGAATGAAACATTAACAGCATAACACTTACCTTTATTGGAGATTCTTCTTAGTGTATGAGAGACTGGAGGAGGAGAGAGATTGGATTGTTTACAGTTTGGAAGGGGAATCCCCTTCCATCAACACCTCAGGTACCAATTGCTTTTCTGGGGTTGCTTCTCTTCTCTGTTTCTTAATGCCACTAGGACCACCTTGAGAGTCACTGGAGTCCTGTCTCTCAAAATAACTGTCCAGAGAGCTCTGTTTCTGGCATCTCTTTAACACTTCCCTAAAATGGCCCAAGACTTTGTCACTATACATGTTGCCAACATGGCTTGCAACAACCTTGTCAGGGTGATGTTTCTCCATAAAGCTTTCCATCTTCCCCCACATAGCAAAAATATCTTTAATTTCTGAAGAAGGCACCTTCTTCCATCTCTCTTCCTCCTCCTCTGCAGCAAGATTCTGAGCTGCGATCTGTTGCTGTTCTTAAATTCAATCGTATTTCTCACCTTCTTTACCACAGGCTTGGCACTAGGAGCTTTCTTTGGAGCCAGGGTAGCTTATTTAGTACTTGCAAGGACTAAAATGAATGGAATATTATGAAATATTTCGTAGGAGCACGTGAGGGGACCTTCGCTCACTGGTAAACAATGCCAGACTGGCTGGGTAGGGAGGCCGCCCCGGCTCACACTGTGTGTACGCGTCCTGGACGAACTACTTTTTGTGAGTCAACATATGATTAGCGAGCCCATGTTTATACGAAAATATTCGTATGATTTCCGAAATCTATGATTCCCGAGAACACATAATCATTGTTTTTGCAGAGGTGCTCAGAATACAACAGTTTAGAAGCATATACATATAAAGATACACAATATATCCTTCCAAACTGCCAATATCCCAAACCCCTTCTTTAACCCTTTGTTGTCGCAAGCCCCTTTCTGAAACTCATTCTATGTCGCAAAATTTTTGGAAAAAAAAAATTATTTTTTCTTATGAAATGATAGAGAATCTTTTCCCGATGGTAATGACACCAAAGTACGAAATTTGGTCGAAAACTCACGGAATTACACTCCCGCAAAGTTAGCGGTCTCGGCGACATATACGCATCAGTGATTTCACCGACTTTGAGCCGTTTTTGGCCAATTCCGTTATTCCAGTTGACCAAACTCATAGCTATTTCTTTAGAACTCCATTTTTTCTATCAGTTGAGTACAAGAAACTGCCAATTTACCGATTTGAACTACCCAATAAAGTGATCAGAAATTGGCAATTTGGCCAACTTCACGCTAATTAAAAAAGATGCCAATTTCAAATAGGGTCCAAAATAAACAATATAGACATTCTTGGCACTAAAATAACATATCCTCTGTTCATTAGTCTCGTCTCTAGGCCCCTCTTATATTACTATTGCTTTCTATTTTGATTTTTTATTCATACAAAAAATTTCAAAATTTACTGTTATGCAGACTAATGCATTATTGTAAAAATGGTAAAAATAATATCAGTGCACTAGTGAAAGAATATTAGACTCCCCAGTTGATGTGTATTGGACGTGTGGTGTGAGTTGCTTACTCCTGAAGATTGGTAAAAATCGAACATTTCTGCTACTTTGAGCTCAATTTCAAGGTCGTTTTCACTGAAACTAATCAAAATCATCTCTACTTCTGTAATTTGTTTTCCATTTTATCACATGAGACCATGAAAACAAGAATACAACGATAAATACTATACAAAAATACACCTCAAGGTTGGTGTTTTAATCCAAAAAAACGGTGAGGTTTTTTTTTTTCTCATTACACACTGCGTGCTGAAGGATTTTTTTTATGTGGTGCACACTGACCACACAGACCTATTCTCTCACATGTGGGCCTACCAGCTTTCTCCCACTTGATTTGAAGCCGCTAGAATTTATGCGTATAAATACATCCGAAACAGTGGTGCGTAAGACGTATATATACGACCAAAACAGTCAAAGGGTTAAGTGCAGGCACTGTGCTTCCCATTTCCAGGACTCAAGTCCAGCTATGTAAAAATAACTGGTTTCCCTGAATCCCTTCACTAAATATTACCCTGCTCACACTCCAACAGCTCGTCATGTCCCAAATACCATTCGTCTCCATTCACTCCTATCCAATACGCTCACACACACTTGCTGGAAGTCCAAGCCCCTCGCCCACAAAACCTCCTTTACCCCCTCCCTCCAATCTTTTCAAGGACGACCCCTACCCCGCCTTCCTTTCCCTACAGATTTATACGCTCTCCATATCATTCTACTTTGATCCATTCTCTCTAAATGACCAAACCACCTCAACAACCCCTCTTCAGCCCTCTGACTAATACTTTAAGTAACTCCACACCTCTTAATTTCTACACTACGAATACTCTGCATAATGAACAATAAAATGGTATAAAATACCGACAGGTTGTTAGGTAAGACACGTTGCATATGTGTCTTACCTAACACTCTGCATAATATTTACACCACACATTGCCCTTGGAAATGACATCTCCACTGCCTCCAGCCTCCTCCTTACTGCAGCATTTACAACTCATGCTTCACACCCATATAAGTGTGTTGCTCCCACTATACTTTTGTACATTCCCTTCTTTGCCTCCATGGATAATTTTTTGTCTCCACAGAAATCTCAATGCACCAGTCACCTTTTTTCTTCATCAGTTCTATGGTTAACCTCATCCTTCATAAACCCATCCACTGACAATTATTATTATAATCAAAAAAGAAGCGCTAAGCCACAAGGACTATACAGCCATCCACTGACAAGTCAACTCCCAAATATCTGAACACATTCACTTCTTCCATACTCCTTTCTCCAATGTGATTTCCAATTTTTCTTCATCTAAATCATTTGATACCCTGATCACCTTACTCTTATCTATGTTCACTTTCAACTTTCTAATTCTTAGGCATGGTGGTCAGGTCTTCCTGGGGTACACCTCACTTTTATAGGCAGTAGGTTGGTAGACAGCAACTGCCCATGGAGGTATTACTGTCCTACCAAGCGAGTGTAAAACGGAAGCCTGTAATCGTTTTACATGATGGTAGGATTGGCTTTTTTTTTTTTTTTTTTTTTTTGTCTCAAGCATGCAAGATTTCAGGTGTCTTGCTACTTCTACTGACACTTAGGTCACACTACACATGCATATACATGTTTATGGATACACACTCATCTGAGTTTTCTTTGATTTAATCTTAATAGTTCTTATTACTTTTTCTTTCATATCCATGGGGAAGTGGAATAAGAATCTTTCCTCCGTAAGCCATTCGTGTTGTAAAAGTCAACTAAAATGCCAGGAGCAATGGGCTAGTAACCCCTTTTCCTGTATAGCTTACTAAAATTTAGAAGAAATAGAGGTATCTGTGGAGACAAAAAAAAATTATCCATGGAGGCAAAGAATTATTTATGAGAGTATAGTGGTACCAACAATCTTATATTGATGTGAAGCATGGGTTGGGAATGCTGCAGCAAAAATTATTATTATTATAATCAAGGGGAAGCGCTAAACCCGGAGGATTATACAGCGCCTGGGGGGGGGATGTGGAAGGCATTCAGGCTTAATTCGGGGAACTGGAGCACAGATCCAAGCTGCAGCGAAAAGGATGCTGGAATCAGTGATGTCGTGTCTAAAGGTAATGTGTGGCATAAATGTTATGCAGAGAATTCATAGTATGGAAATTAGGAAGAGGTGTGGAGTTACTGTAAGTATTATTCAGAGGGCTGAGGAAGGGTTGTTGAGGTGGTTTGGTTATGGAGGGTGTATAAATCTGTAGAGTCTCTGCAAAGACAGTGATTATGTGAATGATAGCGAAAGTGTTTCTTTCTCTTCTGGGTCACCCTGCCGCTGTGGGAGACAACCGTGTTAGGAGGGAAAAAAAAAAAAACTAAGAATCTGTTAAATGCAAACCTTTGTGGAGACAAAAATATATACTGCTCACTTTACAATGGTTTGATTTAAGAGATTTTGACCTTACAGTGGTGCGATAGCGATGCACATTCAATAGTCATCAAACTTTGAATTTTGATCTGCCAGATTCAAGGCATTCAAAGATCGTTTTACACTGCTTCTGGATGGAGATGTTGCAGGTTTTAAATTGAAGCCTTTCCTAACTCTAATCTTCTGTTAAAAAAAAAACCTTTTTTGTATTATACAGAACTGTACATATATTGATAGGATAAACATGTATTCATTCATTTAATTTTCAGTGTTGATATTTAGTTACAGTAATTATTTGTTTATTTACTTATTCAGTGACAGTAGCTATTTATTCGACTTACCATATTTTCAACTTACAGTGAGTTCATCGGGATGTGACCCATCATAAGTCAAGGAGCACTGTATAATAAAACACAGGATATATGCAAAAAGTTTTTATTGATGACACAGTAAACATACATATTATATTTCAAATACTGTACAACAGTATATGTCATCCACAAAAGAGATTCTTTGGCAATAATATGGTTGACAAAAATACTGTTTGAATTCTCTTTGTAATATACTGAATGCTTTGTGCTTTCAAAAATTTTTTTATCTGAGGTGGTGATAAATAGAAAATTCTACAATTATATCTCACATTGCTTGTACTAACCAGCTTGATTGTGTCATGATTAATATAATAGGCTATGCACCTGACATATTAACACATGCAGTAATATTTCATATAAATTAACTTAAACATATATAACTTTCATGGCTAATATATGGGATTATAACTTCAAACAGTACTTGACTATTTTCTCAATGTTAAGATGTCAATTATAAGCAGTATTTTATCAATAGATGAAAACACACACACTTCAGTTATTGGTGGCAATTTCTGTCAAGAATGGCATCTCAGCAATAACATCTAAGCTATTAAACAACAATACCTTATAATAAGTAATGTGATTATCTCTACTTATTAAGTATAGAATAAAAAGAGGACGAAATATTGACGGCAAGAAATGCCAAGAGAAATAAAGATCTATATGCAGTGGCTCATTAATCTAAACATGGAACACTCATCACAAAAGTTTCCTCCAAACTCTACACATACACCTGTATTCTTTCTCCTGACAATTATAAAGTGAAAAATACATAAGGATGTTTTGAACATAACTAAAACATACTTTCTCCACATTTAGCTGTAGGTTTAATATTTCAATAAATAATCATTAAATTACATATTGCAATACGTATAATATTAAAGCAGTATGTGCTGTATCTATAATTTGGTTATGATAATCCACATATTTCCTATACTGTATTTTTTAATTCCTTGTGTACTGAGAAAGCCCATTCAAAAACTATACACAATTCATGCTGTCTTTACAACAATCAGTTAAAATGCCCCAAAAAATAGTTTTTGCATTCAAAAACTTGTTAAAACCAGTTGTTCATACCTGAAAGCTTCTTTTCTCAGAATAAGACCATTAAGCCACTGCATTACACCCATCACTGGAGAGTTGAAGATGCAAGCAAAATAACAATAAAGACTGGGTTCATTGCAATATAGCATGCAAGCACCAAGTCACAAAGAACAGGTAATGAGTGTTTCATCCCACCATCATATCTCAAGTTTTAGTAACAGAGCCTCCACAATCCTGGAGAATGCAATAACAAATGTATGCATGAATATAAACATATACGTACAGGGTACTGAATACATAAATGAATGCATATACATACTGTACATACAGTATATAGTAAGTGCATGTAGTGTACAGTACACAAATGAATCCATAGACAAACAAATCCATATACACAACTGATGTAACTCAACAAATGCATATGTATAAAATCAATGACAAAGAACTGTTTAGCAGACAGAATAATGTAGTATAATTAATTTTGTAAATAACCAAAGAAAATGTACCAGAAAGATTACATTAAACTCTCACAGTCGATTATAATATATACAAACAATTATGTCCATTATCTTAATTGAAGCAGAGGGAATTAATACAGATGAATAAATAGTATACTAAAATTGCTATTGGCCTGGAACTGACTGACACTGTGGAATTACTGTGCAACACTGTACTTAAAAAGAGTAATGTATACACAGCTTTCACTGGTAACATGTTTACCAGCCTTTCATAATATCCTATTACTTGTTTACTCTAATTCAATGCTAAGAATCTCGTCTTCCAAAAATTCCAAACAATTATAACTACCAATGCTTATTGCATTATTTTACTGCACTATTAATCCATCTAATATCTTCACAATCAGAGATTACAAGTAATACTTTTGATGTACTCAACATTCTTCATTTTACATACTACTGTGAAACTACATATTCAACTTACCCGTCACATTTATCTTCTCTAATTCTGTTCCCCTAAGTATTCAATATACAATACAATCTTGCTCATATTCTCCATCTGTTACTGATAAATTGTCAACATTTGAGAATTATTCCGTATACTGAAAGGCTCTTTATCAAACCTGACTACCTCCTGTTCTCCAGGCATGATATGAATGACCCTTCTGGGTTTTGCACTTTCTCCTGACAACAATAGTATCCTGTTTCTTCAACTTAATACTGTGCTTACCTTTCCCTCAACACTATACCTTAGCTCTTCCTTCATGCCTCATTATTAACTAAAAAATCATTTAAACTGCCTATAAATTGCTTATAAACTCTGCAGAACAAATTTCTGTAACAAAAAAAACCACTCCATAGTGTTTGTGTTAACTAATTATTGTTCACATACAGATAAAGCCTACAAACCTTGAAATTATATTTTAAGGCAAGCAGTATGAACAGATTTGAATTGAACTTCATCCCCCCCCCTCTTAATTATTACACTGGCAGCATTATTTTATCACATTAAATTTAAGATGAAAACTCCCAGAAGTTTTTTTTAACATTAACAAGTGCAAACCCAGTGGGAAAAATAATTTCAGACTGAGCCAATAATTTAAACTTTCACAAACCTAATGAATTGTTGGGGAGGTTTGTAAGACTTGGTATATTACTACAGTGACCTTCTGTCTTGTAACTGTATTACCACCACACTGAATCCCTATACTCCTTAAGGTGCCTTCATGCTGGAGATGGGTTCTTGATCCAAGGAAATGGACTTATCCTCCCTTTCCTTGAGTCAAACCTGAATCTCTCTCATTCCCCAGGCAGTATATAACTCCCATGGGTTTAGTGCTTCTCCCATAAGATAAAAATTTAATGAAGGCTTTTTTTTCAAATCGTTAGAAATAAATACAGTATGTATGCATGCATGCATGCATGTATATACACTTACACACAGTACTGTACAATCCCCACACACCCCCACCCCCATACCCCCACACCAAATATTGGATGATTAAAATATCATGCAACCTGAGATGATTTTAATACTGTATTTCATCAACATGAAATAAATTTTCAGTATAGTGGTGTCATTGTAGATTTATTTATTTTTTTTAAACATGTCATTAAGGTTTGGCCCCCCTTATAACAAGTTTTTCTTTCCCTACCAATTTCATACTATACAGACTATGAACTACAAAATTAAATAAATTAAGTCATTTAAAGAAACATAATAATCAAATTATGAAATATCCTATCGAGTGATAGGGTATAACATTAGGAAAAATATTAACATACATTTAAAAAAAAAAAATGGCATACCCTTGTGTGTTTAGCACTTTAGTTATGATTATAATAATTAGGCAAGATACTGAGAGTGGAATTTAAAGAAATACTGCATTATACAGCCTTGGGAACTTTCAGCACTGCACTTTAGCTAGATTTATTTTCAACCACATCAGATTTACAAGATCTCAAATGCATTCCTTTATTTAGGCATTCTTATGAATTTTAACCCTAGAGAGGCATACTACTAGAGATACAAGTCTTCATCCAATATACCCAGTGAGGACAAATATTAAAATATAATCGTTCTAATCAGACTTTATTGTTGATAAATTGACGAAACAATCACTAAAGTGAGCATGAGGCTTATGACAATGTATTTCATGACCCACACCCATGAATACCTTACTAGGGTTAATATTTTTAGGTTAAGAGCAATATTTAAGGAAATATGACCACATGAACTTTAACAATGTGAGACCAAGAAATGAAATTCACTCCCCCACCCTCTTCCTGCAAATAAAAATAGGTATAAATTAGGTACAATTATTACTTTTAGAGCCCAAGAATTTAATATTCATTTTTACACTACTGTCAACAAAACCATCATATCTTAGCATACTTTATTACCAGCTTATATTAGTGATAACAGTAATCTTATGCTTTTAGTGAAAACACAAACATGTCAGCTATTATGACAGGATTTACGAAAGACAGCAAGTTGTACGTATGAAACCAGGTGCAGAGGTCACTCCACTCTTCAATGTAGGTGCCTGAAAGTTGAGGGGCTCTTGGTCCAAAGAATTAAGTTGTAATTGCCTTCCTCAGATCAAACCCGATTGCCTTCAATTACCCAGGTACTGTATGACCTTCATAGACCTAACTCCCATGAATGTCCTCCGTTATATTTTTTTTTAATATGTCAGCTGTCTCCCACCAAGGCAGTGTGACCCAAAACAAGAGAAACACTTACCATCATTCAACACCATCATTCACACAATCACTATCTTTGCAGAGGCACTCAGGTGCAACAGTTTAGATGTCACTCCAAACATCCAATATCCCAAACCCCTCCTTTAAAGTGTAAGCATTGTACTTCCCACTTCCAGGACTCAAGTCCGCCTAACCGTTTCCCTGAATCCCTTCACAAAATATTACCCTGCTCACACTCCAACAGCTTGTCAAGTCCCAAAAACCATTCGTCTCCATTCACTTCCATCTAACACGCTCACACATGCCTGCTGCATGCCCAAACTTATTTAGGTATGATATCCTGAATGACCATTTTGGGTTTAGAACTTAAACTGATAATAATAATAATAATTTAAATGATAATTTATGATTAAAAATGGAAAAGATGGTAAAATATTTTAATGAAATGTGCTATAAATGATAAAATATACAGAATACATTTTTTACAATAAATTACAATCTATAATTAGTAATCCCATGTATATATTGTATTCTGTTAATATATTTGCTTTAATGTTTTGTACTGGTACTAAGTGCATTATTTAGATAGTTATATCTTTTGTACCTCGAAAAGAGGGACGGAAGGAGTTCAAAACCTAATCTGTCTTTTGCGAAACAAGGTTGAGTTCATATAGTATGGATTCATATTGTGATCTTTTCTTTGAATGTGTGATTATACTGTACTGTGTTATATGAGGGCCAAGTGTGCACATCATAATTGCTGAACACTATTATAAATTTACTGTAACTTTCAATGCAGGATGCACAATTTTTTAATCACCAAGTATTGCACAGTATACAGTATACTTTTGCTACTGCTCCATATTTAAGAAATTATGAGTTTTTCTATTTTACTTCCTCCCTTAACCAAATATTTGCTTTCTTTTCCCTATTTTCTGACGACGTACTCAAGATAAAACGTAGCCATATAAATACAACTCTTTAGATTTTTGCGTACTAAATTCAGTATTTTTATACAGAAAACTGTTGGTAGTTTAATTTATTACTCTCAAGTTTTAGAAAAATTTCTTGTATTATTGAGAATGTCATTACAAATAAGCTATACTCTCAAGGGGTGATCAGCAAGTCTGATGATTCGCTTCCAGAAAGAGAAGATGAATGTTACCAAATGTAAATAAAAGTTATGCATTGTATACAAGAGTATTTTTTCCACAACTTTACCTGTACAGTAACCCAAGAATGGTTGACTGAGTTTAAAACCTATTGAGAATAAATAAAGCTGTGTCACTTGTACACCATATCAATGATACATTAATCCATAAAAGGGGGATTAAACTCTCAACATATAAACAATGAAAGATATACATCTGTCAGTGTGTATACATCCCCCCCCAAGTATTCCTTTTAAAATGAAAACATTTTAATTTTAAGCAATGTACAAGTACAGCCACAATAATTGAGCCCCTAAAGTGGGTGGCTGTGTTCAGAATTAAAACACAATGCACAAATATCAGGTAATTCTGTTAAGAGTTCAGAAATACATATAGTCTATGTGCAATAAGTAGCAATGCATTATTATAATCAAAAAAGAAGCGCTAAGCCACAAGGACTATACAGCGCTGCAGGGCAGGAAGGAAGCGAGGGCATCAGGTGGCAAAAGGGAGATGGATGAGCAACAGGTTACGGATAACAGCGGGGCAGTGGATGGTGAAAGGGTAAAGGGCAGCAAGAGACTGAACCAGAAAGGGCTGAGGGGAGTGCGAAAAGTATCATCAGAGTTTGTGGAGTAAATCAGTCGTTGTCAAGAAGTCAATGAGAGAGTCAGGATTAAAGGAGGGTCCATCAGCAAGAAGGGAAGGTAAAGAGAGAGTAGGAGAACGAAGACGACGTTGGAGGTAAATTCTGCGTGCTCGTTGATAGAGAGGGCAGTCTAACAGAATGTGGCTAATCGATACTGGAACTTGACACTGCTCACAGAGAGGAACAGGGTGCCTCTCCATGAGATACCCATGAGTAAGACGAGTGTGGCCAATGCGAAGGCGGGAGAGAGTGGTCTCCCAACCTCGGCACTGATGACAAGAAGACGGCCAGTAACCTATGCTCGGTTTAATAGAATGAAGTTTGTTACCGAGCAGAGTTGACCAACGTTGTTGCCAACGGGTGCGAAGGTGGGTAGCTATTGCAGCAAAATAGTCCAGAAATGGAACACCTCGATAGGAAATTGGTAGGTCATATACTGCTGACCGCGCAGCAGTGTCTGCCTGTTCATTGCCCTGTACGTCGACATGACCAGGGACCCAACAAAAAACAATATCTTTATGTTTGGTAGAGATACGGCGTAGCCAAAGTTGGATACGGAGAACTAGGGGATGAGATGTATCAAATTTTCGTATAGCCTGTAGAGCACTAAGGGAGTCTGAGACTACTACAAATGATGACACAGGCATAGATGCGATACGAATAAGTGCTGCAAGAATGGCATACAGTTCAGCAGTAAAAATGCTAGCTGAAGATAGTAAATGCCCTCGTACGACGCTGTCCGGAAACACTGCTGCGAATCCGACGCCGTCTGAAGACTTAGAGCCATCTGTGTACACAGCGGTGGCATGAGAGTGAGAGTGGAAGTGATCAAGAAAAAGAGAGCGGGAAGCCACCGTAGGCAGTTGAGCTTTCGAGCAAGGGAGTGAGAAAGAACAGACCCGAACAGCTGGAACTTCCCAGGGGGGTAGGGAAAAGTGAGATGCTACATGAACATATAAAGGTGGTAACTGAAGGGAAGACAAGAGGGAAAGTAGGCGAAGAGAAAAGGGACGGAGCAAACAGGGGCGGCGAACGAATAAAGAATGTCTACTAATATCGGTGACCATTCTATAAATGGAAGGATTGTGTAGATCGTGAGAGCGTACATAGTAACGAAGGCAATGGGCATCACGGCGATCAGACAAGGATGGAACATTTGCTTCTGTATAGAGGCTCTCAACAGGGGAAGAGCGAAAAGCACCAAGGCACAAACGTAAGCCTTGGTGATGGATAGAGTTAAGGCTAGAGAGAGTAGCAGGAGAGGCCGCGGAATAAATCTGGTCACCATAATCGAGTTTCGATAAAACGAGGGCTGAATGTAGGCGAAGCAGAGTTCGACGATCAGCTCCCCAGGAAAGATGAGCAAGGGTTTTAAGAAGGTTTAGCCGGCTGTGACAAGTTGCCTTCAGAGAGGTAATGTGAGGTTTCCAGGTTAACCGACGGTCAAAGAGAAGGCCTAGAAACCTGACTGTATCACGTTCGGGGATACGGGAGCCATAGAGATACAAAGGATGATCGGAGATAACAGAGCGTCTAGTGAAAGTAATTTGGTGAGTTTTGGTACTTGAAAATTTAAACCCATGTGTGGTGGCCCAAGTGGAAACACGGTCGACCGCATGCTGGAGAGAAACTGCAATAAGGTGACAGTCAGCGCCTGCACAAGCAATAGCGAAGTCATCAACATAGAGTGATGACCAAATATTGGGTGGAAGAACAGAGGCCAAATCATTTATAGCAAGGAGAAAAAGTGTTGTGCTTAGAACACATCCCTGAGGGACACCTTCAGCTTGGACGAAGTCCGGGGAAAGAACATTATTGACTCGAACACGGAAATGTCTGTCAGTTAAAAAGTTCTTAAGGAAGGATGGTAGATTGCCTCGGAGGCCTAAGGAATGGGCCTGGGCCAAAATATTATACCTCCAAGTTGTGTCATATGCCTTCTCAAGGTCAAAAAATATGGCAATAACTGAGTGATTATTCGCAAAGGCATTACGAACATACGTATCCAAGCGTAGTAAGGGGTCTATGGTAGAACGACCCTTACGAAAGCCATATTGACTAGCGGAGAGACTGTTGTGAGTCTCTAAATACCACATTAAACGTCGATTTACGAGGCGTTCCATCACTTTGCAAACTGCACTTGTAAGAGCGATGGGGCGATAGTGGGAGGCATCATGTCCTGTAGTACCCGGTTTGCGGAAAGGGAGAACAATGGCAGATTTCCACAGCTGGGGAAGAACTCCTTGTGCCCAAATAAGATTGAAGAGGTGTAAGAGGACTACAAGGGCTGACCGATGTAAATGTTGTAACATACGAATATGAATGTCATCAGGCCCAGCTGCCGATGATCGGCAAGCTGAGAGCGTTGCCTCCAGTTCTTGAAGTGTAAAAGGCACATTATACTGTTCTTCTCCGAGAGAAGAAAAGTCCAAGGGTACTAACTCTCTGGCAGACTTTGAGGAAAGAAACGAGGGGCATAGATGGAGCCCTCGGGAAATACGGACCAGATGTGTGCCAAGTTCAATGGCAACGTCGAGAGGGTTTGCTATATCAACACCAGTGACCCGTAGAACAGGAGCCGGGTCAGGAGAGTATTTACCACTCAATTTCCTCACTTTTTTCCAGACTGCACTCATAGAAGAAGCAGAGGTGATGGTGGAAACATAGTCTCGCCAACAAGTGCGTTTAGCTTCACGGATGACACGGCGAGCGATCGCACGCTTCTGCTTAAAATCAACAAGTCTCTCAGCGGTTCTATTGTACCGGTACCTGCCCCATGCAGCACGTTTCAAACGTACTGCACGAGCACAAGCAGGAGACCACCAAGGCACGCACTTCTGAGAATGCCTGCCTGAGGTTTGGGGTATAGAATGAGAAGCTGCGGTATAAACTGATGTCGAGAAGATGTGTAGGAGCTCATCAATGGAGGATGAAGAAGGAACCTCACTAAAAGCAGTGAGGTGTGAGTAAAGATCCCAATTTGCCCGATCAAATTGCCAGCGAGGGCTACGGGAAGGTGGTGAATAGGAAGGAGAAGTAAGAATGATCGGAAAATGATCGCTGTCATGTAAGTCTGGTAGAACAGACCAGGTGAAGTCTAGTGCAGTGGAGGAAGAGCAGACTGATAGATCGATGCAAGAGAGAGTATGAGTACGAGGATCAAAATGGGTGGGAGTACCCGTATTTAAAACATGGAGGGGGTGAGAGGCAAGAAAAGCCTCCAACTGAATGCCACGTGAGTCACAATGAGACCCCCCCCAGAGGAAATGGTGGGCATTAAAATCACCAAGTAACAGAAGTGGTGGTGGTAAGGATGAAACAAGAAAGGCAAAGTCTGGGATAGAAAATGCTCGAGAAGGAGAGAGATATAAAGAACATATTGTAAACCACTTATTCAAGTGGATACGGGCTGCAGTGTAATGCAGCGAGGTATGGACAAATAGTTGACAGTACGGAATATCATTGCGTAGAAGAAGGGCACTTTCATTAAAGGTCCCATCTGAGAAAGGATCCGAAGAATACAATAAATTATAGCCTGAGATAGGTTGGAAAACAGCCGAGTGTAATTTTGGTTCTTGTAAGCAAGCACCAACAGGGGAAAACCTGGAAAGCAACATCTGAAGCTCACCCCGATTACCCCTGAGGCCGCGGATATTCCACTGTAAATAGGCCATGATTGGCGATGAAGAAAATATCAGGAATCTGTAGGTAAAGGCACCTACGGACTAGAGGGGTTAGAAAAGTCAACGTGTGGTGGCATTGGAAGATGTTCAAGTAGCGAAGGAACGGAGCGTTGCGAAGAATGGGGTTGTGAAGATGGAGGAGAGGGAAGAGAAGGAACAGGAAGTGAATCAGTGTCCATTGAAGGTTTAGTCTCTGCAATATATTCTGAAATGGCTTCAAGTGTTTCTGAATTCAAAGATGTATGGGAAACCATATTGGAGATAGGAGGAGGAGGGTGAGTAAAGATTGGGACAGTAATGGACTGTACCAAAGTAGAGGGGGAGGGAAAAGTGTAAGGGACTGGAGATGAAGTGTGGGGGGGGACAGAAGAGGTAGAAACCTGGGAGGTGACAGAAGAGGGAGAAACTTGGGAGGGGACGGGGGTGGAAGGCATAGTACGAGGAGGAGGGTGAATCTCCACACTTGTAATAGAGCCAGAGAGAGGGGAAGAACTAGGTACAGAGACTGGAAAGGTAACGTGTGGAGGTGGAAGAAGGGAAGGAAGGGGCAAAGAAGATTTGAGCAATGTGGATTTTTTGGACTTCTGAGTAGAGGGGCGATTGGTATTAGGTGTCGTACGAGGTCTTGTCGATACTGGGGCTTGTGAGGAAGGACGCGAAGATGCGAGAACAGACTGAGTTGTAGTCGGGACGTCAGAGCCAAGGACAGCAAAAGGATTAGATGCCGTAATGGCTATGGGAGGGGTAACAACAGAGGAGGCTGCAGAAGATGGGACCCCAGAAGTGGGGGGATGTTTGGAAACACGAGAATAAGAAACACGGGGTAGTCTCCCTTGGAGGCGGAGATGAGTAACTGCCATAGCATAAGGGAGACCTTCTGCCTCTTTGAGGCAACGGATTTCACGTTCATTTAAGTAGACCTGGCAACGGCGGGAGTACGAAGGGTGAGCTTCATTACAATTAAGGCAAGATGGAGGTTGACTGCAAGATGTATTAGAATGGTTGTCGGCACCACAGACTGGGCATTCGGCCATAGATCTGCAATATTTCGCTGGGTGACCAAAACGCCAGCAATTTCTACATTGTTGCGGTGTAGGTATCACCTTTCGAACTTGTAACCGATGTCCCGCGACATATACAGAGGACGGGAGTTCTCGGCTGTCAAAAGTTAAACGAGCCACATTGCAAGGGTAACGTCTCCGCCCCCGGGCAGGAAGGACATAAGTGTCTACTTTGAGGATTGGGAGATCCTGGAGTTCCAGCTGTTCAAAAATGTCATTGCCACATGACTGGAAATTCTGTTGGACTATGGTATGGGGCAGAATGACAGTACCACTACAAGAATTGAGAGAAAGATGTTTTTCAATAGTGATAGGAGTAGTATCGATATTCGAAAGGAGAGAAAGATCATGAGCTTGGGTAGCATTCTGGACAGTGACGATGCGCGTACCGCTCTTGAGAGCGTGAAATGAAATATCTCTGCCAACATGACGCAGGAGCGCTTTGGCAATACTATGGTCAGAAAGGTAGGCAGAAGAAGAAGTTGGTCTTAAAGTAAAGAATTTAGTCCATTGTGTGGTCCGAAATTGAGCGTGGAGAGGGAGTGCTTGACGTGTCGGTCGTTTCCGAGTAGAATGGGAAGGTAACGACGGAGCATCATCAGGAGATTGACGTTGGCGTTTAGGAGTAGGACCGGAGTTGGTCCGGCATGAAATGGGTGGGCGATTCGAAAATTGCCGTACCGTAGAGGGAGAAGCCGGAAGCATAGTCAAAGGAGAGCGGAGTTCAGACAAATCGAAGGAGTCAGTCGAAGCCCCGGTACCTGAAGCGGGTGAGGAAACAGCACCAGCAAGAGGTACAGGGGCATCAGGAGTGTCCGAAGAGTGGTCTAAACACAAGGCAGGGTCAGAATGGGGTGCGGTATCAAGAAGGGGCCCGGGGGTAGTGGTTTCATGGACTAGGGCTGCCATGGTTAGGTTACTCCTTTGCTTTTTATTTTTAAGAAAAAAAAAGAAAGAAGAAAAGAAAATAAAAACAAAAAAAAGAATAAAAAAAGGGGGGAGCGGGGAGGAATAGTTCCCAGGAGGAATGAAAGGGCCGGAAATCTCCCTCCGCGCCCAAGAGGACTCGACACCGCTAGTAGCGCAGATGCAGCATGGAACCCGTGCCATACCCTACCCTTCATGCCAGTAAACCAGCAATCCGGGATAGCAACCTCACATCTGCCGAGCTACCTCGGTGGACAAAAGAGAGGGCGGCCGGATATCCGCCACAAAGCATACCTCCTTCAGCCACCACCCCCGGAATCCGAAAGGTGGCTTCCAGAGATACACCCGTCGCCCAAAAGACACCCAAAGCTACTCCGGGATACCGGAGAGGGATCGGGACATCCCTAGGCAATCCAGATTCCACGGCAAACTACGCCACCGCCAAGAAACCTCAACGGAATGGGATCGACCCCGGTGTCCTTTCCCCTACCTAGGAACTAGCGCGCCTGTGGGAGAAATCACGAAGGCTAAAAAGAGGAAGGGCAAAAGGGAGGGGTGAGGAGGAGGAGGAGGAATGGAAAAAGGGGAGGATGGGGAGGATGGGATAGGGGAGGGGAGAATGGGGGGTAATTAGGTTCGGTCTGAGGAAGAAGACCGACAGGGCTAATTCCTCAGACCAAGAGCCTCTTCACCACGCCAAGGAGCCCCCCTTGAAGAGGAAGTAGCAATGCAGTACAAACAAATAACCAGTCAAGTATAAGACCCATTCTAGGTCAGTAAGATTATGCTTTCCTAAAATCTTAACTGTTATTTATTGAATGCTGCTAGTTTATTAAAAAAAACACTATATAAGCATTTCTTGAAACCTTAGTGCAATACTCTTCTGGATCAATCTTTCCATAACAGCCTAATTTTTGTGGCTATAAATTTTACCTCATCTACCATTTCCTAATAAAGCCCCCCTCAAACTCTACTATATTTCTTCAACTGAAGGAAGCTCTGTATTTTAACAATCATGACAATACTGCAGCAAAGGCAGTGGAAGATATGTCTGTAGTGATAAAAGCTTACTTTCTGTACACTGATAACACTGAAACAGCAGCATAACCAAAGAATTCTATAAACTGGATATAGCCATGAGAGGCATCAGAAGAGACAGTCAATTCCAAGACTAATGCATGAAGTGTATTGCCTTTAAAGGAGACTGTTGAGAAATGAAATCCAAATAAGTTTAGTAATTCGCTTTGGCCAAGAACACACTGATCACCCCAAATAAAAAATATAAACTTCCCACACTTTTTTTCTAACCACAATACCTAAGAGAATGAATTTTTAATGACCTTATCATTAACTGCAAGTACTGTACAGTAGTAGCTACCTGATCACTTGCATTCTCGATAGTATCACATGGCAGACTCATTTTGTATCCGACCTCTATTCCTTTGGAGTACATGTACAAAAGTATGTATTCATGAGAAAATCTCATTCCTCCTTTGAAACAAATCTAATTTCTTTTAACATAAATAGGAATATTTCAGTTCTGGGATTAAGATTTATACTATTTGTTTAATAATTTGTACATTTCTCTGGTATTTCCTGAGTGAATTTTATAAAGTATTGCCTTATCTTATAGTCTTATTCTATACTCTTCTGCATTCTACTATTTATAGTGGAATGATTATGCAATATGCATGACAAATTATTACAAAGAAAGGCTTTTCCTTTGAGGAATATGTATAATTATCCCATATTAAAATATCTACAATAATGTATATATCACAATATTGGCAGGGTCTCCCAGCACAACAGAAAACCTTTACAGTAAAACACTAAATATTATGTGAAGAAAAGACATTTGCATAAAGCACTTTTACTGGGACAATGTTGCAGTCTGTTAAGATCTTTATCATATCAGAGGATATGAATTGCATGTGTGCACACGTATGCATGCACATGGTACTGGTAGGAGAGGAAGATTTTAGAAGTGTGAAATCTTTGGGGTGTTATAAATCATGTGTCTGGGGAGCATTTTTTACCCCTCGGTATCTAACAGAACCATGATTCATCGCACTACAATAATCTGACTTCTCGTTATTCTCTTCTAATACCAGTGTATATATATTTGTGCAATTTGTAACCTTTGTATGATTTGATATAAGATTTTAAATCAAAACATTGTCCCAATAAATCTCTTTGCAAACCAGTCTTTTCTTCACTATTGTCAGCAGTACTCCATTAGATTCCAACTAAATATTATAATGAAAGTTTTGATATATATGTCATAAACAACACTGGTTAATGAACAGGTCAATACCACATGGACTAAAAGAGAAAACAGTAGAAAGGATTTGTACGTTTTGGACTCCTGAGACCTCTTTATCAGCTAAAGAGGGTCTTTGACCAAGGTTCAAATATATAGATCCTTTCTACTCCTTGTATTATTATCTGCCCATGCAGGATTCATGGTCTATAATGAAAGTACTGTAAACAGTGAAGAATTAACAGAACTGCACTTTCTTCCTCCATTCCCACTTCTCTCTTTCTCTGTCTCAATCTATTAAATAAATTTTAGGATTTTCTTCTTCAGCAAAGTTCCTTGATGCTGAAGGCCTCTTGATTTAAGGAACTGGAGCTACCCTCCCCTTCCTTGAATCAACCTTGATTTCCTCCCATCCCCCCAGGTGTTGCATGACCACTATGGGTTTAGCACTTCCTCGTGAATAAAATAATCTTCAATTCTAAAGATCAAATTGCTAGTGAGAATAGTCATACGTGAGAGCAAACTGGATATTAGAGGTACAACTTTTGGACAATATCATATATCAAAAGTGTTTTATGTGGCTATATAAAAAGTCTTTATATAGAGAAAAGGTTATATATCTATATGTACATTTCACCAGTCATGTCTGTGTGCCTTGAATATATTAAAACATGATCACAGGATACTGAAATATTGAAAGACTTAGAAGTAAAAATACCCTATGTTAATTCAGACTGAAACTCTGATACATTAAAATACTAGCCTTATTATTCAATGTTTTTTTTTTTCTCCCCTGTGCAATTTTTTTTTATGTCCATGACTGTCCTTTGACTGCTTTCAGATTTTATATAATTGATGACTCTTTAAGGGAAAAGTGCCTTGATGCTGGCAAAGGGATCATGATCCAAGGAATTGGAAATACCATTCCCCTTCCTCACATCAAACCTAATTACTTCTCATACTCCAGCCCTGTATGACCCTCATGGGTTTAGTGCCTCCCTATGAATATAATAATGAAATTGACAAGACTTAAGAGAAAACATGAATTTTTAAAGTCTGATTTAGTTGGTCAAAGGTGAAGATCATGTTTCTTATATACATTTGAATTTACTTAATGTAACTTTTATTGTAAATATATTAGGAACCACTTGTGGAACTGCTCTTTTCCTCAGTGTAATCTGTAACCAAATTAGCTAAAAACATTAAAATAAGCAATAAGTGAAAAATTTCACTTATGATTCATGTGAATTCCTCAAAATAGCTCAAACAATAGAAAAATTGCCATGTGACTAGTTGGTCTGGACCAAGGATTTTAATTATTTCATAAACTAACTTATAAATATTTAACAATACATATTTAAGTCCTACAAAAACCTTTATCATGAGATCAGCAAATTTGTAGAATTAATTTCTAATGCCATGTAAGCTCAAGTTTTCAAAAGTTTTAGCAATCAAAAGTCCGTCTAAGCGAAAAACTAAGTAATTTGTTTATGTTAAAATTTCAAAAGTTTTTCACTCAATTTTTTTTTTTACTCAAAATAATAGTTGAATAATTATCACTTTTGAAAGCAATACACCTTAGATAACATAAGAACACTGTATAATATTGGCTACTGAATTTACTATAATGCACCACTCTTCTCTCTTAGTACAATGCTCTATCATTACCAACGCATTCTCCAATCATAACAAGATTCTCTTGCCTTAAAAATACTTAATAAGGAGATTCTAAGTTTGCACAATCATACCACCAATGTACACTCTGCAATATGTTGCTAGAGAGATCTATAGCAATAGTATCAATTAAAATAAAGTTTTCGTAAATAATCCTCACAGGAATTCAGAATATCACACTTTTGTTGTTTTGCATGATGGCTGCAATTAGCATCTCAGCACTGATGGAGCATGATGGCCCTCAGGGCATACAACAGTTCTGACTGAAGACGAGCTTCCATAACTACCACACTTGTCTCAACCTGAGAGAAAATTGCTTTTAGTACATTTTTGTTCTTTCTTAAGAGCTGCTTATTTTGATCAACCAGCACAATACAAAGAAAATCAACAGAAACCTCTGTATTCAGCAATAACACCAATGGTTTAAGAAACATTCTGCATATCAGGCACAATGTTTCTTCCCCTCCATGAGGAGCAGGGAAAGAATGTTGAAGGGCTCTTGTTCCAAGAAACTGGAGCTACCCACTCCCTTCCTTGGATCAAATCTGATTATTCTCTATTTCCCTGGTGCTGTGTGACCTGTCAGCTTGCAGCACTTCACCCATAAATATATCAGTAATGTACATCAGGCCCATAACCCAAGCAAACTCTCAGGGGGATAGATAACCTAAAAAAAATAAGCTATCAGTCAATTAATATTAACTTATGGCACCCAATTCATGAGAATAAACAGTTTCAAATAAAATAATTATAGTAAAAAGAAAAAGAAAAAAAAAAAAAAAAAAAAAAGTCAGTGAAAATTCATTTACAACTTACCAGTTTAAAATGAAGAGTGTTTTTAGCTGGGGTGTTTGAGCTTGTTTCACTTAGTCTCTCAGGGTAGCAACAAGCTGCCTTAACAAATGCCTTCACTTGAGGATCCAAATGTTTATTCAATTCAGCATAATTGCAGTCATCATGGTGAATACCCAATAGCCACTGTTGAAGAATCAAAAGTGTGTGTACTTGAACCAATACCACAGTGAGTAGCTTAGGAGAAATATTACAAGACAAGCAGAGAGAATTGTTAATAAAATTAGTGATGAGATGACAAGCAGCATCCTTGATGTAAGTGAGCATCTGCAATGAAGGTCTCAGTGGTGCCCTAAAAGCACAGAGAAGGGTAGAAAGACACTGACCACTAAAGAGAAATGTTTGATAACTGAATAGACATTTACTAAAAAAGAGAAGAAGAAAAACTTTATAAAACTGGGATGCTTAAATGTGCGTGGATGTAGTGCGGATGACAAGAAACAGATGATTGCTGATGTTATGAATGAAAAGTTGGATGTCCTGGCCCTAAGCGAAACAAAGCTGAAGGGGGTAGGCGAGTTTCAGTGGGAAATAAATGGGATTAAATCTGGAGTATCTGAGAGAGTTAGAGCAAAGGAAGGGGTAGCAGTAATGTTAAATGATCAGTTATGGAAGGAGAAAAGAGAATATGAATGTGTAAATTCAAGAATTATGTGGATTAAAGTAAAGGTTGGATGCGAGAAGTGGGTCATAATAAGCGTGTATGCACCTGGAGAAGAGAGGAATGCAGAGGAGAGAGAGAGATTTTGGGAGATGTTAAGTGAATGTATAGGAGCCTTTGAACCAAGTGAGAGAGTAATTGTGGTAGGGGACCTGAATGCTAAAGTAGGAGAAACTTTTAGAGAGGGTGTGGTAGGTAAGTTTGGGGTGCCAGGTGTAAATGATAATGGGAGCCCTTTGATTGAACTTTGTATAGAAAGGGGTGTAGTTATAGGTAATACATATTTTAAGAAAAAGAGGATAAATAAGTATACAAGATATGATGTAGGGCGAAATGACAGTAGTTTGTTGGATTATGTATTGGTAGATAAAAGACTGTTGAGTAGACTTCAGGATGTACATGTTTATAGAGGGGCCACAGATATATCAGATCACTTTCTAGTTGTAGCTACACTGAGAGTAAAAGGTAGATGGGATACAAGGAGAATAGAAGCATCAGGGGAGAGAGAGGTGAAGGTTTATAAACTAAAAGAGGAGGCAGTTAGGGTAAGATATAAACAGCTATTGGAGGATAGATGGGCTAATGAGAGCTTAGGCAATGGGGTCAAAGAGGTATGGGGTAGGTTTAAAAATGTAGTGTTAGAGTGTTCAGCAGAAGTTTGTGGTTACAGGAAAGTGTGTGCAGGAGGGAAGAGGAGCGATTGGTGGAATGATGATGTAAAGAGAGTAGTAAGGGAGAAAAAGTTAGCATATGAGAAGTTTTTACAAAGTAGAAGTGATGCAAGGAGGGAAGAGTATATGGAAAAAAAGAGAGAGGTTAAGAGAGTGGTGAAGCAATGTAAAAAGAGAGCAAATGAGAGAGTGGGTGAGATGTTAACAAATTTTGTTG
This sequence comes from Cherax quadricarinatus, assembly GCF_038502225.1. Classification (NCBI taxonomy): domain Eukaryota; kingdom Metazoa; phylum Arthropoda; class Malacostraca; order Decapoda; family Parastacidae; genus Cherax; species Cherax quadricarinatus. The sequence goes on along the minus strand of NC_091326.1, from coordinate 2,442,323 downwards.
AAAATAAGAAAAAGTTTTGGAGTGAGATTAACAAGTTAAGAAAGCCTAGAGAACAAATGGATTTGTCAGTTAAAAATAGGAGAGGAGAGTTATTAAATGGAGAGTTAGAGGTATTGGGAAGATGGAGGGAATATTTTGAGGAATTGTTAAATGTTGATGAAGATAGGGAAGCTGTGATTTCGTGTATAGGGCAAGGAGGAATAACATCTTGTAGGAGTGAGGAAGAGCCAGTTGTGAGTGTGGGGGAAATTCGTGAGGCAGTAGGTAAAATGAAAGGGGGTAAGGCAGCCGGGATTGATGGGATAAAGATAGAAATGTTAAAAGCAGGTGGGGATATAGTTTTGGAGTGGTTGGTGCAATTATTTAATAAATGTATGGAAGAGGGTAAGGTACCTAGGGATTGGCAGAGAGCATGCATAGTTCCTTTGTATAAAGGCAAAGGGGATAAAAGAGTGCAAAAATTATAGGGGGATAAGTCTGTTGAGTATACCTGGTAAAGTGTATGGTAGAGTTATAATTGAAAGAATTAAGAGTAAGATGGAGAATAGGATAGCAGATGAACAAGGAGGCTTTAGGAAAGGTAGGGGGTGTGTGGACCAGGTGTTTACAGTGAAACATATAAGTGAACGGTATTTAGATAAGGCTAAAGAGGTCTTTGTGGCATTTATGGATTTGGAAAAGGCATATGACAGGGTGGATAGGGGGGCAATGTGGCAGATGTTGCAAGTGTATGGTGTAGGAGGTAGGTTACTGAAAGCAGTGAAGAGTTTTTACAAGGATAGTTAGGCTCAAGTTAGAGTATGTAGGAAAGAGGGAAATTTTTTCCCAGTAAAAGTAGGCCTTAGACAAGGATGTGTGATGTCACCGTGGTTGTTTAATATATTTATAGATGGGGTTGTAAGAGAAGTAAATGCGAGGGTCTTGGCAAGAGGCGTGGAGTTAAAAGATAAAGAATCACACACAAAGTGGGAGTCGTCACAGCTGCTCTTTGCTGATGACACTGTGCTCTTGGGAGATTCTGAAGAGAAGTTGCAGAGATTGGTGGATGAATTTGGTAGGGTGTGCAAAAGAAGAAAATTAAAGGTGAATACAGGAAAGAGTAAGGTTATGAGAATAACAAAAAGATTAGGTGATGAAAGATTGGATATCAGATTGGAGGGAGAGAGTATGGAGGAGGTGAACGTATTCAGATATTTGGGAGTGGACGTGTCAGCGGATGGGTCTATGAAAGATGAGGTGAATCATAGAATTGATGAGGGAAGAAGAGTGAGTGGTGCACTTAGGAGTCTGTGGAGACAAAGAACTTTGTCCTTGGAGGCAAAGAGGGGAATGTATGAGAGTATAGTTTTACCAACGCTCTTATATGGGTGTGAAGCGTGGGTGATGAATGTTGCAGCGAGGAGAAGGCTGGAGGCAGTGGAGATGTCATGTCTGAGGGCAATGTGTGGTGTGAATATAATGCAGAGAATTCATAGTTTGGAAGTTAGGAGGAGGTGCAGGATTACCAAAACTGTTGTCCAGAGGGCTGAGGAAGGGTTGTTGAGGTGGTTCGGACATGTAGAGAGAATGGAGCGAAACAGAATGACTTCAAGAGTGTATCAGTCTGTAGTGGAAGGAAGGCGGGGTAGGGGTCGGCCTAGGAAAGGTTGGAGGGAGGGGGTAAAGGAGGTTTTGTGTGCGAGGGGCTTGGACTTCCAGCAGGCATGCATGAGCGTGTTTGATAGGAGTGAATGGAGACAAATGGTTTTTAATACTTGACGTGCTGTTGGAGTGTGAGCAAAGTAACATTTATGAAGGGATTCAGGGAAACCGGCAGGCCGGACTTGAGTCCTGGAGATGGGAAGTACAGTGCCTGCACTCTGAAGGAGGGGTGTTAATGCTGCAGTTTAAAAACTGTAGTGTAAAGCACCCTTCTGGCAAGACAGTGATGGAGTGAATGATGGTGAAAGTTTTTCTTTTTCGGGCCACCCTGCCTTGGTGGAAATCGGCCAGTGTGATAATAAAAAAAATAATAAATAAGATGACCAAAGAAAAATGAGACCGAAAGAAGACACCAGCAATCCTACCATTGTGCAAAACAATTACAGGTGTATTTCACTCACCTGACAGATCAGTAGTACCTCCCTGGATGGCTGCTGTCCACCAACCTACTACCTTGTAAAATATATATTTAGGATATACTGAAGTGCTATAGGTAGTAGGTAGGTACACAGCAACTACCCATGGAGGTACTGTCCTCTTGCCAACTGAGTGAAATGGAAACCTGTAACTGTTTTACACGATGGTAGGATCACTTGTGTCTTTCTGTCACAAACACACGTGATAACAGGCATATCCTGCTACTTCTACTTACACTTAGGTCACACTACAAGTGCATGTACATGCATATATATTTACACACAGAATTAAATACTTGCAATGAATGATGAACACTGAAGGACGAATCAGAATGTTATGGTTCAGAGGCTTATTCGGTATAAACCTTGGTAATTGATACCAATAAATTTGTTTAAAATGACACGTAACCAAACATTAGGACAAATTTATTAGAAAACATTTCAGTCCTGGGACCTTGACACCTCAGACAGCTTCAAGCTTCTGGCAAGAGAGCTACTGTATGAGTGGTAAATTTTTCTTTCTTCCTTGGGTCATTTTACACTAGTAGGAAATGACGGATGCGATAAAAAAAAAGAATTTGAAATGTATATGATTTATCTTTGAATATTATTTAGTAAGAAAATTACCTGGACATAATTCCATAATGCTTTAGTTGGCAGAGGTGTAGACTTGGCATGTGTTGTATCACACTGAGCTTGGCCTGCTACCGGGTTGGTCTTCTGATCATTGCCTGCCATAGCAAATTGCTTTGTAGGAAGAGAATATTTTGGTGATAGGGCTGATGTGAAACGTTCATCTAGAAAGGCTCCAACCTCTCCCAAAAGCCGTGAGCACATTGCATAACCATGATCCTGCCAATTGTACTCCTGTAATAAATAATTACAGTAACGTAATTGACATTTGTCGTATACTACATACATTATAGAATTTTTATTGAATTAAAGCCAAAAAAAAAAAAAAAAAAAAAAAATGAGAATATGTTATGAGAGAAGTGGCCCAGAGAAGGCCACATTGATGAAAATGCTGTACAAGAATCACTTAATGAGTGGCAACAGAGCTTTATGATAATGTAATGAAGATTACAATTTGTATGAGCAGTAGAAATGGACTGCACAAAAGAATGACCAAGTTATTAACAGATTTAAGTGGAAACTATCTAATACTGTATGCCACATTTTCCTTCATGTCACAGGTAATGAAATATTAGTTACAAATTAAGAGACTGAACAATGATATTCTTCACGTTTAAAACAACTACAATGGACCCTCGGCTAACGATATTAATCCGTTCCAGAGAGCTCATCGTTAGACGAAATTATCGTTAGCCGAATTAATTTTCCCCATAAGAAATAATGGAAATCCAATTAATCCATTTCAGACAGCCAAAAGTATTAAAAACATAATTTTTTTTTCATGAAATATACATTTCCCTACAAAGAAAACAATGAGACATGCACAATAACTGTATAAATAAATGTTAAAATGACACTTGCCTGATGAGTGATGAGACACTTTCTTGAACATAATGGGATTTTCAGTGATACATGAGTAAAGGCTTCACTTTGCAATCCCCACTAGCATTACAACAAAACATGAGAGTTAGCCTGTCTTTCATAGGCTTGTGTCCTAGGAGTGCCTTTTCCTCCCGAGTAATGTAGGTCCTGTTTGGCATTTTCTTCCAGAACAGGCCTGTTTCGTTGCAATTGAACACTTGTTGGGGTTGGAATTTTTCAGCTTCACCATGCCTTATCACACTGTGTATGCCACTACGATTCTTAAATCTTTCAAACCAACCTTTGCTGGCCTTAAATTCACCAATATGAGCACTAGTTCCAGGCATTTTTTCCTGTTCACCTGGGTGTTAGTCGACTGGTGTGGATTGCATCCTGGGGGACAAGATTAAGGACCCCAATAGAAATAAGTTAGACAGTCCTCGATGACTCACTGACTTTCTTGGGTTATCCTGGGTGGCTAACCCTCTGGGGGTTAATTGTTTCTTGGCAATTGTTTCTCGTTTAGCCACACCAACAACAGTCTCTCCACATCTTCGAGTAGTACAGCTGACTGTGGTACAGCAACATCTGACGGTGGTACAGCAGCAGCTGACCGTAGTACGATAGTATTTCAATAGTATTTCTCACCCTTTTTACCACAGGGTTGGCACTAGAAGCTTTCTTTGAGCCCATGGTGGCTTATTTAGCAGTTACAAGCACTATAAACAATGGAACAATACAAAATGTATCGAATGTATGCATGAAACCGGCCACCCTGGCTTGTAAACAATGACAGCAGGGCAGCTGAGGCGCTCAGGCTGGACGGGCAGGTTTGGGACGAATCATGTTGGGCGAGATTTAATCGTTAGGTGGGCCAAAATTTTTACGCTCAAACGCTTTGTTAGGCGGATGTTATGTGACACGTTCATTAGCCAAGGGTCCACTGTATTCAAAAACAAAGTTTGTATCCAGAATAATTCATTCCAACTCCATATCTCCTAAAGTTTGTTTCATTAGGGAGTAATAAAACAAATCTATAATACTGTACTATACTTACATGAACAGAAAAAGACGGAATGCGGGACTCATCATTACCATTGAAGTCTTCGTAGGTTAAAGTTGGGTCTACCGTAAGGTGGGCATATATCCGTATTCCATGTCTATTATCACCAACAGTGTTTGATTTATTAGCCTCTGATCTGCAGATTAAATTATCCTTTATATTTTTCATAGACATAAAAACTCATCTGTAATGAGTTTCAAGTTTCATGTTTTATCAGTCACTAAAATTACTGTATTTATCACGAGAAATGTAAAAAAAAATTACAAATACTGAGACCAGCCTAGTACCTGGTAATAAAAGCCTGATTACTATATATAAATGACCATAAAATAGCACAGGAGTCACATTCCAGAAAACAGCATGTTACACAAAATCATGTTAAACTAGAGAACACATGGGAAAAATATGGTTATGTTCTTAACAGCACCAGAAAAAATGAAAGTTTTTAATATTCTATAATTTGTCAAAAATATCATTTTCCACTTCTTCCAGTGTTGTAGCCCTTTCTTGATCTGGAAATATGTGGAGAGGGTTTATGAGGCCCTGTGCAAACATGTGGTAGAGAGCATCAGCCACCACTACCATCACCAGCTACATTTCCTTAAATTTTAACATACATACAGGAACTCATGACAACTATATTAAACAAACATGTACTAAAGACAAATGCATACAAGAAAGTAATAACCAAGATAAGCAGAGTATTTTTGTACAGTAATAAAAAAGGTAGGAACTATTTTTGTCATTATTAAGGGTCATGACACCTTGAGTTCTCTGAGCCTTGTTCCCAGTGGTGTGCAGAAACTAAATGGCATGTTATGATGGCCATATAACACCAAACAAAAACAAAAATTTTATGGTGGTGCCTATAATCATCCTTTCAATTTCTAGTTTAATTACTCTTTCACATGTTATTATCAATCACTAATATACTGAGCAAATGTATAAATAAAAATAAATTAAATGACTTCAAAACACAGCATAGCACCTTTTATATATTTTCCACTAAATTTACTGCATGCTACTTGAAACTTGCAATGTGCTACTCAAAACTGTCACAAATTTTCAATCGTGTAGAAAACATGTTGCTTGACTGCTCGTTATTTGGCAGTCTACTGTATAGTGTTTTTAGTACCTTAGCCCTGAGGATTCAAATGTACATCAACAGCTAGGATGGGAGAAGAAATAGATTCACATACTTCACAGACATATTAGAAGCTTTCATATATATCTGGATAAATATTTACAAAATTGATATTCATATCACACAATAAGTGTAAAAGTATTGCATAATTATTTTCAGAATTTGAATATAACTGAAACCTTACCTGCTATTCAATTTTCTGTTTGCATTGGCATTGATGTTGCAAGGGGTTTCTGGGCATCCCTCTCTATTTTGTAAAGGTTCTGTGACTGGCTTACCATTGCTTGTTGGCTCTATGTCAACTTCCTGCCCTGGAGGACAGTAATAAAAATAATTAAAACAGCATTATAAAGTTGTCTAGATGATAATATAGCCAGACTTGAGTCCTGGAGGTAGGAAGTACAGTATCTGCACTCTAAAGAAGGGGTTTGGGATACTTGCTGTTTGAAGCGACATCCAAACTGTCATATCTGCTTGCCTCTGGCACAATGGTGATAGTGTGAATGATGGTGAAAGTAATTTTTTTTTTTTTTTTTTTTGTCACCCTGTCTTGGTGGGAAATGGCCAGAGTTTAAAAAAAAAATAATCACTCACTGATTAGTTAAGTGTATATTATTCTACCTTTTCTAGTCTGTTTGAGCAATGTTCACTGTAGAGGAGTTCCTAATATTGACCCCACTGTTTCCCATTCCCCAGGTGCTGTTACAAGCTTCCCTAATTTTAAAGCTTTCCCAAGAATAAAATACGTACTGATATTTACCTTCATCTTTCTTGGAGGATCTGGGGAGGGTGGCAAGCCCACACCCATGAAGGAATGTGGCCAGTGCATGGAAATGTGTCATGATGCACAGAGCCTGACACAGCTCTCCTAGTGACCAGCTCTCTTCACCTTTTGTCAGTTCCTGCAATTATTATTATTCTTGTTATTATCATCATCATTAATTAATGTTAAAACTGGCTCATTCCTTTCCTAATAAGCTCATCACTTTTATCATTAAAAGGCTATACAGTGGACCCCCGGTTAACGATATTTTTTCACTCCAGAAGTATGTTCAGGTGCCAGTACTGACCGAATTTGTTCCAATAAGAAATATTGTGAAGTAGATTAGTCCATTTCAGACCCCCAAACATACACATACAAACGCACTTACATAAATATACTTACATAATTGGTCACATTCGGAGGTAATCGTTATGCGGGGGTCCACTGTATTTGAGAAGGAATCTTTGTAAAATGGTCTCTCATTCCATTATTTATATAGCCCATCTTTTAATTCAGTTCAATGTTTATTTTCTTAGAAGACACATTAGAGTTACAAAGATAGGTTAACATCATTTATTAAAATGCATTTCGGACAGACTTCGGCCAGGACTAATACTAATAATAGAAAATGAAACGTATCCTGCAGCGGAGATGTCCTGTCTAAGGGCAATGAGTAGTGTAAATATTATGCAGAGAATTCAGTGTGTGTGGAAATTAGGAGGGGGTGTGGAGTTGCAGAAAGTATTAGTCAGAGGGCTGAAGAGGGGTTGTGGAGGTGGTTTGGTCATTTAGAGAGAATGGATCAAAGCAAAATGACTTGGAGAGCATATAAATCTGTAGGGGAAGGAAGGAGTGATAGGGGTCGTCCTCGAAAAGGTTGGAGGGAGAGGGTAAAGGAGGTTTTATGGGCGAGGGGCTTGGACTTCCAGCAAGCGTATGCGAGTGTAGCACACCTCGCTTAACCAATTTGCTTACTGGCCTACTCTTAGGAATGGAACTCTGTCATTAATTGAGGAATACCTGTACTGTACTACTATATTTCCCAAAGGTCTCTTCCTGGAGGGTACCTTGCTGATCAAGGAATTGAAGCTACCCATCCCATCCTTGGATAAAGCTTAATTACTTCCCATTCCCCAGGTACTGTGATCCCTATGAGTTTGGGACTTTACCATAAACATGTATGTACAGTGGACCCCTGGTTTTCATAATTAATCCGTTCCAGAAAGAGTGACTAAACCCGAATCTTACAAATTCCGAATCAATTTTCCCCACAAGAAATAATGAAAATCCAATTAATATATTTCAGACACCCAAAAGTATTAAAAAAATAAGTTTTCTACATGAAATATACATTTACCTACACAGAAAAGAATCATACATAAAGAATAAAACAATAACACATCACATTTAAAGGAGGGGTTTGGGATATTGGCAGTTTGGAGGGATATGTTGTGTATCTTTATACGTATATGCTTCTAAACTGTTGTATTCTGAGCACCTCTGCAAAAACAGTGATCATGTGTGAGTGTGGTGAAAGTGTTGAATGATGAAAGCATTTTCTTTTTGGGGATTTTCTTTCTTTTTTGGGTCACCCTGCCTCGGTGGGAGATGGCCGACTTGTTGAAAAAAAAAAAAAAACATCACATTTACCTTTATTGAAGATATGGTGATGTATGGAAGATGAGAGGAGAGGAGAGGATGGAGGAGTTTACAACTGTTTGGAAGGGGAATCCCCTTCCATAAAGACTAAAGGTACCACGTCTTTATCCTGGGTTACTTCCCTTCTTTGTTTTTTAATGCCACTAGGACGACCTTGAGAGTCACTAGACCCATGTCACACTAAAAAGTGTTCCAGAGAGGTCTGTTTCTGGTGTATGTTAGGAATTGTGTTGGGAGACAGAACAAGATAGTCCTTCAATATGACACTAATATCAGCTCTACAGCTTACTCATCTAGCACAATTCATCTAATATGACATAATAAACAATATTAATAACATAGAAACATGACATACTCTAGAATGAATAAAATACGGCATTAAGAATGTCACAAGTGATGGTGTGTTTGTTGTTGGGTGTATGAGGGCTACTGAAAGATGAGCCTTATACAGTGGACCCCCGCATACCGTCGGCATCCCATAACGTTCAATCCGCATACCGCTCGCTTTTATAGCAAAAATTTTGCCTCGCATACCGCTCAAAAACCCGCTCACCGCTGTTCGTCCGAGACGCGTCCAATGTGCGCCCTTAGCCAGCCTCACATGTGCCGCCGGTGGCATTGTTTACCAGCCAGCCTCCGCGGTAACATCCAAGCATACAATCGGAACATTTCGTATTATTACAGTGTTTTTGGTGATTTTATCTGCAAAATAAGTGACCATGGGCCCCAAGAAAGCTTCTAGTGCCAACCCTACAGCAATAAGGGTGAGAATTACTATAGAGATGAAGAAAGAGATCATTGATAAGTATGAAAGTGGAGTGCGTGTCGCCGACCTGGCCAGGTTGTACAAGAAACCCAAATCAACCATCGCTACTATTGTGGGCAACAGAAAGGCAATCAAGGAAGCTGTTCTTGCCAAAGGTTTAACTGTGTTTTCGAAACAGAGATCGCAAGTGATGGAAGATGTTGAGAGACTCTTATTGGTGTGGATAAATGAAAAACAGCTAGCAGGAGATAGCGTCTCTCAAGCGATCATAAGCGAAAAGGCTAGGGAGTTGCATGAGGATTTAATTAAAAAAATGCCTGCAACTAGTGATGATGTGAGTGAATTTAAGGCCAGCAAAGGTTGGTTTGAGAGATTTAAGAAGCGTAGTGGCATACATAGTGTGATAAGGCATGGTGAGGCTGCCAGTTCGGACCACAAAGCAGCTGAAAAATATATGCAGGAATTCAAGGAGTACATAGACAGTGAAGGACTGAAACCTGAACAAGTGTTTAATTGTGATGAAACAGGCCTGTTTTGGAAGAAAATGCCAAGCAGGACCTACATTACTCAGGAGGAAAAGGCACTCCCAGGACATAAGCCTATGAAAGACAGGCTTACTTTGTTGATGTGTTCCAATGCTAGTGGTGATTGCAAAGTGAAGCCTTTATTGGTGTATCACTCTGAAACTCCCAGACCGTTCAGGCAAAAGAATGTCCTCAAGGAGAATTTGTGTGTGCTGTGGAGGGCAAACAGTAAGGCATGGGTCACTAGGGACTTTTTCTATGACTGGTTACACCATGCATTTGCCCCCAATGTGAAAGATTACCTAACTGAAAAGAAATTAGAACTTAAGTGCCTCCTGGTGTTAGACAATGCCCCTGGTCATCCTACAGACGTGGCAGAGCGACTTTATGGGGACATGAAATTCATTAAGGTGAAGTTTTTGCCTCCTAATACCACTCCTCTCCTGCAGCCCATGGACCAGCAGGTTATTGCAAACTTCAAAAAACTGTACACAAAAGCTCTGTTTGAAAGGTGCTTTGTAGTGACCTCAGAAACTCAACTGACTCTAAGAGAGTTTTGGAGAGAGCACTTTAATATCCTCAATTGTGTAAACCTTATAGGTAAGGCTTGGGAGGGAGTGACTAAGAAGACCTTGAACTCTGCTTGGAAGAAACTGTGGCCAGAATGTGTAGACAAAAGGGATTTTGAAGGGTTTGAGGCTAACCCTGAGAGGATTATGCCAGTTGAGAAATCCATTGTGGCATTGGGAAAGTCCTTGGGGTTGGAGGTTAGTGGGGATGATGTGGAAGAGTTGGTGGAGGAGGACAATGAAGAACTAACCACTGATGAGCTGATAGATCAACTTCAACAGCAAGAGGCCAGACCTGAGGAAACTGGTTCGAAGGAGGGGAGAGAGAAATTGAAGAAATTGCCTACTACAAAGATTAAGGAAATCTGTGCAAAGTGGCTTGAAGTGCAAACCTTCATGGATGAAAATCACCCTCACACAGCTATTGCAAGCCATGCTGGTGATTATTACACTGACAATGTTGTGAAACACTTTAGGGAAGTCATAAAGGAACGAGAGGTACAGGCCACTATGGACAGATATGTTGTGCGAAAGAAGTCCAGTGACTCTGAAGCTGGTCCTAGTGGCATTAAAAGAAGGGAAGTAACCCCAGAAAAGGACTCGACACCTCAAGTCTTAATGGAAGGGGATTCCCCTTCTAAACACTAACACTCTCTCTCCCCTCCTCCCATCCCATCAATCATCACCAGATCTTCAATAAAAGTAAGTGTCATGTAATTGTGCATGCCTTTTTCAGTTTGTGTGTATTAAAATTAACATTTCATGTGGTAAAATTTTTTTTTTCATACTTTTGGGTGTCTTGCACGGATTAATTTGATTTCCATTATTTCTTATGGGGAAAATTCATTCGCATACCGATCATTTCGCATAACAATGAGCCCTCTTGCACGGATTAAAGTCGCTATGCGGGGGTCCACTGTATAGTGGTGGTGAAGGCGGCAGCAAGAGGCAGCAGTGTTAGTCTAACAACAATAGAGGTATATAGGGCTGACCTTTTTCTATCAATTAATCACTTAACATACTTGCTACACTGTTAATGCTACACTATTGCTGGCTGGCGTGATAGCCTTTGTCGACTCCTGCTGCATTAGTATTGTACATATTGCAGAATCACTAATAAAAGCACATTCTCCCCTCTCTCTCAACCCTTTACCAAAGGGCTGGCTGGCACTAGGAACTTTCTTTGGGTCCATGGTGGCTTATTTAACAGTTGCAAGCACTAAAAAGAATGGAATAATACAAAATATATCATGTGAATGCATGAGATTATCCTCACTGGCTGATAAACAATGGCACACAGGCTGTAAATGGTGTGTCGAACCATTCTGGCCGCGTGGACACATTCGGGATGAATGACTAATACTGAGTTCAATGACGATCACCGAGCCAATATTTCGCCGAAAAAAACTTACTCATTTCGAATATTACGAAATCTGACAACAACGTAACTAGGGGGGGGGGCTGTACCTGCATTACCTTACAGTAATTTCCCAATGACAACCAACAAAATTATTATTACTAACCTGAATATGTTGTGGCATAAGAAGCCAAGGTTGATGTGCTAACAGATTGTTGATATGGACAAGTGCATAAAGTTTCGATGGAGCATGATGTAGGCCAGCAATCCATCGAATATCTCCTCCAGCATTACGGAAGTCAGTTAGTAGAGCCTTCATCAGCCATCCAACTTCATGACGACACACAGCCTACATGGAATTAATTCTTATTAGAACTTTTAAATTAATACTTATTCATATACAGTGTCTTTTATTGCTTAAGTTCTGTCAACCTGCATTTCATTCCAATTAAGACAATCACAAATTCTATATTTCAGTAACATACTGATTATAAAAATATTTCACTTGGCCTCTAAGTCATATAATGCCACTGCTTAAATCTTCCAAATTATAAGTTAAGTACAGGTCAGCCATCACTAATCCGACAATCAGTTACCCGGTTCCATCAGTAATCCGGCACTAATTTCGGCTAGCATAATTTCAAATTTCAACATTATACCGACTCTGAAATTGTGCAGATGGCTGTAAATCCACAGCAGCAAGCCAGTGGAGGAGAAAGCAGTGATGAAAATGAGGGAGATGTAGCAGAAAGTCTCTAATGATAAGTATTCTAACCTAACCACTCTGTAATCCGGCAAACTACAGGTCCCAATGATACCGGATTAGTGATGGCCGACCTGTAGTTGCAACATTGTTAAATGTTAAATATTAAAAAACTTTATAAAATTAGACTATTTTTTTTGATCTGTTAATAGGGAGCACAAAACCCCCATGACCATAACACAAGACACAGATCACTTTGATGTACCCATGTCCATACCACACTATGCAAGAACTATGCACATAAAGGGCCCCAAAATTTGGAACTCATTACCAGTAAATACGACTATGGTGCTGTTCGCACCTACTCCTAGGTTGAGGGACTGATTACCTCATCTTCTGTACATAGTTCTACTGTCTTCAAGTTATGTCCTAGAATTTGTATTGATAAAGCCACTGGATGGCGAAACGTCTACAATAAAGATACCCAGATGTTGCACATGTGTCTTACTCTCATCAAATACTAAAGTAACCAGGTCTGAACATCAATTCAAAACTTCTCAAAAACCATTTACTCACCCTAAACTAAATATTCAATACTCAGTACTTAAATTAAGATCTCCCAATTACCTAAATCTTAACACTTCAAAATTTAAATACCCAAAGTTCATACATAACTTAATACTATATTGTAGTATAAATACCTGCACAAAACTATACTACCTTAAACTATATTGTAGCATTCTCATGCTATAAACTAAAAAAAAAAAAAAAATACACAATCTACAAAAAAACTTCAAATTGTCCCAATGTAATATCCCCAGATTTTAACTTGAGTTAACTTACTGTCTGCTTTAAATAAAAACAGATACACAACTGAAATAAACTATGATCAATTTCTCTAATTTTAAGTAGCCTGTAAGCCATTAATTTAGTCAGCCCATAATGCCATGGCATGATAGTGGCTATCTTTGCCTTCAACCCATTATTGCAACTAAAGAATCTCAATGTAAACTTGCAAAGAAATAAAAATTGCATTGTATTATATGAACCACTTAACCCTTAAACTGTTCAAACGTAGATCTACGTTTTTTCAACGTTTGAAAGTATGTAAAAAGATTTTTTTTTTTTTTTTTTACATTTGAAAACGTGTAAAAAAACGTAGGTCTACTTTTGGAGCACTACGCATGTGAATGTAGATACTGCCCTACTGCAATACAGTAAACTCTTGATTTAATTAACCCTTTCCGCGTTTCGGCCGTACTAGTACGGCTTACGCCCCAGGGTTTTTGACGTACTTGTACGCCTATATTCTAGTGCCCTCAAATCTAGTGAGAGAAAGCTGGTAGGCCTACATATGAAAGAATGGGTCTGTGTGGTCAGTGTGCACAGTATAAAAAAAATCCTGCAGCACACAGTGAGTAATGAGAAAAAAATAACTCTGCATTTTCGTATGGTATTTATGGTTGTATTCTAGTTTTCCTGGTCTCATTTTATAGAATGGAAGATATATTACAGAAATTGAGATGATTTTGACTGGTTTTATAATGAAAAGTACCTTGAAATTGGGCTCAAAGTAGTAGAAATGTTCGATTTTTACCAAAGTTCAAAATTAAACAAATCATGCCAAGCGTCCAATACACGTCAACTGGTGAGTCTAATATTCTTTCACAAGTGCGCTGATATTATTTATACCATTTCTACACTAATGCAGTAGTCTGCATAACAGTAAATCTTCTATTTTTTGTAAGAATAAAAATTCAAAGTGGAAAGCCAAAGAAATATAAGAGGGGCCTGGGGATGTGACTAACGAACAGAGAACTTGTTATTTTACTGCCAGGAATGTCTTTCTTGTTTATTCTGGACCCTATTCGGAAATTGGCATCGTTTGAAGTTTGTGTGAAATTGGTAAAATTGCTAAATTCTGACCATTTTATTGGATAGTTGAGATAGGTAAATGGGTAGTTTCTTGTACTCATTCGATGGCAAAAATGGAGTTCTAGCGAAATAGTTATGATTTTTGTTGACTAGTACACTGGAATTGGCCGAAAATATAGCTCAAAGTGGGCAAAATCGCCGATGCGTAATCATCATCGAGACTGCTAACTTCGCGAGAGCATAATTCCATAAGTTTTCCATCAAATTTCATACTTTTGGTGTCATTATGATCGGGAAAAGATTCTCTATCTTTCCATAAGAAAAAATAATTTTGTTTTTTGAAATTTGGGCAACCCTGGGAACAAGTCTTGGAGAGGGCTTGGTGACCCAGAAAGGGTTAATAACTGATGGGGGGGGGGGGGGGTAGTCAGTAATGGTGATTGTCGTGGAAAGAGATGAGACCGTTTTGCCAAGACTGCAACAATAGTGGACAATTCATAACCAACGAACTTTGTCTGTAAATTCCACAAGCTGATGCAGTGAATTTTGTCTTGTATTTCTGAAATTCATTAATCTATGTCCATTAAATTGAGAATTTAATGGACAAATTTTGGGAAATATACATTTGTTACTGGAGATCCTGCACAACTAACAACTGTGAATAATATAAGTCTGCATAACATTTTTTTTCAGATTTAGGTTCATTTTCTTATTTCAGAGACTATCTCTGTAGTATATCACTAATATGGTTAACATAATATTGACATTCATAAGAAATAATGACCAGAAAAAACAGATTTATGAACAGGAGAACCAGAGAAAAAAAAATTTATAATCAAAACTACTTGCTAGTCGCCTTTCAGTAGAAGCATTGGATACCCAAGTCGGCAAATTTGCAGACTGTAAACTAAGAAATTTCTTAGCCCACTTCAAATTGCAGAACACCACTTTCAATAATTAATATCAGGTTACTGCAAACTTTAGTCATGGACAAGAGTTATCAGGAGAGGCCTGACTTTTCAGTGCAGTGCCCTGATATGTGCTGGTAAATGGCTCTTGCTCCAAAGAATTGGAGATGTTTTCCCTATCCTTGGGTCAAACCTGTACCTCCTATTTCTATGCACTGTATAACCCTTGTGGGTTTAGTACGTCCTTCCCCATGAATATGCACATCGTTTATAATTGAACACTCAGTTATCTGGCTTCCAACATTATTTTCTGTTTAGGTGCTGGATCTTATTTGATCCAGCACCTAAACAGAAAATACAAAAAAGTTATGCACAAAATAAAGGCACAAAAATAACCGACTATCTGTTGTTGTTGAAAATCCAATGCGCCCTCTTTACCCCAAAAGGGAATAATCAATGCTCTATAAGTATAATTATTCCATAACCCCTTCTGTATAAATTACTAAATGTAAACAGAAGAAAAGCTTTATAAGGTCTCCTTTTTCAAGTCACCCAGCCTCAGTGGGAGATGACCAGTACAAAACAAACAAAACAAAAAAAAAAAGAAGTATTCTACAGGTGCTTATGTGCAAGAAAAAGTAATTTCAAATGTAGACTGAACTTGTACAACAAATGAAGCCTTACTTGCTCTCCAATTCAGTCTCTTGTACCTGGTCCTGGTGCCATCGTTAGCATGCAGTGCTGCAGCACCACAATCCTGTTATATTCTTACAGGCTTTCTAGTTTTATTTTGTAATATCTTTCATTTATTTATACAGTACATTAAACATTTACCAAACAGCAATTTAAAATATTTGGTACTAAGATCTGTCTCACTGTATTCTATTGGAGAATGTTTTGAGTGATATTTTATTTTAACATGGTCATACAGACTATCCCTAATCTGCCATGATGGTAATGAGAGTCGAGAGACATGCCAAAAGCAGACATAAAATGTAAGGCTTAATAGTGGTGGTGGTTTTGCTTACAATATTATGTCCATTTTTTAAAGGTTTCACATTGTTCTCCTCTCAAATGACTTGGCACATATACCTGTCTTTTTTATCCATCATCTGTACCAATGATTGCTTGAATTAATGTATGGTTAACAACTGTACATTCTATCAAACACCTTTTATAAAGTACAGTTTAAGCCACCATATATAGCAGTTTATTGTATATTTTTTGAGACTCTGGGTTCTCAGAAGACTGATGCACCAAAGTCAAACTACATTACTGCATACATTTGAACAGTATACAGTATACATATTTACGTATTTATATACATACCAGAGCAGCAACATACAGTCGCCAGGTGTGTGGGAGTGGTCCATCACCGAGGAGGAGGTGAGCATGGCTTCTATACCAAGTGTCACCGTAGTCACCCAGGCCCCCCAGCTGACCCACTACCCTCTCTGCCCACCACCCATTCTCCTCCTCCTCATTTCCTTCCTCTTCACTCTTCTCTTCACCCTCCTCTACTCTCTGAAATACGAGAAATGTGTCACATTTCAAGTTTGCTGTTGTATCTGAAATTAATTACTGTAGATTTTATTTGGATTACACATTCAGAAGGTTAATAATGCAGGATAATATGACAAAAGTTACTGTCATAAGACTGTCTGGCTTATTTCCATTAGGGTCCTTTAATCCTCTACCCCAGGATGTGACTTAACAGTTGGCTACCACTACTGATATGTGAACAAGGGCAACCAGTGTAAGGAAACAAGATCAATGTTTCCACTCATCCAGAGAATGAACTCAGTCCCTCAATTGTGAACTGAGGTCACTACCACAGTAATTTTAAACTAGCTGGGATTATATCATAAGCCACAGGGAAGCCAAGTACAGTGGACCCCCACATAACGATATTAATCCGTTCCTGAGAGCTCATTGTTATGCGAAATTATCGTTATGCGAATGAATTTTCCCCATAAGAAATAATGGAAATCAAATTAATCCGTGCAAGACACAAAAAAGTATGAAAAAAAATTTTTTACCACATGAAATATACATTTTCCTACACACAAAGAGAAGGATACATGCACAATAGTAGAGTAGTACATGCACTATGTATTGTGCATGTACTACTCTACTAAATGAAGAATAAATGACACTTACCTTTATTGAAGATGCAGCAATGACTGATGAGACACTGTCCTGGGAGTGCCTTTTCCTCCTGAGTACTGTAGGTCCTGTTTGGCATTTTCTTCCAGAACAGGCCTTATCACACTGTGTATGCCACTACGATTCTTAAATCTCTCAAACCAACCTTTGCTGGCTTTAAATTCACCAATATGAGCACTAGTTCTAGGCATTTTTCCCTGTTCACCTGGGTGTTAGTCGACTGGTGTGGGTCGCATCCTGGGAGACAAGATTAAGGACCCCAATGGAAATAAGTTAAGAGTCTTCGATGACACTGACTTTTTTGGGTTATCCTGGGTGGCTAACCCTCTGGGGTTAATTGTTTCTTGGTATTCTCAATAAGCCACACTAACAACGATGCTACAGCAGCAGCTGACAGTGCTACAGCAGCAGCTGACAGTGCTACAGCAGCAGCTGACAGTGCTACAGCAGCAACTGACAGTGCTACAGCAGCAACTGACAGTGCTACAGCAGCAACTGACAGTGCTACAGCAGCAGCTGACAGTGCTACAGCAGCAGCTGACAGTGCTACAGCAGCAGCAGACGATGCTACAGCAGCAGCAGCAGACGATGCTACAGCAGCAGCAGCAGCTGACGGTGCTACAGCAGCAGCAGCAGCTGACGGTGCTACAGCAGCAGCAGCAGCTGACGGTGCTACAGCAGCAGCAGCAGCTGACGGTGCTACAGCAGCAGCAGCAGCAGCTGACGGTGCTACAGCAGCAGCAGCAGCAGCTGACGGTGCTACAGCAGCAGCAGCAGCAGCTGACGGTGCTACAGCAGCAGCAGCAGCAGCTGACGGTGCTACAGCAGCAGCAGCAGCAGCTGACGGTGCTACAGCAGCAGCAGCAGCAGCTGACGGTGCTACAGCAGCAGCAGCAGCAGCTGACGGTGCTACAGCAGCAGCAGCAGCTGACGGTGCTACAGCAGCAGCAGCAGCTGACGGTGCTACAGCAGCAGCAGCAGCTGACGGTGCTACAGCAGCAGCAGCAGCTGACGGTGCTACAGCAGCAGCAGCAGCTGACGGTGCTACAGCAGCAGCAGCAGCTGACGGTGCTACAGCAGCAGCAGCAGCTGACGGTGCTACAGCAGCAGCAGCAGCTGACGGTGCTACAGCAGCAGCAGCAGCTGACGGTGCTACAGCAGCAGCAGCAGCTGACGGTGCTACAGCAGCAGCAGCAGCTGACGGTGCTACAGCAGCAGCAGCAGCTGACGGTGCTACAGCAGCAGCAGCAGCTGACGGTGCTACAGCAGCAGCAGCAGCTGACGGTGCTACAGCAGCAGCAGCAGCTGACGGTGCTACAGCAGCAGCAGCAGCTGACGGTGCTACAGCAGCAGCTGACGGTGCTACAGCAGCAGCTGACGGTGCTACAGCAGCAGCTGACGGTGCTACAGCAGCAGCAGCAGCTGACGGTGCTACAGCAGCAGCAGCAGCTGACGGTGCTACAGCAGCAGCAGCAGCTGACGGTGCTACAGCAGCAGCTGACTGTGCTACAGCAGCAGCTGACTGTGCTACAGCAGCAGCAGCAGCTGACGGTGCTACAGCAGCAGCAGCAGCTGACGGTGCTACAGCAGCAGCAGCAGCTGACGGTGCTACAGCAGCAGCAGCAGCTGACGGTGCTACAGCAGCAGCAGCAGCTGACGGTGCTACAGCAGCAGCTGACGGTGCTACAGCTGCAGCTGACAGTGCTACAGCTGCAGCTGACGGTGCTACAGCTGCAGCTGACGGTGCTACAGCAGCAGCAGCAGCAGCTGACGGTGCTACAGCAGCAGCAGCAGCTGACGGTGCTACAGCAGCAGCAGCAGCTGACGGTGCTACAGCAGCAGCAGCTGACGGTGCTACAGCAGCAGCAGCAGCTGACGGTGCTACAGCAGCAGCAGCAGCTGACGGTGCTACAGCAGCAGCAGCAGCTGACGGTGCTACAGCAGCAGCAGCAGCTGACGGTGCTACAGCAGCAGCAGCAGCTGACGGTGCTACAGCAGCAGCAGCAGCTGACGGTGCTACAGCAGCAGCAGCTGACAGTGCAGTAGCAGCTGACAGTGCTACAGCAGCAGCAGCAGCAGACAGTGCTACAGCAGCAGCTGACAGTGCTACAGCAGCAGCAGACGGTACTGCAGCAGCAGACGGTACTGCAGCAGCAGACGGTACTGCAGCAGCAGCAGCAGCAGCTGATGGTGC
Organism: Cherax quadricarinatus; assembly: GCF_038502225.1. Classification (NCBI taxonomy): domain Eukaryota; kingdom Metazoa; phylum Arthropoda; class Malacostraca; order Decapoda; family Parastacidae; genus Cherax; species Cherax quadricarinatus. The sequence goes on along the minus strand of NC_091326.1, from coordinate 2,423,021 downwards.
TACAGCAGCAGCAGCTGAAGCTGATGGTGCTACAGCAGCAGCAGCTGACAGTGCTACAGCAGCAGCAGCATCAGCAGTTGACCATGGTACCACAGTATTTCGATAATATTTCTCACCCTTTTTACCACAGGGTTGGCACTAGAAGCTTTATTGGGGCCCATGGTCACTTATTTTGCAGATAAAATCACCAAAAACGCTGTAATACGAAATGTTCCGATTGTATGCTTGGATGTTACCGCAGAGGCTGGCTTGTAAACAATGTCACTGGCGGAACATGTGAGGCTGGCTCAGGCTGCACAAACGCGTCTCGGACGAATAGTGTTGAGCGGGTTTTTTAGCGGTATGCGAGGCAAAATCTTAGCGATAAAATGTATCGGTATGCAGATATAACGTTATGTGATGCCAACGGTATGCGGGGGTCCACTGTACGTACAGCCTCTCCTCACTTAGTGACACACTTGTTTACTGATGACTCGGACTTACGATGAGCTCTCTGACCAGTATGCACACCTGAACAATGTATATTAGAGCTGATTTCCTCTACAGTCTCTCCTCACTTAACGAGTGAGTTCCATTATTAACCCTTAAACAGTCCAAACAGATCGACGTTCAAATTCATAGTGCTACAAAAGTAGATCTACTTTTTTTTTTACATATTTTCAAATATAACAAAAAAATGTAGATAAAAGTTTTTTTTACACGTTTTCAAATGTAAAACAAAGAAGATCTACATTTTTTTACATACTTTCACATGTTGAAAAAACGTATATATACGTTTGGACCATTTAAGGGTTAAGACCATGTCAGTAAACAAATTTGTTACTAAGTGAGGAGCATACAATAATGGTAGTGGGTTTGTGTCAACTATCACTGATAATGTTTTAATGCCACCTTTGTACCTTTTATAACACTTCAGGTATATTTTTAAAATGTTTATACAGTAGTGTTCTGCATACTGTAACAAACAATAGAGGAAATCAGCTCTAATATACATTATTTAGGTATGCATACTGGCCAGAGACCCCGTCGTAAGTCCAAGGCGTCAGTAAACAAGTACATCACTAAGTGAGGAGAAGCTGTATTCTGTTTATTACAATATACAGCACACTTTCTTCTTTCAACAAACTGGCCATATCCCACCAAAGCAGGGTGGCCCAAAAAGAAAAACAAAAGTATACAGTACACTACTGCATGTTTAAAATATACTAAAAATTTTATAAATGGTGCAAAGGTGACATTAAAACAATATAAAAGATGGTTGACACAAACCCATTTCCATTATAGTATGCTCCTTGCTTAGCAACAAATTCGTTTACCGACGTGGTCTTAGGAACGGAACTCCATTGTTAAGTGAGGAGAGGCTGTATTTGTATAAATGGTTTACGAAACCAGCAAGTTAGTAAAGGAGACGCTTGTGCAACATTTGAGCATCTTTTTTCTGGAAACATTTCACCAGCCAGTGATATCTTCAGTCCAATACATCTTGCACTGTTCTTCTCTGTATTGGATCGAAAAAGCCACTGGATGGTGAAACTTTTCCAGAATAATGATACTCAAATGATGCACAAGCTTCTCATTTGCCAAAATTTTAGGGGTAATTCATACCAACACTGTTTACCCCACAAGGGGTACTGTATTAGCAAATACAGAATTAACTCAAATTGGACTTGTGAATATGTATCCCTCCATCATACTCAAACATGGAACCAACTGCTGTATAAGGTAGGTAACCACTACACTGCTGTATTTTTTTTTTTTTTTATTATCACACTGGCCGATTCCCACCAAGGCAGGGTGGCCCGAAAAGAAAAACTTTCACCATCATTCACTTCATCACTGTCTTGCCAGAAGGGTGCTTTACACTACAGTTTTTAAACTGCAACATTAACACCCCTCCTTCAGAGTGCAGGCACTGTACTTCCCATCTCCAGGACTCAAGTCCGGCCTGCCGGTTTCCCTGAACCCCTTCATAAATGTTACTTTGCTCACACTCCAACAGCACGTCAAGTATTAAAAAACATTCGTCTCCATTCACTCCTATCAAACACGCTCACGCACGCCTGCTGGAAGTCCAAGCCCCTCGCACACAAAACCTCCTTTACCCCCTCCCTCCAACCTTTCCTAGGCCGACCCCTACCCCGCCTTCCTTCCACTACAGACTGATACACTCTTGAAGTCATTCTGTTTCGCTCCATTCTCTCTACATGTCCGAACCACCTCAACAACCCTTCCTCAGCCCTCTGGACAACAGTTTTGGTAATCCCGCACCTCCTCCTAACTTCCAAACTACGAATTCTCTGCATTATATTCACACCACACATTGCCCTCAGACATGACATCTCCACTGCCTCCAGCCTTCTCCTCGCTGCAACATTCATCACCCATGCTTCACACCCATATAAGAGTGTTGGTAAAACTATACTCTCATACATTCCCCTCTTTGCCTCCAAGGACAAAGTTCTTTGTCTCCACAGACTCCTAAGTGCACCACTCACCCTTTTCCCCTCATCAATTCTATGATTCACCTCATCCTTCATAGACCCATCCGCTGACACGTCCACTCCCAAATATCTGAATACATTCACCTCCTCCATACTCTCTCCCTCCAATCTGATATCCAATCTTTCATCACCTAATATTTTTGTTATCCTCATAACCTTACTCTTTCCTGTATTCACTTTTAATTTTCTTCTTTTGCACACCCTACCAAATTCATCCACCAATCTCTGCAACTTCTCTTCAGAATCTCCCAAGAGCACAGTGTCATCAGCAAAGAGCAACTGTGACAACTCCCACTTTATGTGTGATTCTTTATCTTTTAACTCCATGCCTCTTGTCAAGACCCTCACATTTACTTCTCTTACAACCCCATCTATAAATATATTAAACAACCACGGTGACATCACACATCCTTGTCTAAGGCCTACTTTTACTGGGAAATAATTTCCCTCTTTCCTACATACTCTAACTTGAGCCTCACTATCCTCGTAAAAACTCTTCACTGCTTTCAGTAACCTACCTCCTGCACCATACACCTGCAACATCTGCCACATTGCCCCCCTATCCACCCTGTCATACGCCTTTTCCAAATCCATAAATGCCACAAAGACCTCTTTAGCCTTATCTAAATACTGTTCACTTATATGTTTCACTGTAAACACCTGATCCACACACCCCCTACCTTTCCTAAAGCCTCCTTGTTCATCTGCTATCCTATTCTCAGTCTTACTTTTAATTCTTTCAATAATAACTACCATACACTTTACCAGGTATACTCAACAGACTTATCCCCCTATAATTTTTGCACTCTCTTTTGTCCCCTTTGCCTTTATACAAAGGAACTATGCATGCTCTCTGCCAATCCCTAGGTACCTTACCCTCTTCCATACATTTATTAAATAATTGCACCAACCACTCCAAAACTATATCCCCACCTGCTTTTAACATTTCTATCTTTATCCCATCAATCCCGGCTGCCTTACCCCCTTTCATTTTACCTACTGCCTCACGAACTTCCCCCACACTCACAACTGGCTCTTCCTCACTCCTACAAGATGTTATTCCTCCTTGCCCTATACACGAAATCACAGCTTCCCTATCTTCATCAACATTTAACAATTCCTCAAAATATTCCCTCCATCTTCCCAATACCTCTAACTCTCCATTTAATAACTCTCCTCTCCTATTTTTAACTGACAAATCCATTTGTTCTCTAGGCTTCCTTAACTTGTTAATCTCACTCCAAAACTTTTTCTTATTTTCAACAAAATTTGTTGATAACATCTCACCCACTCTCTCATTTGCTCTCTTTTTACATTGCTTCACCACTCTCTTAACCTCTCTCTTTTTCTCCATATACTCTTCCCTCCTTGCATCACTTCTACTTTGTAAAAACTTCTCATATGCTAACTTTTTCTCCCTTACTACTCTCTTTACATCATTCCACCAATCGCTCCTGTATTACCCTAATAAAAGCTTGACAGTCACTGACTCAATATGGTTTGATCACATGAAAGCAAACTTAGGTGGTATCCTCGGTCTCTTATAACAGTACTGTATAGAAAACCTAAACATTGTTCTCTACTCAGCTAACCTTTGATGCTCATGAAAGCTCTTGGGTCAAAGACTTTGAGCTACTTTTTCCATTCTTGGATGTAACCTGATTGCCCCAAGAACTCTATGGCTCTTTCATGAAAAGTTATACAATGGTTTCAGACATCAACATGTCTAGCCAGAAATGATTAGTATCTAACTTAGTGTTTTTGAGATACTCTTAAAGTAACTGGCAGTACCAAATAATTAGACATTCACATAATCATGATTAGAGTAGCAGGCTAAGTAGGATTCTCAAATTTAAAAAAGAAAATAAACTAGAGATTTACAATGCCCAATAATAATGAAGTGTTTACGGTGATGGTGGTTTCTTGATGGGATAATACAAGGTTAGATGTTCCTGGAGGCTAGGAACATACCTGTTGGAGGTCACACTGCTTTGTCTGGTGCGGAATATGATGGGGCTGCCTTTGATGAGTGAGGTTCGGCCCCTGCTTGCCTTGTTCCAAGACCCTGCCACCTTGCCTATGCTGCTGTTGCTGTTGCTGCTGTTGCTGTTGCTGCTGTTGCTGCTGCTGCTGCTGCTGCTGCTGCTGCTGCTGCTGCTGCTGCTGCTGCTGCTGAGACTGCGACAGGTGCAAATGCCCCTGTTGTGTCTGTCCAAGCTGTATGTGCTGTGCTTGTAGAGCACCTGACTTCACCGTTGTGGTTGCTTTGTTAACTTGCGTTTCGATGGCAGCAGCCTGTAACATAACAGTCGTTTTAGTTACACAATAAATGGTACTGTACCCAAATAAGGTACCCCATTGTTGCTCACTGAACTGCTAGATCTATTACAACACCTTTCAAGAGTGAAGGCTCTTGATCCAAGGAATCAGAACTACACTCAGCAGCATCAAGGACTCCCTGAGGTGCCTCTGATCATAGTCATCACTTTATGACAGTGAGAAAATTATTCTGTCCACACAATCACAGGCGGCATCAACCACTTGAAAGTCTTTCAATAACAGTAGTACCTTTGAGCTGGCAAATACTGTGGTACAACAACACCTGGTACAACAGTTTTCCCTCCATTTAGCAGCACCAGAAACAGCTAGCTTTTGTTTCCACTGTATAACTATCAGAGAATCATGTACCAGCACACTGCTCGTTTATCCAATTCTGCTGAATAAAAAAGTTACCATGCCCTCAGACACTTTTACACATGCTGTGTACTTACTAATATGTCCATTCAACGTGGAGACACACTGTGGTGAAAGAATGATCATAAGTGTGATGTGAATGTGACACTTGTGTAACACTTGGGAATCAATACATGTATTGTGGAAATGTTTCACCAGCCAGTGGCTTCTTCAGTTCAATATAGAGAAGAATGATGGAAGATGAGGCGTAGCAGTTTGGGGTAATCAGTACCTCAGCCTGGAACAGATGTGTTCATAGTTACCATACCCTGTGACATGTCTACACAAGCTTATGTATACATTTACCACCTGTTCAAGTGAGGGAGCACATGACTGACAAGAAATAAATCACTGTCTGACCATACTGGGTTATCCTAGATAATTTATACTATATACAATAATTGTAGTACTTATGTGTGCCCGTGCCTAAATTAACTTACTCATACTGAAACATAACTATCCAAGTCTGGGCAGCTTAAGATGCATAACTGAAGTAGTGGGCAGCAACAGCTGGTTCACACCTCATTCACTTAGTCAATTACAACAAGTTTTTACAGAAAATCTTTATTTTATAATAGGCTGAACGGTTTCACAGATATTTTCATAACTATGTTCTAACAGGAAAGGCCTAATTATGCAATATATTTTTGGCAACTGCAACTAAGCTTAGCTTCACACTGATTAGCTCAATATAGTTACAAGTTATGGCTCAATGTAGTTACAAGTTATGGTGATATTGACAACATACTTAAGATGTACGTGCAGTTCTGACATTTGTTAAAGGAAATGCTACTTCCTATTTCCCAAGTACTGGAGACGAGGGATGCGGCCCGGGTGGGAGACGAGGGATGCGGCCCGGGTGGGAGACGAGGGATGCGGCCCGGGTGGGAGACGAGGGATGCGGCCCGGGTGGGAGACGAGGGATGCGGCCCGGGTGGGAGACGAGGGATGCGGCCCGGGTGGGAGACGAGGGATGCGGCCCGGGTGGGAGTCGAGGGATGCGGCCCGGGTGGGAGTCGAGGGATGCGGCCCGGGTGGGAGTCGAGGGATGCGGCCCGGGTGGGAGTCGAGGGATGCGGCCCGGGTGGGAGTCGAGGGATGCGGCCCGGGTGGGAGTCGAGGGATGCGGCCCGGGTGGGAGACGAGGGATGCGGCCCGGGTGGGAGACGAGGGATGCGGCCCGGGTGGGAGACGAGGGATGCGGCCCGGGTGGGAGACGAGGGATGCAACCCGGGTGGGAGACGAGGGATGCAACCCGGGTGGGAGACGAGGGATGCAACCCGGGTGGGAGACGAGGGATGCAACCCGGGTGGGAGACGAGGGATGCAACCCGGGTGGGAGACGAGGGATGCAACCCGGGTGGGAGACGAGGGATGCAACCCGGGTGGGAGACGAGGGATGCAACCCGGGTGGGAGACGAGGGATGCAACCCGGGTGGGAGACGAGGGATGCAACCCGGGTGGGAGACGAGGGATGCAACCCGGGTGGGAGACGAGGGATGCAACCCGGGTGGGAGACGAGGGATGCAACCCGGGTGGGAGACGAGGGATGCAACCCGGGTGGGAGACGAGGGATGCAACCCGGGTGGGAGACGAGGGATGCAACCCGGGTGGGAGACGAGGGATGCACCCCGGGTGGGAGACGAGGGATGCAACCCGGGTGGGAGACGAGGGATGCAACCCGGGTGGGAGACGAGGGATGCAACCCGGGTGGGAGACGAGGGATGCAACCCGGGTGGGAGACGAGGGATGCAACCCGGGTGGGAGACGAGGGATGCAACCCGGGTGCAACCCGGGTGGGAGACGCGGGCTGCCACCCGGGCGGGAGACGAGGGATGCAACCCGGGTGGGAGACGAGGGATGCAACCCGGGTGGGAGACGAGGGATGCAACCCGGGTGGGAGACGAGGGATGCAACCCGGGTGGGAGACGAGGGATGCAACCCGGGTGGGAGACGAGGGATGCAACCCGGGTGGGAGACGAGGGATGCAACCCGGGTGGGAGACGAGGGATGCAACCCGGGTGGGAGACGAGGGATGCAACCCGGGTGGGAGACGAGGGATGCAACCCGGGTGGGAGACGAGGGATGCAACCCGGGTGGGAGACGAGGGATGCAACCCGGGTGGGAGACGAGGGATGCAACCCGGGTGGGAGACGAGGGATGCAACCCGGGTGGGAGACGAGGGATGCAACCCGGGTGGGAGACGAGGGATGCAACCCGGGTGGGAGACGAGGGATGCAACCCGGGTGGGAGACGAGGGATGCAACCCGGGTGGGAGACGAGGGATGCAACCCGGGTGGGAGACGAGGGATGCAACCCGGGTGGGAGACGAGGGATGCAACCCGGGTGGGAGACGAGGGATGCAACCCGGGTGGGAGACGAGGGATGCAACCCGGGTGGGAGACGAGGGATGCAACCCGGGTGGGAGACGAGGGATGCAACCCGGGTGGGAGACGAGGGATGCAACCCGGGTGGGAGACGAGGGATGCAACCCGGGTGGGAGACGAGGGATGCAACCCGGGTGGGAGACGAGGGATGCAACCCGGGTGGGAGACGAGGGATGCAACCCGGGTGGGAGACGAGGGATGCAACCCGGGTGGGAGACGAGGGATGCAACCCGGGTGGGAGACGAGGGATGCAACCCGGGTGGGAGACGAGGGATGCAACCCGGGTGGGAGACGAGGGATGCAACCCGGGTGGGAGACGAGGGATGCAACCCGGGTGGGAGACGAGGGATGCAACCCGGGTGGGAGACGAGGGATGCAACCCGGGTGGGAGACGAGGGATGCAACCCGGGTGGGAGACGAGGGATGCAACCCGGGTGGGAGACGAGGGATGCAACCCGGGTGGGAGACGAGGGATGCAACCCGGGTGGGAGACGAGGGATGCAACCCGGGTGGGAGACGAGGGATGCAACCCGGGTGGGAGACGAGGGATGCAACCCGGGTGGGAGACGAGGGATGCAACCCGGGTGGGAGACGAGGGATGCAACCCGGGTGGGAGACGAGGGATGCAACCCGGGTGGGAGACGAGGGATGCAACCCGGGTGGGAGACGAGGGATGCAACCCGGGTGGGAGACGAGGGATGCAACCCGGGTGGGAGACGAGGGATGCAACCCGGGTGGGAGACGAGGGATGCAACCCGGGTGGGAGACGAGGGATGCAACCCGGGTGGGAGACGAGGGATGCAACCCGGGTGGGAGACGAGGGATGCAACCCGGGTGGGAGACGAGGGATGCAACCCGGGTGGGAGACGAGGGATGCAACCCGGGTGGGAGACGAGGGATGCAACCCGGGTGGGAGACGAGGGATGCAACCCGGGTGGGAGACGAGGGATGCAACCCGGGTGGGAGACGAGGGATGCAACCCGGGTGGGAGACGAGGGATGCAACCCGGGTGGGAGACGAGGGATGCAACCCGGGTGGGAGACGAGGGATGCAACCCGGGTGGGAGACGAGGGATGCAACCCGGGTGGGAGACGAGGGATGCAACCCGGGTGGGAGACGAGGGATGCAACCCGGGTGGGAGACGAGGGATGCAACCCGGGTGGGAGACGAGGGATGCAACCCGGGTGGGAGACGAGGGATGCAACCCGGGTGGGAGACGAGGGATGCAACCCGGGTGGGAGACGAGGGATGCAACCCGGGTGGGAGACGAGGGATGCAACCCGGGTGGGAGACGAGGGATGCAACCCGGGTGGGAGACGAGGGATGCAACCCGGGTGGGAGACGAGGGATGCAACCCGGGTGGGAGACGAGGGATGCAACCCGGGTGGGAGACGAGGGATGCAACCCGGGTGGGAGACGAGGGATGCAACCCGGGTGGGAGAGGAAGGATGCAACCCGGGTGGGAGACGAGGGATGCAACCCGGGTGGGAGACAAGGGATGCAACCCGGGTGGGAGACAAGGGATGCAACCCGGGTGGGAGACGAGGGATGCAACCCGGGTGGGAGACGAGGGATGCAACCAGGGTGGGAGACGAGGGATACAACCAGGGTGGGAGACGAGGGATACAACCAGGGTGGGAGACGAGGGATACAACCAGGGTGGGAGACGAGGGATACAACCAGGGTGGGAGACGAGGGATACAACCAGGGTGGGAGACGAGGGATACAACCAGGGTGGGAGACGAGGGATACAACCAGGGTGGGAGACGAGGGATACAACCAGGGTGGGAGACGAGGGATACAACCAGGGTGGGAGACGAGGGATACAACCAGGGTGGGAGACGAGGGATACAACCAGGGTGGGAGACGAGGGATACAACCAGGGTGGGAGACGAGGGATACAACCAGGGTGGGAGACGAGGGATACAACCAGGGTGGGAGACGAGGGATACAACTAAAGTGGGCAGTGTGTGGAGGTGGTACCAAGACAAGTCTCAACTCTCCCAGCTTGTAGCTCTGTCCACATCCTTCAAATTATCAGTCAGTAGAGGTAACATGACTAGTATCACCTCAACAACAGCACCACTATAACCAGTTCCCACCCACGGCTGCTGCTGCTCCTCACAGCTGCCTACTACCACTTCCCAAGCCACTAGCATGTAAACCCACGTCTACGGGTCATATCCTTCATGGGAGGCAGGCAATAGGAGGTACAGAAGCTGCCTACCCCTTCCTTGGCCCAGGCCTGATTGCATCCCCCATTCTCCAACCGCTGTATGGTCACCTAAGGGTGCAGCGCTTCCCAAATAATTCACCGGAATTCCTTCACGCTTGTGAATGTTTTGATCCAAGGATCTGGAACACGCCCTCTACTTTAGAAATCGCCTGATTACCTTTCCTTCCCCAGTCACTGGATGACAACTGGTTTATCGCTTTACCATAATAATAATAATAATAATAATAAAATTCATCGTCTCCCCTGCTCTATGTATATATATATCTCTGCAACTAGTGTGTTGCCTGCCCGGCAACACACACATCGTGGCTTGTTGATCATCTGTAAACAAGAGTAATACTGGGCCAGAGCCTCGCTCAACATAATCTGGTGGACACTGCACAACAACACAGAAAATCTGGATGCTCAGCAACTTGTCCACCGCTGCTGCAAACACTACAACATGCACTCTAAAGGCAGGCATCTGCTTCCAACCTCCCTCCCCTCCCCCCATCGAAAATAATGCTGGGACCCCTAAATGCATGGATATTATACAGCGGCTTGAGGGAGTGGGAGGCAATCGGGTTCGATCCAAGGAAAGAGAAGACAGGTCCAACTTCATTGGATAAAAAGCCCATCATCAGCACCAAGGATCCTTTGTGCCTTGAGGGAACCCATAGTCTATGCCACAAGTAGAAGTAACCAGTGTCCCGTGGCCTGGTAAGCAACGCTCTCGCCTCTCAGTGTCCCTGGTTTGATTCCCGGCAAAAGTGAAAACATGAGGCATGTTTCCTTATACCTGCTGTCCCCGTTCACCTAGTAAGTAGGTACCTGAGCGTTAGTCGACTGGTGTGGGTCGCATCCTAGGGACCCACACTGGAAATAAGATTCCTCGATACGCACCGACTTTCTTGGGTTATCCTGGGTTGCTAACCCTCCGGGATTAAAAATCCGAACAAAATCTTATCTAATCAGACTGTTGAGTAACTCATCCTCAGAAGCTTCTTATTCAGGACGAAGCGCAAAACCTGTAGGTGTTATACAGCACTTGGGAGAATAGGTGAGTGAGATACTAAAGTCCCAATACGACTCGGTGTTCAGCGAGCCGTTACCAAGAGAGTCGACACTAAATGAATTCTTTATGACCGAAACCCAAAATTTGTTCATCTCAAAAATCTCCGGTATTATCCTAACACCACAAGACTTTGAAAAGGCAATGACAACCTCATGCACTCTGCCCCAGGCCCAGACTCATGGAACTCCGTGTTCATCAAGAACTGCAAGAAATCCCTGTCACGTGCCTTCAGCTTTCTATGGAAAGGAAGCACAGACACGGGGGTCGTCCCACACTTACTAAAAATAAGAGACATAGCCCCACTCTACAAAGGTGACAGTAAAGCAATTGCAAAGAACTACAGACCGGTAGCACTAACAGCCTATATCATTAAATTCTTTGAAATGGTTTTAAGAAGCAAGATCGCCAACCACCTGGATGCCAATCAATTACGCAACCCAGGGCAACACGGGTTTAGAGCAGGTCGCTCCTGCCTGTCCCAGCTACTGGACTATGACAAGGCCCTGGACGCTACAGAGGATAAACACTGCAGATGTAGTATACACAGACTTCGCAAAAACCTTCCGACACGTGCGACCACGGTGTAATAGCACACAAAATGCGTGATAAAAGTATAAAAGCAGGAAAAATTAGTATATGGATCTGTAACTTCCTAACAAATAGAACACAAAGAGTAATACAGTAAGCAGAGTAAAGTCCGAAGCAGCTACGGTGAAAAGCTCTGTTCCACAAAGCACCGTACTCGCTCCCATCCTATTCCTCATATATGATAGATGTAAGCCACATTTCCGAGTCTTCCTTTGCGAATGACACCCGAATTGCCATGACGGTGTCCTCCATCGAAGATACCGCAAGACTCCAAGCTGACATCAACCAAATCTTCAAATGGGCCACTCAAAACAATATGAAGTTCAGTTATGAGAAATTCAAACTATTCAGATATGGAAAACTTGAGGAATTAAAACTATCAGGGCATACAACAAATTATAACCATACAATAGAGTGAAAAAGTAATGTGAAGGACCTGGGAGTGATGTCAGAGGATCTCGCCTTCAAAGACCACAACAATGTATGTACCGCATCTGCTAGAAAAATGATAGGATGGATAATGAGAACCTTCAAAACTAAGGATGCCAAGACCATGATGATTCTCTTCAAATCGCTTGTTCTCTCTAGGCTGGAATACTGCTGTAAACTAATTTTCCCTTCAAAGCAGGCGAAATTTCCGACCTGGAGAGTGTACAAAGAATTTTCACGGCACACACAAGTATGATAAGGCACCTAAATTAATGGGTACGGTTGAAGTCCCTTGATATGTATTCCCTGGACTGTAGGAGAGAGAAATACATGAAAATATACACTTAGAAAATCCTAGAGGGGTTAGTACCAAACTTGTACACGAAAATCACTCCCTATGAAAACAGAGATGCAACATTCCCCCAATGAAAAACAGGGGCGCTACGAGTACACCGAGAGATAACAGTGTCAGGGGCCCAAGACTGTTCAACTGCCTCCCAGCATACATAAGGGGAATTACCAATAAACCCCTGGCTGTCTCCAAGAAGGCGCTGGACAGGCACCTGAAGTCAGTACCTGATCGGCCGGGCTGTGGTTCGTACGTCAGTTTGCGTGCGCCCAGCAGTAACAGCCTGGTTGATCAGACCCTGATCCACCACAAGGCCTGGTCTCAGACCGGGCCGCGGGGGCGTTGACCCCCGAAACTCTCCAGGTATAGGAGGTAATCGGGTTCGTCTCAACAAAAGGAGCTCGAATTTCATGGATCAAGAGCTCTTGAGCACAGATCCTCGATGGAAACAAAGGCAGTGTATTGAAATCCTTTATTGGCAACGTCTCACCCACGTAATAGGTTTTTTAAAGAGTTTTATTGGCATTTCACACAGTGGCTTTTTTCAAGTCAACAGTATTACTGACAACGTTTCGTCCACAAATTGAGCTAAGTCAATAAAGGATCTCATTACACTGCATCTGGGTGTCTTTCCATCGTGTCGATTGCCTAAGTTATAACATTTGCCTCCACAGATCCTCGCTGTGGACTGTTAGGTCTTCTTCCCTTCAGACAGGGAAGAGGGCACTGATGCTCGTGAAGGTAAATTCTTAAGTTCTTCATTATTATTTACTTCATTAATACATCGGCCGTTTTCCCACAGAGGCAGGGGGACCCGAAAAAGGAGACACTTTCATCATCATTCACTCCATCACTGTCTTGCTAAAGGCACGCCTACACATTATTATTATTATATAGAGCCTGGGGGTACTTTTTCCATAGCACTCGGCGGTGGCAGGTAGGGGATGTTCGCCCACCTTCCCACACAACACCGCTGTTGTTCCCACGTAACACATGACTCAAAAATTCAACAAGCGCATGTAGCCACACTGATAAAAAGAGAACGAGTGTGCGATGACCACTCATCATAACACCGCCGAGCAAACACCAGCTGACAGGCAACTGTACAAACTAGTTATAAAGAAAATACCCTTCAAGGAGGTTGGTTGCCTTAAGCTGGTGAAAGGCTCTTGATCCAAAGAACTGGAGTTACCCTTCACTTCCCTTCTCGAATCAAGCCTGATTTACTCCCATTTCCAGGTCCTGTATAACGCCCACGGGTTTAGCGCTTCCCATAAACATACCGAGTGATATTGCAAAATACTGTACATTTGGACCCCTAAAGTGATTTTCTTTAATGTCGGTGATTGACGTTTGATCCAATGAACTGAACCTTCCTCGGATCGAACATTAGCTAACTGCCTTTTAAATCCCCAGGCAATGTATGACCCTTACCTACGAGTTTAGTGTTCTTCCCTCCCCCTTAAATATAATAATGTACAGTAGGTTTTTTTGATGGGATTACAAGTAAGACAGGTTCCGCACAGAACCTGAGCAGAAGTCCTTTCCTGTACCTTGGCACGAGTTACAAATATGCAACAGTGTATAAATTGCGAGAAAAAAAAATGGTATCAGTACCAAGTTACCCCACAAGGGTGAGTGCTGCCCCCCCCCCCCTTGTGAACAATTTGCTTAGACTGGCAGCGTCTAGCTGGTGCTTACCAAACGGAGGATCAAGCTGCTTCTACCAATCCTTCCACTGAATGAATCATAGCGGTTTATTGTTTCACGTCAAGAGCAACAATTTCTTAAGTCATATAAAAAACATAAATGGCGGAACACACAAGTTGTGTATGCCGGAACACACAAGTTGTGTGTTCCGGCATAGACTTTGAGGCTCTCTTCCTCTTCCACTAATCAAAACTGATTAACTCCCATCCCCCAGATTCTTGTGGGTTCAGCGCTTACCACATTATTTAAAAATGTATGGATAAGTGAAAGTCCTAAATCGGAAGAACGACAACACGCGGCACATGTAAACAATATAACTTAATCAAACCGGATGAGAAAGAGTTTTGGTTAGCATAAGTACAAAGTCAAGGGCAGCAAGGTAGCATGTGGTGCACGGTGACAGCCAGTTAACACAACGTATTCTGCACATGATTCACATAAAACCTCCTTCATACGTCGTCTGCATATTAAACCCTCTGTTCAACAATGTACAGCATAGCCTGTAAATGCAACTCTTGGTATTCATTAGGCAGCAGTCCACGCTCACAAGTGAAGTGCTTTAGAAAAGTGCAGCAACCAATGATGTAACAATAACAGTGTTTGTTGCAAGTTGTGTCCCGCCACCCCTGTTCCTAACCCGCCACGGTTGCTCCTCGCCCTTTACAGCAACACAAAATTTACGAAAGTGAAAATTGTTATGCTGGAGCCACACAACTGGTCAGCCATTGTATAAACACCCACACATTACCCGCCTCAAGTCCAACATCAGAATAAATAATACAGATCAAAACCTTTATGAAAATGCAACACCAGTTTTCCGTATCAAAAAATAATTCTAACTACAAACAAGAAACATATTAATTTAAAATATGGGAAGCAGGTTTAAATAACAAAATAATTGAATGTATGTGCCGTCTTAACAAATTACACCATTTATTTTTTAATGTTAATCCTGACGAAACTATTTAACCCCAAACCTTGCAAGGGGTTGAATGGTGTCTTGCTCCGGTCAAGGGCTCTTGGTCCAAAGAACTTGTTATCCATCCATTCCTTAGAGCAAACCTGATTACCTCCAGTTCCCAAGGTGTTGCATGACCCTTACGTATTTAGCTCTTTATGAATATATGAACCCCGACATATCGTCTAGCGTGAATAACTAATGTCAGCTCGTTTAAACTAAATGTGCGTCCTGAGTGAAGGTACCAGTGTGATACCTTGTTAGTAGCCAGGTACAGTACACAGCTGGGCTCTCGTGACAGCACAATAAGGTGCAGTAATATTTGGGTACGAGAGCAGCGTGTGTAGTTGTGAGGTACCCTGTACCCTAGCTAATACTGTTAATGGTACCTCCCTCCACCCGTCCTCACGTTATCATGCAAGCTACTGGGTGTCTCTGCTAATGTGTCACCTTGACGCCGCTGTCATGTTTTGATGCGGCTCGTACGAAATGTAATAACGCGCGCTGATGCTATTAATGTGACACTCGTGCCAGCTTGAGCCTAACCGCTACCGGTGAATCATAAGACAGCGCGTGCGTGCTCTGGGAATACACCAGATAGGTCACCAAGGCTAGTTGCTAGGCGCGGATCTGCTCTCCCTGACTGGCTCGTCTGGCTCTAACTGCCGCATCCTCTCGCCCGTCCTCAACACACCTTGCACAGCCCCCCTCCAGCGCCAGCAGGTGTATCAGTGTGTGTGTGTGTGTGTGTGTGTGTGTGTGTGTGTGTGTGTGTGTGTGTGTGTGTGTGTGTGTGTGTGTGTGTGTGTGTGTGTGTGTGTGTGTGTGTGTAAGACGCCGGGTTACCAAGACCATCCCCCAACGCCCCTTCCTCACAACCTCCCCGCCTCCAAACTCCTCCCACCGGTCGGCAAGGTGAGGGAAGGTCATCACAGCCAGGCTCTTAGCCAAATGGAGGTTCCAGCCTTTTATAATAACATTCGCCTCCAATTTAAACTGACAAGCTGCATAGCACATGATTAATATTGCGCCATCTTGTACCCCTACAAGGCGGATGTTTGTAACAATGTTAAAAACATCCTTGTCTATGACTTAAATAAGTTATGATTTGTCGCAAGGGACGATTTTTTTTTTTATCAGTGTCACTGTCAGTGAAGCAGCTTACATGAAGTACAGCACAGTACATGTCAGCCCAACTATCCTAGTTAATTAAAAGATGCGTTATCAACTCCACCCTCGGCTGTTGCAATATTCAGGTATTACTAACAATAAAATTATCATGATTTACTTGCAGCAACGTCTGCATTTTTTAAATGCTGCGAGCCCGGGTAGTTCATAAATATTAGTGATGTTAATTCTATAATCCTGAACTCTGCTATCCATTATATATAATTCCCAGTGTTTACTCTCCACACATTTTATACTTTTTCTGCCTTGGCGTTGCTGCATCATCCTGCCACATATAAAGATAACCTCAACGCCTCTTGCCCACCACCTCAACTCATCTGTGTCCTGTTAATTTATTTCAATTCAACTCATTGTGGCTCCAGAAGTAAAATATTCGTGTAGATGTCAGTTTCCTGGCGCTGCTCAGCCACTGCGTTGTATCGAGGCCATTTTTTTTAAATTTGTTTAAATGCCCGCTTTAATGTGTGTAACCTTCAATATCATAACTTAAAAAAGACTTTGTATGTTTAAGAGAATATCCAGAA
The DNA here is from genome assembly GCF_038502225.1 of Cherax quadricarinatus. Taxonomy (NCBI): domain Eukaryota; kingdom Metazoa; phylum Arthropoda; class Malacostraca; order Decapoda; family Parastacidae; genus Cherax; species Cherax quadricarinatus. The sequence goes on along the minus strand of NC_091326.1, from coordinate 2,406,365 downwards.
ATTAGTGATGGGGGATAGATAGTACTTTCCTAGAACTTTTTCCTACCCACAGTGAGCCTTCTCATTCCCAACAATTTTGCAATATTACAGTAGCCATACAATTAGCTTCGGTATTTTCTTATTTTCTAGTATTTTTACATTTCGTGGTTTTTATACTGAAACCGCATTGAACCGTCTTAATAACGTTTCAGCACATGCTTCTATATTTTTTTAAATTTCACATTTAAAAATCATAAGAGAAGTCCGTAAAATATATATTCAATATTTCATGTGATTTTCTTTAAAAATACGCGAAACACTAAACAAATTAAGAAAAATGTCATAAAATGTTACACTGTGATAAATATGGACAACGAGTTCATCTTAGTTGATTGAACTTCAGAGAAGTGGTAGACGAATTTTAATGCAAAAGTGCAAATATCTATAGCACTTATTTAAATACAGAACTTGACCATATAGAATGTGTAAAGAACTTGGGGAGCTATGGTAAGCAGAAATCTGAAGTGAAGATACCAGTGCCTAAGGGACCGTAAGAATCCTGTCAAATTTCTTTGATTTATATCAGTAAGTACAAGCAATGGGAGTCCAAAAGTTATTTTACAGCTTTATACATATTAGTAAGCCCCCATTTAGATTATGCGGCACAGTTCTAGTTTCCATACTGCAAAATGGATATAAATGCATTAGAAAACATGCAAATAACGATGACAAAATTAATCCACTGTATAAGGTGAGTGTGGAAAATACTGTATATATTTTCCAGAAATACAGTAGTTATATGTAAATAGATGGCCATACTGTATTTAATAAAAATTGTTATAAAAAATGGGAAGCTCTGCGCCTGCGCAGAGAAGACTCGCCATGTTTGAATTGAGACAACAAAAACGTTAGTGAATAATGGGAAGAATTTTCGTGCTCTAGAGGTGAAATTGGGCTGACACCTCTCAAATAGGAGCCAAAATTGTTGGATGTGCATTCCTGCATAACTTGAGATATCAGGCGACTGGACAAGACAGCTCCAGGAACCTCAGATAAGTTTATTTATGTTTGTAACTCTGGCCAGTGTTATTTTCATGGAAAGACAGTGAGGTTTACTGAGTATGATACACCTTAATCTCCAGTCAAATTGGTTTACCTGGAGAGAGTTCCGGGGGTCAACGCCCCCGCGGCCCGGTCTGTGACCAGGCCTCCTGGTGGATCAGAGCCTGATCAACCAGGCTGTTGCTGCTGGCTGCACGCAAACCAACGTACGAGCCACAGCCCGGCTGATCAGGAACTGACTTTAGGTGCTTGTCCAGTGCCAGCTTGAAGACTGCCAGGGGTCTGTTGGTAATCCCCCTTATGTGTGCTGGGAGGCAGTTGAACAGTCTCGGGCCCCTGACACTTATTGTATGGTCTCTTAACGTGCTAGTGACACCTCTGCTTTTCATTGGTGGGATGGTGCATCGTCTGCCAAGTCTTTTGCTTTCGTAGTGAGTGATTTTCGTGTGCAAGTTCGGTACTAGTCCCTCTAGGATTTTCCAGGTGTATATAATCATGTATCTCTCCCTCCTGTGTTCCAGGGAATACAGGTTTAGGAACCTCAAGCGCTCCCAGTAATTGAGGTGTTTTATCTCCGTTATGCGCGCCGTGAAAGTTCTCTGTACATTTTCTAGGTCGGCAATTTCACCTGCCTTGAAAGGTGCTGTTAGTGTGCAGCAATATTCCAGCCTAGATAGAACAAGTGACCTGAAAAGTGTCATCATGGGCTTGGCCTCCCTAGTTTTGAAGGTTCTCATTATCCATCCTGTCATTTTTCTAGCAGATGCGATTGATACAATGTTATGGTCCTTGAAGGTGAGATCCTCCGACATGATCACTCCCAGGTCTTTGACGTTGGTGTTTCGCTCTATTTTGTGGCCAGAATTTGTTTTGTACTCTGATGAAGATTTAATTTCCTCATGTTTACCATATCTGAGTAATTGAAATTTCTCATCGTTGAACTTCATATTGTTTTCTGCAGCCCACTGAAAGATTTGGTTGATGTCCGCCTGGAGCCTTGCAGTGTCTGCAATGGAAGACACTGTCATGCAGATTCGGGTGTCATCTGCAAAGGAAGACACGGTGCTGTGGCTGACATCCTTGTCTATGTCGGATATGAGGAACAAGATGGGAGAGAGTACTGTGCCTTGTGGAACAGAGTTTTTCACCGTAGCTGCCTCGGACTTTACTCTGTTGACGACTACTCTCTGTGTTCTGTTAGTGAGGAAATTATAGATCCATCGACCGACTTTTCCTGTTATTCCTTTAGCACGCATTTTGTGCGCTATTACGCCATGGTCACACTTGTCGAAGGCTTTTGCAAAGTCTGTATATATTACATCTGCATTCTTTTTGTCTTCTAGTGCATTTAGGACCTTGTCGTAGTGATCCAATAGTTGAGACAGACAGGAGCGACCTGTTCTAAACCCATGTTGCCCTGGGTTGTGTAACTGATGGGTTTCTAGATGGGTGGTGATCTTGCTTCTTAGGACCCTTTCAAAGATTTTTATGATATGGGATGTTAGTGTTATTGGTCTGTAGTTCTTTGCTGTTGCTTTACTGCCCCCTTTGTGGAGTGGGGCTATGTCTGTTGTTTTTAGTAACTGTGGGACGACCCCCGTGTCCATGCTCCCTCTCCATAGGATGGAAAAGGCTCGTGATAGGGGCTTCTCGCAGTTCTTGATGAACACAGAGTTCCATGAGTCTGGCCCTGGGGCAGAGTGCATGGGCATGTCATTTATCGCCTGTTCGAAGTCATTTGGCGTCAGGATAACATCGGATAGGCTTGTGTTAATCAAATTTTGTGGCTCTCATAAAAAATTCATTTTGAGCTTCGGCTCTCAGTCTGGTTAGCGGCTTGCTAAAAACCGAGTCATATTGGGACTTGAGTAGCTCACTCATTTCCTTGCTGTCATCTGTGTAGGACCCATCTTGTTTAAGTAGGGGCCCAATACTGGACGTTGTTCTCGATTTTGATTTGGCATAGAAGAAATACTTTGGGTTTCTTTCGATTTCATTGATGGCTTTTAGTTCTTCCCGCGATTCCTGACTCCTAAAGGATTCTTTTAGCTTAAGTTCGATGCTTGCTATTTCTCTGACCAGTGTCTCCCTACGCATTTCAGATATATTGACCTCTTTTAGCCGCTCTGTTATTCTTTTCCGTCGCCTGTAAAGGGAGCGCCTGTCTCTCTCTATTTTACATCTACTACTCCTTTTTCTTAGAGGAATAAGCCTTGTGCATACATCGAGTGCCACCGAGTTAATCTGTTCTAGGCATAAGTTGGGGTCTGTGTTGCTTAGTATATCTTCCCAGCTTATATCGGTTAGGACTTGGTTTACTTGGTCCCACTTTATGTTTTTGTTATTGAAGTTGAATTTGGTGATGCTCCCTCGTGACTAGTCTCATTATGTCGGTCTGGGGCTCCACGCATACATGTCTGAACCTCAATTATGTTGTGATCTGAGTATATTGTTTTTGATATGGTGACATTTCTTATCAGATCATCATTGTTAGTGAAGATGAGGTCTAGTGTATTCTCCAGTCTAGTAGGCTCTATTATTTGCTGGTTTAAATTGAATTTTGTGCAGAGATTTAAAAGCTCGTGAGAGTATGAGTTTTCATCAGAGCTGCCTCCTGGTGTTATTACTGCAACAATATTATTTGCTATATTCCTCCATTTTAGGTGCCTTAAGTTGAAATCCCCCAGGAGCAAGATGTTGGGTGCAGGAGCTGGAAGATTTTCCAGACAGTGGTCAATTTTTAACAGCTGTTCCCGGAATTGCTGAGATGTTGCATCCGGAGGCTTGTAGACTACCACAATGACTAGGTTTTGGTTCTCGACCTTTACTGCTAAAACTTCCACTACATCATTTGAGGCATTAAGCAGTTCTGTGTAAAGAAGTGACTCTGCAATGTACAGGCCAACCCCCCCCCCCCTTTTGCCTGTTCACTCTGTCACATCTGTATAGGTTGTAACCTGGGATCCATATTTCGTTGTCCAAGTGATCCTTTATGTGGGTCTCAGTGAAAGCCGCAAACATTGCCTTTGCCTCTGCAAGCAGTCCACGGATGAAAGGTATTTTGTTGTTTGTTTATGGCTTTAGACCCTGTATATTTGCAAAGAAGAATGTTATTGGACTGGTGGTATTGTTGGTACTGGGGGGAGGGATTTTTTTCCGGCATTAGTATCTGTATCTGTTGGTTTGGAGTGGAGGCCATCGACTGTGGTTCCACTCCAGGAATGACTGGATTTGGTGTACGATTTCTGCCATTTCCTGCCAGTGAGTGATATTAAGATATATTCTCCTTATGTTATGTAAATGTGTATATATATAATCATTTATTAATTTTAATATACAGTCCACAAACTTATATATTTACCAGAATTCCTGGTGATACATATTTCATTTGTAATTAATAGGTCTAGAGCAACTTGTAGATATGACAGTTGTAGGTATCGAAGGGGGACATTTTTGCGACCTAAGTGTCCCAAATTCCTACTTGTCTATGTAACTTTGATAAATAATAATTATCTTTGTTATCATTTACTGTTATGTACATAATGATTTACATTCAGATAAATGCAATTTTCCACAGTGAGATAAGACCGAAGTATACAAGTGGAAGACAGCATAAATGAGTTATAAATAGGGTGCTGAGGATATCTAACCGAGAAATAACTCGAAATAATGTTCAAGTTGAACAAATCCAGATTTAGAAAGGATACAGGAAAATACTGGTTTGGAAACAGAATTGCAAAAACGGTAGAGTAATCTGCCAAGTTCAGATTCCACATTTACAAATTTTACAAGCTGACCGATATTGTTTCTTATTGGAAAATAGCCGATCCTTACCTCCGCCAGTATAAGTGTTGATAATGTTGATAGAGGGGTACATAAATTTTTGTGAATATCTCTTGATACAAGGAATTGAGCTACCCTCCCCTTTCTTGAGTCAACCCTAATTAGCTTCCATTCCAAAGACGCTATATACCAAATAATGGGTTTTATACCCAATAATAATAATGCCACACCCTCACCGAGACAAACATGAACGCACCTCTGTAGCTCAAGCCAATAAGTCTGAGCAGAGTTCCACTTGTCACCAACACAGGATTGACTGATGGACTGATATAAATATATCCACGTATCTCTGGCATCACAACAAGCATACAACATGACTCATCGCCATCCTCTTTCGGAATACATTAATAAAACGCGTGTCGATTGCCACTCTTGTATTTCTAATAATTCTCGACGCATTTATCCTAAAATTCCCTGTGGCTAGAAAGTGTGGCAAGCAGTCACAACTTTTCCATTAGATAAGTTTTTCTTTTTTTCTTTAAGAAAACCGAGTACAACAGCAGCGTGCGACTACCCAACTATGATAATTACATAATGGGGAGTAACTATGTATATGTGCAGAGGGGATGGTGGAGGAGGGAACAGGTGGGGAAGTGGAGGGGAAGAGGTGTAATGTTACACACAACTGGATCATGACGACAGAGGTTGAAGGTGTGGTTTACCCACCAAGCTAGACTAGTCACACAAAGATACTTCTCTAGGTTCTAACATAACCCTTATACCCATCCAAGCTCTACGTTCGTATCCCCCCTCCTCTCTTTGTAATCTACGGAGCTTTCCCCTTCGCAAGGCTTAACAATAAAGACAACCCCGCCCCTCCAGCAAGCTCTAGAGAAACCCAAGCAGGTTCTACAGAACCCACCCCCCTCCCATGAGGTTATACAGAAACCCAAGCAGGTTCTACAGAAACCCCCCACGAGGATATACAGAAACCCCCCATGAGGTTAATACAGAAACCTCCATTTGACTACAGAAAATCCCATCCTTGGCTAAGAGTACCAAGAAATCCCATCCCCCCCCCAACATACACAGGACAGACTGAACGAGGAAAAACAAGGATACGTACATGAATGGAACATGTATATCAGCCAAAGACACGTTAGTAAACATTTCCTAAATCACACAGCTAAGTATGATTTAGAAAAAAAAAAATACAGATTCCATACTGGTATCTTACAAACACTTCCATTCTAGTGTGTATCTATGTTGGTGATGGACTCCTGATCAAAGGAATTGGAGCTACCATCCATTCCTCCGGATAAAAAAACATTTCATTCTCCAGAACCTGATTACTTACAGGTATAATAATAAACTACACTACGCATGAAACCTATCATGTACAGGTCATACAAACAAACGTTTGGTTTCTAGAGCAAATTTAGGGCAATAAACGTTACAGTAATCTAGACTACAATAGCCCTTAATTTTTTTTAGGCCGGATGATTGATCTGCAAAATCTCGAGGCGTAGATCGCACAGATACGAAACATGTTAAGAAATGAACGAAGTGTTATATGAGGGGTTTGCGTGATGGGTGTGCTGGTTAAATACATCAAGGTTGCCACACAATGCAAATCTACAAGAATACTATGTATAAAGAACTAGGGCGTCGACCCGCCAAGAACAAAAGAAATACAAATAATTTATTTACAATATATACATTAGATAGGTATGTATATTTAATCCAAAAGCAATACGCAAGTCTTAAGCAAACTCATTTTGTGCTTCAGTAATATATCAACAAGTTTCTAAACAGCAATGTTGATTTAGTTTTATTATTGGGCATCGCCTCGGGAATGGGAGGTAATTAGGTTTGACAAGACAGACGAAAGCTCATATACCCTGAATCAAGAGCTCTTCATCAAGGAAACCCTCTAAGTGAATTAACATTATACTTACAAAACTAAACCAGCATGGGTCTTTCAGCGCTGGTAGTTTTGCTACAAAAGCCACTGAATCTACCAAACTTGAATATTCAAGCCTGTACAGGGAGCTTGTGTCTTTAACAAACGTTCTAACTTGCGTAGCTGTTCGTTGACGTGATGTCTTCTAAATATGTCACAACACATTTCTCACTGATGTGTGTATATATACAGACACAAAAAGTGCTTATACTGAGATAAACTATATAGATACATGCCTGTGCATATATACAATGTATATATTCCAATATACACACACCTATATATCAATACCAAGAATACACACCCCTGTATAGAGGTGTATATACACACTGTCAGACGTATCTACAGAGAGGTGTATATCTCAGTGTATTTAAACTGAGTAAAAAAAAAATACAGTAAAATGGAGACTTAATTCTCGTGCAGTCGATTTGCTTTAAACCAAACGAACACCATCAGACATGAAGTGCTGGAGAACTGAAAAATAGACAGGGTATCGAACGGAGTTACGTGGACATGCACTGTAGCTACACATTCACGGGACCTCAGTTCGATCCCTTATCCATTTTATTTAATCACTGACAGTTGTTTATTACGACTTTAACTGGATTCACGTAGCACTATCGTATAATCAAATTCATAAGTTAGTCTAATGAAATTCTTGCATGCATGTCCAATTTTTTTTTTTTAAGTCCAGAAGGCCGGATAGTTTGTATCAACACAAAGTGAAATGTATAAACAAAAAAAAAAGTCAAACATGGATGTCGTATGAGGTCAGACGACTACAGTGCGTTTATTTTCGTTGTGAAAACGTTTGGTTCATACTGGGCAATACTAAGGGATACGTTTGGTACATGGTGGGTGGCAGCTCCCGAGAGGCCAGACGGGTATTGGTCGAGTCCTGTCCTGACAAGTTTGTTTCCTAGCCGCTTCGTGTTCCAACCCGTCTGCACATCGTAGATAAAAACGTATTGTTTTCGACTAATTAAAGAGAATGTGGTATATCTCCCCAACGCCAGTGGTTGCCCTCTTGTTTGTGTAGTTAAGAGATAAACTATGCGCAAGTTTAGGATCATTCATTTTAAATTAAGGTAACCTAACTTAATGTTTTTGTAAGCTGCTTAAATCATTCACAAATTGACGCATGTAAACTCATTAAAAAACAAACAGCTTGCTTCGCGGGATAGTCCATACTGGTTTAACAGGCACATTCTGTTCACACTCAATCAACTGCAATGGTTTATTTATTCAATCTTTCTAAAGCTGCCCAAAGTTTACCAGCTGGTCAGTGTGGAGGATGTGAAAACAGACCATCGCTGCCAATGCAACCTTCCATTTAAAGTCTCAACAGAAAAAAAAAAAGGTTTGAACAAAGATTTGCATTGTCCCGGAACTGCGATGACCTGCTTCAAGACACGTCTGCTGTGATAACTGCGGCTCCAAGACACGCGCCTGATGTGTGATGACTGCAGCTTTAAGACATGTCTGTTCACTATGCTAGCAAATAGTTTATTATGTAATAACCGTAAATAGTTCCGGGGACTATGGCTCCCGCGGCCCGGTCTCGGATCAGGTTTTCTGAACTGAAACAGAAATATTACAAGAACTATTTAGAAATACACAGGAAAGCAAAGAAATGTATATTGAATGTAATCTGGAGCCGCATCCGGAGGTCACCGCCCTCGCGGCCTGGTCCGAAGGGTATATATAATGGTAATACCGGCAGTATCAGGATAATGACAATACACAAGTTATGGTATGTTATTTGAAGTTTCATTCACCGGAGGCTGCCTCAATTCACACACACAAACAAAACACGAGACTATATATTGGCTAGAGAGGTTTGTGAAATGTATAGAACATCTGTGTGGGGCTGGGGATGAGGTGACCTGCGAATGAGTCAAGTGTCAGCCGATGGCAGTGTGTTGTTTGTCGGTAGAATAAACTTTGCTAAAACCTCTGAGATGGTGAAAGACCTAGTTTTGTGAAATGGTGCTCGTGGTGATTCACGCTATTCCAGTCTGATAACACTAGCCAACAAAATTTAACTTTTTTATCCAGTTCAGAAACGATTTTTTAAGGTAATTTTGAGGCGCTCATCACGAATTTGAGCTTGTTTAGTCTACTACGTAAGTATTTTTTAAATAATATGATCAATATATTGGCTATGTAAGGTTGAAGAACCAAATGATATAATGCTACCTAACACTCAAAGATATTAGATTAAATGTCGTGCAGAGATATGGTATGGCTTGGGCATGTAAAAGATACCCGAACACTTAACATTTTGAACTATATTAACACACTGGAACCTTTTAATCAGGATTTACATGGACGAGGAATATGACATTTTCTGGATATTATGACCATCAGAAACCAAAATAAAGTTAATTTCAATATTTATCTTATGCCCATTGATAAAACCAACCTTGTACGCTTATCACACCATGACAATGGAACCAAACGAAGGGTTATCATCGGGTCCTACTTTAGAGCCAATAGAATCTTTTCCTCTACCATTCCTTAGAAGAATGTGATATCTACAAAGTCTCATAGAACAATACTAAGCCTCTCATCTTTTAATGGTGAGCACGTCGACATGCCGAAGGACTGGTCATACCGTTCATACGTGGTGTCTCCAAAGGAGTAATTGTAGCTGACAAAGCTTATTCACATCCAGGTCCTTGGCAGGACTGGGGAGGGTCAAATATTCATTAAATTTACGTTTAGGCAAATATGTAGCTTGTGTGACAGGCGCTCTGGTAAATCACGAAATCGTAATAACACGATTGCAAATAAATCACGGAACGGAAGGGGATTCAACCCCTGGCAAGTGAGTCCTAAAACTTTCCCAGGCCACTGCGTAAGCCACTGGGCCAGCTGGCTACAATAGGATTCATCCCACTAGGTATATTTATATACACCATTGGGAAGTTAGCATGGGCCCCACTGTGACTATCATTCCATAAAACTGAGTATTTCACCATTTCCTAGGTTCAGGCAAAGTTGATACTACCGAAAAACGACACTGCCATACCAGAGATCTCACCCTCCCCCTACGCCACACAACATGCTCTCCACCACATGGACCTATCTTCTGCTGATATATAACCTCGTGTTTTATTCTGTGAACTAATAAAATCCCTAATGGATGAAAAGTCTTAAAATGAAATACCATAACCTGCATATTGTCATCGTCAAGCCCAATGATAAACTTATACCAAACTCAACGTAGCACTTATCATTCTTATCTCAGGAAGTGGCAACAAGAACAGACGGCACTACCAAAGTAGTCATGTTGAATTCAGGACTTTGACGTCATGGCATGAGCAATGTCAATATAACCGGACGATAATTACACCACGCCAAGTCACAAGCCACTCTCAACATGTGGTTACTAGAACTTTCTGTACTGGAGAGCCAGTGGTTTTGATTTCGTGGACCACTTATACACGTGTCCTTAGAAGAGGTATGCCAAATTATCGGTAAGTTAGTATTGGCTAATTTTGATGGTATTCGCCTGAAAATGAATATGGGTATGGGCACAAATTTTAATATCGTCCCACCACCGAGTCCTGTCGCGTTCCCACCACTGGCGGCACCAGACAGGACACTAAGTGACCTTCCTCACCTAAATCAACTTTCTAATTCATACAATTAATATCTTATACATGTATACCTAAATTATTATACTCACGGAGAGAGCTAAACTATGTATACCAATGTTGTGCTTAATTTTAAATTTAACTTATATTACTGGTTATTTGACATTATTCACCAATAACCCACTTACGAGAGGAACCTGAAGACGTCTTGAACCTGATAATGTTCCATGACTGAGCGAAACTTCTTCTGTTTGTTTAAATTATTGGCTATTTGTGAAGTGTTCCTCCCACGGTACTGTGCATCTTATCATGGGAGAGTGGCAATTATCCTAGCATATAATCGATTATATATTACCAATGATTACCAATTACTATAGTATATATTAATAGTGTCTTAATACATTCCAATATGGTGTATTAAGACATTTAAATTTCTTAATACTATTGATCTTGTTGTGATCAGTTTTAATGTATAATATATCATCAATTTACATCTACAGTATTATACTGTATATTATGCAATGGTTATCACAGACGAGCAATATAAAATATACATTATATAATTATCGATGATTAATTAATATTAATTATTAATATATATTAACCCTTATGTCACTGTAGTAGTTAGTATGCACTTGTGGGAGAATATTTGAAGACACACTAACAAACCTTGACATTTGATATATCGCGCACACACTCTGTATCAAACTTTATTACCTTCCAATTCCCAAGTTATTTGACCCCCTGCTGGTTTAACGCTTTCCACTGAGTATAATGACTAGTTCATATATGTAGTAGCTTCCTGGGGTCCCCGTCCGGCCCCAGACCAGGCCTCGTTGCTGGCATGATCTATTGGGCTGTTTGTGCGCCGTCCGCAGCCCTACACATGCATCATAAGCAGGAACTGCTTTTTGAGGAACCTGTCGAGTTACCTCTTGAAGACTGTCAGGAGGTCAGTGGTGTTCGATTCAGCATTTATGCCTTATGTGCAATATCTGTCGTCTGAGAACGACAGATAACCACGTTTGATCCAAGGGGTGAGGTACATTTAAATTCTTAGCTGTTAAGAGACCATCAGCACCAAGAAGTCCCCCCATCCTGTGAGGAGTTGAAGAGCACAACAAGTTCAATGTTCAACGTAACCCCCTCAGGTTAAAGTTTGGTAATAAATTGGTTACACTTAAAGCCTATCGACAAACCACTTCTGCATTACCATCAAAATAAGACGACTTCACACTGCTAACTCAGGAAGGTTAGTAGCACAGACTAACCCAAAAAAAGCCGAGTAGTGTCATCTTCCCTAGGATGCGACCCACAACACAAGACTAAATATAGATATTTACTGCTAGATGAAAATAAGCACCAGGTGTAGACTCAAGTTACCAGTCACATTTCCTCACCCGGGAATTAAACACTGGTCCTTCCGGATGTGAGCCGAACACGGCCACTGAGCTAATAATCATTATAAAGAATGTGTCATGCTTTTTGGCACAATCCGATTTACCCAAGATGCATTTTAATACAAAATCTTCCCACGCACTAATATAATTATATTTCATAATTTAATAAACAATTTTTTAATTTAAATTTTTCAAACTCGGTAACGAAATTTAGCTCAATTCTACCCAACCTATCTTAGTTAAAATTACGTAATATCAACTAAAAATATTAATTTCTTGAAGGTCAGACTTTTTCCCGTTACTGCAACACGAATTTACACTTAGCGTGTTCGGCAAAATTATTGTTGCTTAAATAAGCCAGGATCGCAAGCCTTGCCTAAAAACTACGACATACTCGTACATACACCGAGATATTCCAGCCCATTATCGCACCACCAATGATACTCGTGAAATTTTGAGTTTCCTGGTTATGTTCAGCCACCGCGTTGCCAGAATTTGAGGCCGTTTTTTCTATTTGCTTATGGTTAATGATACGTTTTTACAGATTTTGCGTAACCTAACCCAAGCAAACTTAACTCGATCCCACCCAACCCAACAATCTATCAAAGTAAATAACGTTTGCAAGATTAACGCTAGAAATAACTTCAGAAAATTACTAGAGTAAAAGGGGAATAGGTTAGATATACACCTCTCCGTGTATATACCCTGTCCTCCCTTGAGGAGGAAAGAGACATACCTCTCGGTGTATATACCCTATCGCCTGACGAATAAATAAACCAATAAGAATAAAGATAACCTAAGTCAGCGAGCTGGGTTGGACCAGCTGTGACGTGACATTATCCATCAACATCCGAGCCGCTTGTGGTGAGTCCTTGGTGTTGGGTTCATGTGTGTGTGTCAGGTAGTTACAGATGGCACCTGCTGTCTCACCTCACCCCAATTCCCCTTTTGACTGCAACCTCACCACAGCCCTACCCCCTTCCCCCCGGCTCCTCTTCCACCCCACCCTCTCCTGACCATACCTCACCACAACCCTACCCTCTTTGTTGCACCGTCACTCCACCCTGGCTGCTACCTCACCTCACCCACTCCTGACTGCACCTCACCACAACCCTATTCCATTGAGTCTACCCTCTTGGTTGCACCGTCAGTCCCCCTCCCCCCCAATGGCTGTACCCCCACCTCACCCTATCCTGACTGCCTCGCCACAACTCTATCCCCTCCCCTAGCCGGTTTCTCACCTCACCCTCCCCAAGAGGGTATGTATATATATATGTATGTATGTATGTATATATATATATATATATATATATATATATGTATATATATATATATATATATATATATATATATATATATATATATATATATATATATATATATATATATATATATATATATATATATACACACTAAAAGGCGTATAACTTACTGTGTATACATGATGTTAATGTAGACCGTTTAAATACGAATATACTTCAAGAGATGTATCCATCAAGAGTATATGCAGTAATAATTTTATTAAACAGGACTTCAATAAAAATAAGTCACACTGACTATTGAGTTATCCTACGTTAAATTTCACATACATACTGTAATTTACTATATAAAACTATTATAGAAGTTTCAAATTATGTATGAAGCCTTAATTAATAAAAAAAACTACATTGATCCTACACAGCTATCGGCCAAAACTCGGCTAAATTTCACCACCCTTCAAGGAAGGTTCCTTGATGCTGGTGAGATGCTCTTAATCTAGGGAACTGGATCTGTGTTCCAGTTCCCTGAATTAAACCGGAATACCTTCCACATCCCCCCACAGACGCTGTATAATCCTACGGGTTTAGAGCTTCCCCTATGATTATAATAATTGAAGGAAAGGGACCTTTTAAGGAAAGAATTGGAGACACCCTCTTATTTCTTGGATCAGACCTGATTACCTCCCAGTCAAAAAGCGCTGTAGATCTCTTATCAGCTTAATGTATCCCCATGAATGCAGTAATAAGTGAATGCCACTCCAGCTCTTGATTACTTAATTAGGAGTCGCCAATTTCTAGCAATCAAATTGTTTGGGAAACCAGCTGCCAAGATTATTAAATTCACGGGGAAGCAGGGGTCACACAGCCCTTGGGAAACAGACGACGATGAGGTTAGACTCAAGAAAACGGTAAATAATTCCTTGGATCAAGAGCCTTCAACATCAAATTACCTTTCCCCCTTGAAAAGTCAGCAGAGCAGAGGCAAGTGGTAGTGGTTCGTGCAATTCTTATTTGCTGTGTATGCTCAAAGTGAGTATGCTCAAAGTGCTTACACCAAACAGCCAGAGTTGCGAGTAATGTGCTTGACAGGCAGTCAGTTGCAGCTGCATATGTTCAACATCAACCAGTCTTTACAACACTTGCTTTATGAGGTGTTTCTGCACGCTCTACACATTCACACCTTTCCGATGCACTTAATTTAATCCGGGGAGTCTACCTGGAGGGCATCAAAGCCCCCCGCGGTCCGGTCCATGACCAGGCCTCCTGGTGGATCAGAGCCTGATCAACGAGGCTGTTACTGCTGGCCGCACGCAGTCCAACGTACGAACCACAGCCCAGCTGATCTGGCACTGACTTTAGGTATCTGTCCAGCTCCCTCTTGAAGATAGCAAGGGTCTATTGTTAATTTCCCTTATGGCTGGTGGGAGGCTGTTGAACAGTCTTGGGCCCCGGACACTTAGTGTTTTCTCAAGTGTACCAGTGGCGCCCCTACTTTTCACTGGGGGTATGTTGCATCGCCTGCCAAGTCTTTTGCTTTCGTAGTGATTTCTGTGTGCAGATTAGGAAAGCGCTAAATCGGTACGATTCACGCAGCGCCTGGTGAATGGGAAGCCCTCAGGTTCGATTATGTACCACGTACTTGTGGAAATAAAGATTATATTATCTAATGGAAGAAACAGTCAGGTTCCTTGAATCATGAGTTTTTCACCGGCATCAGGGCCACCTCCCTTGAGGAGTTCCTGCTACAAACGTTCAACATTAACTCGAAGTCTTCATAATAGCATCATTCGTTTTCTAACGTGATTATGCACGCTTTTCCTTCCGGTTGTTACAACGAAATCTATTCTTCCCTCCTGAGGTTAACTTGTCTCAGGTTAGGTTACGTTAACGTTAATGAACTATTTAATTGTAGTAAAATATGAAAAGTTTATGAAAATTCATCATTTATGATGCCACTACAGCATGATTCACCGACACACTGCTGGGGATTTTCCACAGGTGGCGCTGCCCTGCCCAGCACTCCACCCACACTGTTCCACTTAAGCTTACCCCCACACACCTCACTCCACTCAGGCCGGTAAGCCATCGGTCGTTCTACCGTAGCCAGTGATAAGCACCAATGACTCCCTCACTTTCACGGGTCCAAAGACACCATAGTTTAGCCTCACTCGTCATAGTGGCGGCAACATTAAGAGAGTCATCGTACAACAAAGAACAGAAGTAGGTTATCTTCCCTGACATAATGAATTAACATTTATTAAAAAACAAATTGCTCTTTATGCTCAAGATAGCAAGGAAGTGTCCAGTCATAAATGTCACAACCATATATACTTCCCGACGCTGTGTTGCTAGGCGAGTCACCACACTCAAACCTACAAAGTTAAATTAACAGTCGCCTAAACTAAGTCCTCCACGAAATCAATACCATAACATTCTTTCTTCAAACTCGACAAGCAAAGACAGAAAACAATTTTACCATAAAGTTATTACAAATTATATCCGTATAAAGACATAGAGGAAAAAGTTGTTTTGCATATTTCTATCTCGGACTGATGTCCTCCTCTACCGAAAAGGACCTCAGACTGAGGTCGAAATAAACAATTTATTCCTGCGTGTCCATGTGAGTAGTCCTATTAAATAAATTTTAACCAGGTAATCTTAACAATGCATTAATCTTTAGTTCAAAATCTTTCACACTCGCGCGTCGTCAGGACCTATTCAACGTTTCAAGGGAAAATTTCCCTCCGAGGCGTCGGTGACATGGCCCGACACAATGCTTCTGCCTTGCCTCAGAGACTTTCCTCCCTACTATCTGTTGCTAGTCTTGCATTCTTCATGGCTCCTGACGACGCACGAGTGCGCGAAAGATCTTGAGCTAAATATTTCTATCCCCATGTGGCTTGTTCGGTATATATTATAAAGCCACAGACCGCACAAGACATGAAACCGTTCACCGTGTTGTCCAGTCTCTATACCATTAAACTGGCAGCAGAAGTCTTTTTACAACATTAGAGACAAGTCTCCCCTTGTAATAATGAACGGTCAGAAGTTACTTTGTTTTTAGTTTTTTATTATTTATCCCTTACTCTTTTCTTTTATGTTAATTTGATGTTTAGCGGATGTTCAAATTTGATTCTTCTAGTACAGTGCCCGACTTAAATTAGCTTCGAAACTTGTGGAAAATATATAGTATATTTTCCGAAAATAGTGTATTTGTATGTAAATTAATAAAATATATTGTATTTAATAAAAATTATATTATAAAAAATGGGAAGCTCGGCGCCTGCGCGATCGAGCAGGGAGAGTCGCCATTGTTTTTTGAATGAGCCAAGAAAACGTTAGCGAAAATAAGAATTTTCGTCGCTCTAGAGGTTATATTGGGCTTGCACCTCTCAAATAGGGGCCGAAATTGTTGGAATTGCAGTCCTGCATAACGAGAGAATCAGGCGACTGGACACGAATCCGTAATTAGATGAAAATAGGATATTACCCCCAGCTAAGTCATATCTATATTATGTTTAGAGTTCTGGCCAGTATTATTATCATAAATGTAGACAGGGTTTTTTTTTTTTTGAGTATGATACACAGTAATCTCCAGACAAATTGGTGAGTGTTATGATTATAAATTCTCCTTCTGTTATATAAATGTGTATATGTAATCATTTAATTTTAATATACAGTCCACAAAAATTATAATAATTTTACCAGAATTCCTGGTGTGTATGTACATTTCATTTGCAATTAATATAGGTCTAGAGTAACTTGTGGAGAGATAGATGGTAGGTATCGAAGGGGGACATTTTTGCGACCTAGGTGTCCTAAAAATTCCTACTTGTCTCTGTAACTTTGATAAATAATAATTATCTTTGTTACCATTTACTTGTATGTATGTAATGAGATTCATCCAGGTAAATGTAATTTTCCACAAAATTAGTCAAATTATATTTTCCTTGCACATGCAAATAAGTAGTTCTCTATCCACCAAATGAATTTCTCTAAATATTTTGTACGTTGTAATCATGTTTCTCCTAGTTTTCATATAGTTTCCGTCTATGTGGCCTTATTAATGGTGTACTCACTGCATACACATTATCCACCCTTCCTATTTAATATCTTATTCGTCATAATCATGTCTATCCCCGAGACTTCCTCTCCAAGAAGCAATAGGTTGGTCGCCTACAATCATCCAAAAATGTTATACCGTCCTGAGTGTGAAATGATAATAGTGACTTGAAAATGTCCTCGATGGACCGAAAGATTGTCTAAACTTTCCTCTCTAAGCAGGTTATTTGTGAATTATTCCAGCCACGATACTGTAACTTATTCTTCTTAAAATGGAAGCCTTTTGCGCTGTGACTGGATCTGCCGATATTCTCTCTACGCATGAGCACGCAAGAAGCCAATTTTATCTTATAAATTTCTACTTACATTCAATATCAACTCACATTTACCATACCTGGAGTCTACCTGAAGGGCATTCCGAGGATCAACGCCCCCGCGGCCCGGTCCATGACCAGGTCTCCTGGCGGATCAGGGCCTATCAACGAGGCCGTTACTGCTGGCCACACGTAGTCCAACGTACGAACCACAGCCCGGCTGATCTGTCCACCTCCCTCTTGAAGACAACCAGGGGTCTATTGGTAGTTCCCGTTATGGCTGGTGGGAGGCTTGTTTCATAATAGTTCTTATTCCTATAACTTTTCAAATATAAGGATTGGTTTGAGACTGGGCTCTGGGACAAAGATTCCGACACCATTAACAAATGTCTCCCGAAATGACACGATTGCAAACAACTCAAAAAACGGAGAGGAGTTATAGGACTGGGCAAGAGTCTAAGCCGCCTTAATAAGATTCAACTAGTTCCATAAGCTAATATATTGGGCTGGCATGATACAGTGGATAATGTACCGGCCTGCTAGTTCTAAGACTGGCTTGCCATGGATTCGGTCCCCATTCCATTCAGTGAATTAGCAAATTTATCAGGTAGGTGGGTGGGTGCATGTAGTCCCCAATATGTGGTTGCAGGGGTTGAGTCACAGTTCCTGGCCCTGTGCGCACGCGCGCGAACGAGAGAACCCGCAACTGCATGGCCAGAAATATGTCAGCTTAACTTTTCGGAGAGGGGATTATCCTAAGTTCAAGATACACAATACAATATCAATTTATGCGTAAAACTATTGTGTATATTACAACTATTTAAAACTATATAGACTACAAAAAATTGTATGTAACAGAACAAAGCATATTTTAGAGAGCGAGAGAAAGAAATTATGGCTCGGTCACTGAGTACACTGCATGGACGGGTGGGGAGATGATAGGGCAGGAGGGGAGGAGTGGGAGAGGTCCTGGAAAGTGGTAGGAGAGGATGGGAGATGTTCAAGAGAGGAGAGGGAATAGTTATATCCACAGACAGGATACTATTTAATAGGTAGAGAGAGATAAAAAGTGATGAATATAAAGAAAACCAGAAAAAAAGGAATAGAGAAAGTATTGGAAAAGGTGGATGAGAGAAAATTAGTCTGTGATAAGAACGTAAAAAAAAAAAAAAAAAAAAAAGCCTCTAGATGCAAAGAAATACAGTTTTACATCTTGCCATCGTTTTAGTCAACAGCGGGCCACACACAATAACATCAAGACGAGATGTGTCGACCTGAGGCGAATCCAGTCCTGTAGCCAGCACCGACCTATAAAGTAACAACTGTTGCAACAAGCCATTAAGCTTAAAAGTAACAATAGTGCTGCTACAAGCCAGTATCACCCTAAGAAGTAACACTACTGCTACAAACCAGCAAGTAACGAAAGTTGCTAAAAGCCAGCACCAGGGCAACAAGTAGCAATACTGATGCCACAAGCCAGCACCAGGGCAACAAGTAGCAATACTGATGCTACAAGCCAGCACCAGGGCAACAAGTAGCAATACTGATGCTACAAGCCAGCACCAGGGCAACAAGTAGCAATACTGATGCTACAAGCCTGTACCAAACCAGGAAGTAGCAATACCGTTGCTACAAGCAAGTATCAGGGCAACAAGTAACAATACTGTTTCTACAAGCCAACATCAGGGCAAAGTAACAATACTGTTTGTACAAGCCAACATAAGGGCAACCAGTAATAACACTGTTGCTATAAGCCAGCATCAGGGCAAAAAGTAATACTACAAGCCAGCATCAGCGTGTACCAAGCCGGGAAGTAGCAATACTGTTGCTACAAGCCAGCACCAAGCAACAAAATGTGCTACAAGCCTATACCAAGCCAGGAAGTAACAATACTGTTGCTACAAGCCAGCACTAAGCAACAAAATATGCTACAAGCCTATACCAAGCCAGGAAGTAACAATACTGTTGCTACAAGCCAGCACCAAGCAACAAAATATGCTACAAACCTATACCAAGCCAGGAAGTAACAATACTGTTGTTACAAGTCAGCACCAAGCAACAAAATATGCTACAAGCCAGCACCAAGCCAGGAAGTAGCAATACTGTAGATACAAGCCAGCATCAGGGTAAAAAGTAGCAATACTGTTGCTACAAGCCAGCATCAGGGTAAAAAGTAGCAATACTGTTGCTACAAGCCAGCATCAGGGTAAAAAGTAGCAATACTGTTGCTACAAGCCAGCACCAAGTCAACAAAATATGCTACAAGCCTGTACCAAGTCAGGAAGTAACAATACTGTTGCTACAAGCCAGCACCAAGCCAGGAAGTAACAATACTGTTGCTACAAGCCAGCACCAAGCCAGGAAGTAACAATACTGTTGCTACAAGCCTGCACCAAGCCAGGAAGTAACAATACTGTTGCTACAAGCCAGCAAGTAACAATACTGTTGCTACAAGCCAGCACCAAGCCAGGAAGTAACAATACTATTGCTACAAGCCAGCACCAAGCCAGGAAGTAACAATACTGTTGCTACAAGCCAGCACCAAGCCAGGAAGTAACAATACTGTTGCTACAAGTCAGCACCAAGCCAGCAAGTAACAATACTGTTGCTACAAGCCAGCACCAAGCCAGCAAGTAACAATACTGTTGCTACAAGCCAGCACCAAGCCAGGAAGTAACAATACTGTTGCTACAAGCCAGCACCAAGCCAGCAAGTAACAATACTGTTGCTACAAGTCAGCACCAAGCCAGCAAGTAACAATACTGTTGCTACAAGCCAGCACCAAGCCAGCAAGTAACAATACTGTTGCTACAAGCCAGCACCAAGCCAGGAAGTAACAATACTGTTGCTACAAGCCAGCACCAAGCCAGCAAGTAACAATACTGTTGCTACAAGCCAGCACCAAGCCAGCAAGTAACAATACTGTTGCTACAAGCCAGCACCAAGCTAGGAAGTAACAATACTGTTGCTACAAGCCAGCACCAAGCCAGCAAGTAACAATACTGTTGCTACAAGCCAGCAAGTAACAATACTGTTGCTACAAGCCAGCAAGTAACAATACTGTTGCTACAAGCCAGCACCAAGCCAGGAAGTAACAATACTGTTGCTACATGTATGAACGGTGACTGTTGCTATGCAGCTCTGCCGTTATCGACGCCCAAGCTGCCTCTCGCCTCCGTTGTCTTACTAGGCCTACTAACACTACTTACTGTAAATGCTACTGTCCCACATACTCAACTTTCAACCTAATAACCAGTTATTACTCTAGTTGTCAGTAATATGTAGATTCTTGTAGAGGTACAGTGGTGAGCGGTTAAGCCGGTCTTACAGCCTACTTAAAACTGTTTCTTATTTTCAGTCATTTTTTTTAATGTCTTCCAGATACATATTAAGATACTTACCTCTGATTGTTCGACAAGATGACCCATTATTGTGTAAATATATCGACTTGTCTGTGACACAATATACTTTTTTGTGACAGTACTCTCGTAGCTCTTGAGAATAAGCTGGGCTGTCTTCGGCAGTCCACCTTCGCTGACGCTCATTGACTCTCAAAGCTCCATGGGACAACAATGTTCAGGTTGAACCCCGCGATAACCACTTTATAAAAGGGAAGTAAAAGTTGTGGGGGATGGAGGAGGTGAGAGAGCGTGTAGTACCGCCAAGCTCAGCTGAGAGTGACTGAGGGAGTCCTTTGTCTGACACCCACCCAGCTGATTGGCCGCTCAGCTGATGCTCCATTACCAACCCTCCCTCCAAACACCACCATCTCTAACTCCATTTACTCACATTCTTACCTCAAACTAATTAAGCGTAATATAGAATAATACTCACAATCACTTTAAACACCTGTACTGATGAATATGGTTTAATGTGGGTTAAAACAGAAATGAGGATTGCTTTCAGTAGGTGGCAATGCCCGGCAGCCAGGTCGATGGTGGTAGCATCCTAAAAACAAGCGGTGCTTTTAAAACATAAAGGGAGGAAAAACATGAGGTTTGATCCTTTTAAAGCAAACGACCACGCATTTCAATTCTGTATTTCTTAAATTTAACAATACATATGCCCAGTTTTGCCCTCAAAGTTTAAAATAAATGAAAAGGTTCATTTATTTGTGATCAAGCCGGCCCCTCCATGTAATCCAGCACATACAAGCACATTCCCCATATCCTGACTCATCGCTATATCTTCATCTTCTTCACACTTTATTTTACTGTAATTTCACTTACGTTCTTTCCGCTAAAGCAAGGTAGCCCAGGATTTCTAAGTAACATGTTATTTAGGCCTCTGACGTTTTTGGGGGTTTTTCCTTTTAGGTAATTTACACTGTATGTAATTGTACTTATGTGTACCTGTGCCTAAAGAAACTTACTACGATTATATATATATATATATATATATATATATATATATATATATATATATATATATATATATATATATATATATATATATATATATATATATATATATATAACAAAGATCCAGGAACCTGAAAATGGCGGCTAATTGTTGAAATTAATTTTTAGGGCCAGGAGCTGAGTCTCGACCCTCGCAAACACTTTCACCAGGTGATGCAAACTTCCAGAGCTACGTGTAGCCTAATTATTAGCAGAAATATCTGGTAGATTTCCACCCGGAATCAAACCCGGGACCTTACGAGTGTGAGCCGAACGTTACTACTATGATAAGGCTCACCTGGACACACATAAAACTTTCAAACATAACTGCAAATTACAGGTAATAACATAACAGCAGGTAGTACCACAACTGCATTATTAGCCTGTGAGTTAGGACTCTCTTGCCATGGGTTTAAATCCCTCCTGCTAGTAAGTGGGGTTTGAAACCATGGCTAGTAAGTTAATATTGCAGATATTTTTTAATAGATTCAACAGTGTCACATGGAAGAGTAGTTTGTGTTAGCAGACGTACAGGAGGCGCATGGGCCCCTAGGCAGGGCCCTACCTGGAGACCTGGAGTTTACCTGGAGAGAGTTCCGGGGGTCAACGCCCCCGCGAACCGGTCTGTGACCAGGTCTCATGGTGGATCAGGGCCTGATCAATCAGGCTGTTACTGTTGGCCGCACGCAACCCGACGCACGAATCACAGCCCGGCTGGTCAGGTACTGACTTTAGGTGCCTGTCCAGCGCCAGCTTGAAGACAGCCAGGGGTCTATTGGTAATCCCCCGTATGTATGCTGGGAGGCAGTTGAGCAGTCTTGGGCCCCTGACACTCATTGTGTTGTCTCTCATCGTGCTGGTGGGGCCCCTGCTTTTCATTGGGGAGATGTTGCATCGTCTGCCGAATCTTTTGCTTTCATAGGAACGATTTTCGTGCGCAAGTTTGGTGCTAATTCCTCTAGGATTTTCCAAGTGTATGTAACCATGTATACACAAATAACCCGCACATAAAAAAGAGAAGCTTACGACGACGTTTCGGTCGTACTTGGTCCTACTTGGACCATTTACTTTGTAAATGGTCCAAGTAGGACCGAAACGTCGTCGTAAGCTTCTCTCTTTTATGTGCGGGTTATTTGTGTATCGTTCCAGTCACGGCATTGTGCCTTTTTTTGTTATTTGTTATGTAATAATGTATCTCTCCCGCCTGCGTTCTAGGGAGTACGGGTGAAGGAACTCAAGCGTTCCCAGTAATTGAAGTGTTTTATATCTTTATTTCTACAAGTACATGTACAAGGTATACAGACCATAGCTAACATCAATGATATACTACTGTAAAGAAAGCCGCTTGTTATACAGAGCATTTCGGGCAAATTAGGTCAGTTTTGTCCCAGGATGCGACCCACATCAGTCGACTAACACCCAGGTACTCATTTTATACTGAATGGGTGAACATAGACAGCAGGTGTCTTATGGAACACGTCCTAATGTTTTCTAGCCGTACCAGAGATTCGAACTTCGGACCTCAGTGTGTGAGTTAAGTGCGCTGGCGATCCAGCTACGCAGTTGTGTGCCAGGAAGGCTCTCTGTACATTTTTCTAGGTCAGAAATTTCACTTTCATTGAAAGGTGCTGTTAGTATGCAGAAATATTCCAGCCTAGATAGAACAAGCAACCTGAAGAGTGTCATCATGGCTTGGTATCCCTAGTTTTGAAGGTTCTCATTATCCATCCTGTCATTTTTCTAGCAGATGTGATTGATACAATGTTGTGGTACAGGTATATCTGGAGGGTGTTCAATACTCCCACGGACCGGTCCATGACCAGGCCTCATGGTGCATCAGGGACTGACCAAATAGGCTGTTACTGTTAGCCTCACGTAAACCGACGTACGTACCACAGCCTGGTTGGTCAGGTACTGACTTTAGGTGCCTATCCAGCTCCCTCTTGAAGACAGCCAGGAGTCTATTGGTAATCCCCCTGATATATGCTGGGAGGCAGTTGAACACTCTTGTACATAAATTCAAGCAACTACAATTATCATACAAAGCAATTATGTGTACATTAGAATAACCCCAAAAAAGTCAGACTTACTTTCCATTGCAAGTTTTCACGCATAAAACCGAAGCCCTAATAGAGGATGCCAGTGTTTTTATTAAAACTATTCTTTCTTTCAAAAATGTTAAAAAAAAAGTGGGAAATAACTGATTCAACAAACAGTTCCATGATAAATATATTTTTTAGAAAAAAAAAAAAAAGTATCCCCTGTGCATTCTTGAATCTGGACGACATATAGTTCGGAAATTTTACACTCACCAGGTTTGTCAAAATTCCTTAATATCACTCCATTTGAACCTTTTTTTATGCTAATTAAGAGTATTTACTTTAAAACATAAAAAGAGATAGTTTAATATAATACGAGACCTTTTTTTCCTCTGATTTCCTCAGTGTCTAAAACCCATTTTCCATTTCACTCACGTTATCATAACTCATAACTTCCCATGAAAGCAAAATATAAATGATATTTTCACGTTTGTGGGAAATAATTGATCCAACAAACTGTTTCATCATACCTAATTTCCTTTTTTAGGGAAAAAGATTTTTCACCTAAAAGAAATCAGCATTTTCAGCCATTTTCGTGTGGATTTTTTTTTATTTCTCTATATGTAAGTATATAAATATAAACAGATGTGTAAAATATATAAATGTAAACAGATGGGTAAAATTGTGACCCTGATTTGAACTTTTGAGAAATTTTGAGGAGGGAACCAGCGTCGCGGAGGAATACACAGGGAAGAGACGCTCAAATATGGCGATGTAGTACAGGTTGTGCAAATTGTTTAATAATCGAGCGTCATCGAAGCCGAAAATAGGTTTATCGGTTGGAATCAAGGATTAGAAATTTCTTTACTGTCCTCTGATGTGGTAAATGTACAAATTCCGCTTGAAACAACCATAGTATGGGTGAAAAATAAAAGAGGATGCCAAATCTGGGCAACACATTAACTGTTAAGTACACCTCTTATACTGTGCAGGGGTTGGCCAACTTTCTGTTAGCTATAACCGGGGAGGTTAGGATGTGTTCTACCATTTATACTGTGGTATGTGAATCTCTAAATTTGTGTAATTTATGTGTAATATACAATTACTATGTCATTGGAGCACAATATCTTTCTTCATTATAATTTGTACTTTGTGGACCAAACCACTAATTAGTAAGTCAGGTGATTAATCTATTCATACAGTCCCCTCAAGGGAGGTTCCTTGATGCAGGTGAGGGGCTCTTGATCTAGGGAATTGGATCTGTGCTCCAGTTCCCTGAATCAAGCCTGAAGACCTTCCATCCACCCCTACATGGGCTATATGATCTACTGGTTTAGCGCTCCCCATGATTATAATAATATTCATACAGTCCACAATTATAATTTTCCACTGTACTGGTTTTATTAAATGTCAATAAGATTATTTATAGGTCCAACTTTGTGTGAGTGTAGTTTGGTGTGGGTGGTCATCAAGGGAGGTCAGTGTTGTGACCCGTACCTGAAGTCCCAGAATATCTTCGGCCACGGTGCTCTCCACTCCACTGATTACCTCGTCTTTTGTATATAGCTCTACTGTCACGTGTGGTCATACCTGTCCTAAGCTCTCTGCGAGTTAGTGTGGGGTGTTACCAAGCACCATGGCTTGTTGTAGTGCTTTAGAATTCCAGGTTCAGGTGTTGAAGAAGGAGGTTCTACTTCTTTAGGAGGAAAATAGGAGGCTGAAGCTTCGCTTAGAGGGGTTTGTGAGTGAGATGGATTTAGCTGGTAAGAAGGAAATGGTCACCAGCAGTGAGAGTGGCAGCCGCTTTAAGTGGCAAGTGGTTCACAGTTCAGGAAGAAGGAAGATAAGGAGGGTTATCAGAGAAGATGTGAAGGTAGGAAATCGATTCTCTGTTCTCCAGGACGAGTGTACTTCAGTGGTCAGTGAGGTTGCTAATCAAGGTAAGAATATTCTAATTGTAGGAGATTCTCAGGTAAGATATATGGACTGTGCTTTTTGTAACAGGGATAGAAAGGTCAGACATAGGGTGTGCCTCCCAGGAGCTGGTGTTGGTTACATAGTCAGCAGGTTGGATAATATTATGTCAGGTAATAGGAACAAGCCCATTATCTGTCTTAGTGCTGGGGGTAATGACATTGGGAAGGGCAAGAGACAGCAGCTGCTGGATAAGTACTGGTCAGCCATAGAAGTAGTCAGGTCTAAGGGAGGGATCCCAGTCATATGTAGCATCTTGCCTAGAATGGGAGTGGGCAATGAGTGGATGTCTAGGGTAATTGGTATAAATTGCTGGCTAGACGGGTACTGCAAGGAACTTGCAATCCCATTCATTGATAACCGGGACAAATTCTATGGCAAACGTGATATGTCTGCAAGGGCTGGGGTTCATCTCTCTGGGGCTGGAGTGGTTACATTAGCCAATTCGATTGAGGGGGTAATTGATGATTTGTCTAGGACTTTAAACTGATGGATTATAGGGGTATGAGTGTTTGTGGGAAGCAATCAGGCTGCAGTATTAGGGTTGAAAACAGCAGACTTTACCGGGATACCTCAGGGATATGTTTAAAAGACAATATTCAAAATAAAGTTGCTAGTAAAGGCAAATCAATTGATCAACAAGCAGAGATATAATAGAGGGCAACGAGTGACTAGCTTCCTTAAGGTTTACTATACAAATAGCAGGAGTTTAAGAAATAAGATAGATGAGCTAAACCAACCAATCAGAAGCCTTGCCACATCTTCCTATTCGTCTACTGAAGATGACAACGAATCTTCACTTCCACCTTCAACACCACTTAACAAGAAAGAAAAACCAGCATCATCAACATCATCTTACGACTCACGACATGATAAAGATGCAGATGAAGATGTTGATAATTACTGTACATGGAATGGAATCAACTTTTACATTACAGAAAAATATCCTCAAGATATGCTGCTTTCTGAACTTCAGTCTCACCTCATCCAAAAGAAAGTCAAGTATACCATTGATTCTTTTTGCAAAACTCCTGGTCCAATTGAACTTTCTGCTATTCTACAGTACATTGATAAACGACTTCAAGACTCCCGCTATCACCACATGCTGACACGTCTAAATATCGTCAATATACAACGTTTTAAACGTCTCGAAAATGGAACTGAATTCCTCTTCCCAGTACACATCGTAAAACAACAACGCCACAACTCCCAGTAACCACCAAACCTCTATGAACTGACCAATCAACGATGAGCTCCTCCCTTGTCGCCTGCAACCACCATCACCATCAAGCCACAGTTATTTCCATCCAGCAAGATGCAGTCAGCACCTGCTGAGTTCCTGTTGCCTTCTATATCGTCTTCGTCAGTGTTTATCCAGGCTTAGCAGTTGGGTCTAGTCCTGACTCTTCTCTCTTCCCCTCGTGGGTCCTTACCTGTGAGTCCTCTGATCTGATCTGATGAGCTAAGATTACTTGCAAGTGCAGGTAATATAGATATTATTGCTATAACAGAGACCTGGTTCAACCTGAAAGATAGAGGAACGCCTTCTGAATGCAACATACAGGGTTATAAACTATTCCACACTGATATAATTTAAGCTGTTGTCTTAGACATGATATAAGATTAGAAACATCGAACACAGAATCTGTTTGGCTACAGTTTCTCGAGGGTCGTGACAAATTGATTTTGGGTGTGATTTATAGGCCCCCAAACCTTGATAGGGAGTGCAGTAAGCAGTTATGGGACGAAATTCATAAGGCATCTAGATATGAAAATGTTGTTAATGGGAGATTTTAACTTTAGACAAATTGATTGGAACAATATGACAGGAAATCTCGAGTCTAGTGACTTTCTTGATACGGTTCAGAATTGCTTTTTAGAACAGTTTGTGACAGAACCAACTAGAGGAAACAATCTGCTTGACTTGATTCTTGCCAACAAAGAATCACTAATTAATAATCTTGAGGTTAATGATGAGCTTGGGGAAAGTGATCACAAATCACTTAATTTCAATATATCGTGGAATTACCCAGTTAACTGCAATCAAATCTCTGTCCCAGACTTTTGCCTCGCTTATTTCATGGGAATGAAAAATTACCTGGGTGGGCTAAATTGGGATGTCCTGACTATGGGTCGGGTAGGTGATCTTGGTTGCCAATATGACGTTTTTCAGAGCATAGTTCTAGCTGCCCAGACAACTTTTGTTCCGAGTAGGGAAATTATATCTAACAAGAATGATCTCAAATGGATGAACACTAGATTAAAACATCTCATTGGTCAAAAGAGAGGCACATATAGGCATATCAAAAGAGGGGATGGGCAGTTAAGAAATCAATATATTCAATTAAAGAGAGAAATAAAAAAAGGTACAAGAAAAGCAAAAAGGGATTATGAGGCTAAGGTCGCAAGGGACTCAAAGACTAACCCAAAAGGGTTTTTTCAGGTATACAGAAGTAAGATTAGGGACAAGATCACTGACAGTGATAAGGATATATGTGAAATTCTCAATACCTGCTTCCTCTCAGTTTTTACCCAGGAAAATACTAGCGAAATTCCTGAAATAATAGATTATATAGAACAGGACGATAATAAATTATGCACGATTGTGGTAACTAGTGACATGGTCCTCAGATAAATAGAGAAATTAGAAGCTAACAAATACCCAGGCCCTGATGAACTGTTTGCAAGGGTGTTAAAGGAATGTAAAGAAGAACTTAGCAAACCTTTGGCTAATCTTTTCAACACATCACTACAAACTGGCATAGTGCCTGATAAGTGGAAAATGGGAAATGTAATATCTATTTACAAGGCAGGTGACAGGTCCTCAGCTTCGAACTTACCTCCATAGTGGGAAAATTTATGGAATCAATAATTGCCGAAGCAATTCGTAGCCATCTTGATAGGTATAAATTGATTAATGAATCTCAACACGGCTTTACAAAGGGGCGTTGCTGTCTTACGAATTTACTAACTTTTTTCACTAAGGTGTTTGAGGAGGTAGATCATGGTAATGAATATGATATTGTGTATATGGACTTCAGTAAGGCTTTCGATAAAGTTCCACATCAGAGGCTATTGAGGAAACTTAAGGCACACGGAATAGGAGGAGAATTTTTTTCCTGGGTAGAGGCATGGCTGACTAATAGACAGCAGAGAGTTTGCATAAATGGGGAAAAATCAGAATGGGGGCACGTCACAAGCGGTGTTCCGCAGGGGTCAGTATTGGGCCCTTTGTTGTTCACAATTTACATAAATGACATAGATGAGGGAATAAATAGCGACATAAGCAAATTTGCTGATGACACCAAAATAGGCCGTTCAATTCACTCTAATGAGGACCATAGAGCACTTCAGGATGATTTGAATAGACTGATGCAATGGTCGGAGAAATGGCAGATGCAGTTTAATATAGACAATTACAAAGTTCTAAATGTTGGACAGGAAAATAACCATGCCACATATAAACTAAATAATGTAGATCTTAATACTACTGATTGCGAAAAGGATTTAGGAGATCTGGTTAGCAGTAATCTAAAACCAAGGCAACAGTGCATTAGTGTTCGCAATAAAGCTAACAGAATCCTTGGCTTCATATCTAGAAGTATAAATAACAGAAGTCCTCAGGTTGTTCTTCAACTCTATATATCCTTGGTTAGGCCTCATTTGGACTATGCTGCGCAGTTCTAGTCACCGTATTACAGAATGGATATAAATGCACTGGAAAACGTACAGAGGAGGATGACAAAGATGATAAGAACATAAGAAAGGAGGAACACTGCAGGAGGCCTGTTGGCCCATAATAGGCAGGTCCTGTACAATTCATCCCACTAACAAAACATTTGCCCAACCCAATTTTCAATTCAACCCAAGAAATAAGCTCTGATGTGAAAGTCCCACTCAAATCCAACCCCTCCCACTCATGTACTTATCCAACCTAAATTTGAAACTACCCAAAGTCCCAGCCTCAATAACCCAACTAGGTAGACTGTTCCACTCATCAACTACCCTATTTCCAAACCAATACTTTCCTATGTCCTTTCTAAATCTAAACTTATCTAATTTAAATCCATTACTTCGGGTTCTCTCTTGGAGAGACATCCTCAAGACCTTATTAATATCCCCTTTATTAATACCTATCTTCCACTTATACACTTCGATCAGGTCTCCCCTCATTCTTCGTCTAACAAGTGAATGTACCTTAAGAGTCTTCAATCTTTCTTCATAAGGAAGATTTCTAATGCTATGTATTATTTTAGTCATCCTACGCTGAATGTTTTCTAACGAATTTATGTCCATTCTGTAATATGGAGACCAGAACTGAGCTGCATAATCTAGGTGAGGCCTTACTAATGATGTATAAAGCTGCAGTATGACCTCTGGACTTCTGTTGCTTACACTTCTTGATATAAATCTCAGTAATCTATTTGCCTTATTACGTACGCTTAGGCATTACTGTCTTGGTTTAAGGTTGCTGCTCACCATAACCCCCAAGTCCTTTTCGCAATCTGTATGGCTAAGTTCTACATCATTTAACTTATAAGTACTAGGGTTATGGGCACTCCCAAGCTTCAGAACCTTGCATTTATCTACATTGAACTGCATCTGCCACTTTTCTGACCAAGAATAGAGCTTGTTTAAATCCTCCTGAAGTTCCATAACATCTACGTTTGAATCAATTATCCTACCTATCTTTGTGTCATCGGCGAATTTGCTCATATCACTAGTAATTCCCTCATCAAGATCATTGATATATATTATAAACAACAACGGGCCCAAGACTGATCCCTGTGGAACGCCACTTGTTACAGATCCCCACTCGGATTTAACCCCATTTATGGACACTCTCTGCTTCCTGTCATTGAGCCATGACTCGATCCACGAGAGCACTTTTCCCCCAATGCCATGAGCTGCCACTTTCTTTAACAGTCTATGGTGCGGAACTCTATCAAAAGCCTTACTAAAATCTAAGTAAATAATATCAAATTCTTTATCGTGGTCAACAGCCTCAAAAGCTTTACTGAAAAAAGTTAATAAATTAGTTAGACAAGACCGGCCTCTTGTGAATCCATACTGAGTATCATTAATCAAGCTATGCTTATCGAGATGGCTTCTTATAATCTCAGCTATAATTGACTCGAGCAATTTGCCTACAATTGAGGTCAGGCTTATTGGGCGGTAATTTGACGGTAACGACTTGTCCCCTGTTTTAAAAATAGGAATTACATTAGCCATCTTCCACATATCAGACACTACACCTGTTTGAAGACATAAATTAAAAATATTAGTTAATGGTTCACAGAGTTCCATTTTGCATTCCTTAAGAACCCTTGAAAAATCCTCATCAGGACCCGGCGACTTATTTTGCTTCAGTCTGTCTATCTGCTTCACAACCATTTCACTAGTGACTGTGATGTTACATAATTTATCTTCTTCTAGCCCACTATAAAAATTAATTACTGGAATATTGTTTACCTGGAGAGAGTTTACCTGGAGAGAGTTTCGGGGGTCAACGCCCCCGCGGCCCGGTCTGTGACCAGGCCTCCTGGTGGATCAGCGCCTGATCAACCAGGCTGTTGCTGCTGGCTGCACGCAAACCAACGTACGAGCCACAGCCCGGCTGATCAGGAACTGACTTTAGGTGCTTGTCCAGTGCCAGCTTGAAGACTGCCAGGGGTCTGTTGGTAATCCCCCTTATGTGTGCTGGGAGGCAGTTGAACAGTCTCGGGCCCCTGACACTTATTGTATGGTCTCTTAACGTGCTAGTGACACCCCTGCTTTTCATTGGGGGGATGGTGCATCGTCTGCCAAGTCTTTTGCTTTCGTAGTGAGTGATTTTCGTGTGCAAATTCGGTACTAGTCCCTCTAGGATTTTCCAGGTGTATATAATCATGTATCTCTCCCTCCTGCGTTCCAGGGAATACAGGTTTAGAAACCTCAAGCGCTCCCAGTAATTGAGGTGTTTTATCTCCGTTATGCGCGCCGTGAAAGTTCTCTGTACATTTTCTAGGTCGGCAATTTCACCTGCCTTGAAAGGTGCTGTTAGAGTGCAGCAATATTCCAGCCTAGATAGAACAAGTGACCTGAAGAGTGTCATCATGGGCTTGGCTTCCCTAGTTTTGAAGGTTCTCATTATCCATCCTGTCATTTTTCTAGCAGATGCGATTGATACAATGTTATGGTCCTTGAAGGTGAGATCCTCCGACATAATCACTCCCAGGTCTTTGACGTTGGTGTTTCGCTCTATTTTGTGGCCAGAATTTGTTTTGTACTCTGATGAAGATTTAATTTTCCTGTGTAAAAACTGAGAGAAAATAATTATTTAAAATCGAGCACATTTCATTCTCTTTGTCAGTAAGGTGCCCATAGTTATTTTTAAGGGGACCTATCTTATCTCTAACTTTTGTTCTATAGACCTGGAAAAAACTTTTTGGGTTAGTTTTAGAATCCCTAGCAACTTTAATTTCATAGTCCCTTTCAGCTTTTCTTATCCCCTTTTTAATGTCCCTCTTAATGTCAATATACTGATTCATAAGATGACCCTCACCTCTTTTGATACGCCTATAAATTCCTTTCTTATGCCCTAGTAGATATTTGAGCCTATTATTCATCCATTTTGGGTCATTTCTATTTGATCTAATTTCTTTATATGGGATAAACGTTCTTTGAGCAGCATGTATAGTGTTCAGAAAACTGTCATATTGATAGCTCTCTTCGTTACCACAGTCAACAGATGATAAGTGTTCTCTGAGTCCATCGTAATCTGCTAAGTCATTCGCTGCCTGACCACGGTGGAGTGAGGTTGTCTCGGCACCCCTCTGCTGTCTTCAGGCGAGCTACCTTAGTTCAGCAACAACCATTGAGTAGTGAGGACGTGCGCTGCTCATTGGGATATCAACATGGCGGAACATACAGTACGGAGAGTGAATACTATCTGCATAGAGCTGGTTCGTGGTACGTTAAGTGGAGATACGATGAACGTCCTTCTCCCTAACATCATCAGGGATACATATGGTATTCCCAACGAGGAATTGTATGGCGTCGCCCTTAATGGTTTAACAAGAATCTTTGTGAAATTTCTACGAGTCGATTACTACACAAGAATTGTCGAGCATTACCAGGAACAACGCATGAGTGTGAATTCAACGATGGATGTTGTGTTACATGACGTCTCTAAGTACTTCACATGGGTGAAGGTACGGAATGTACCCTTCGAGGCTACGGCTTATGGCCTGCAGGAGTATTTTCGAAGTTATGGGACAGTGCATTCTGCAACAATGGGGGTGTGGAGGGATGGTCCATATGAAGGAATGCCGGAAGGTTCTTACACCCTTAAAATGACCTTAACAAGGCCTATACCATCCTATGTTACGATGATCGGTTGTAGAACACAGGTTTATGTGTACTATGCTGGGCAAAGGAAAACATGTCGTCTATGTAGCTCTTATGAGCACATGGCAGCCCAGTGTCCTAGGAGGCGGGCTTCTCGAATTATCGACACTCCAATTGTGATTCAACAGTCGTGTAATTTGGTGCCTGGCTCTGATGCCTCGGGAGGCCGGAGGAATGACCTCTGGAGCGAAGAGGTCGACCGGGAGGTGGCGGCGGCGGAGACATGTGTCACTCTCCCAGGGGCGTCGGGGGAGTTGAAGGTGACATCTGAGGAGACTTTCGTCCAGGAAGCTTCAACCCAGGATGGGTTATTGGCAGATGTGATCAAGGATTTTTTGGATGAGGAGGAACCCTGTGCAAAAGGTGTCCTCAGTTCATGTGAAGCTGGAACTTTGGAGGGACAACAAATTGTTGAGGAAGACTTGAGTAAGATTGGGCGGGAGCATGTGGTGGCCGTGGAGGTACACCAGGAGGAATTGTCTGAGGGTGATATGTGTGTAAGTGTGAGTTCTAGGAAACGAACTGCGGCATCAGAGATAGATGAGGTCATTACCCCAGGGCAGAGGCCGGGGAAGAAGTCATGGGCAGCGGTTGTGGAGCCGAGGACACATAGTGGTAGAGGTGTGCCTGAGTTGCAAATTGGGAAAGGGAGGGGGGAAGTGATTGCACAGGAAAACTCGAGTGGCAAAGGAACACGTAATATGAAAAGTGCAGTGGGTAAATCCCAGAGGCATAGGGGAAAGCCGCCCCTTCTGTAATTTTCAGATGTGTCACGCTTAATGTTAATGGACTTAAGACTGAGGTCAAGAAAGTTTGGTTGGAGTGGTTTTTAAGGCGGTTTGATGTTGACATATGCTTTTGCAAGAGCATAATCACAGGGCTGGTAGTGTGTTGAGGGTGAAAGGATATCGGATGTATGTAACCAGTGGTTTGCAATTGAAAGGTGGGGTAGCAGTTGCGGTAAAGGAGACCAGCCCCTTGCGTGTCATCGGTTGGGAAGAGGGGGGGGGTGGGAGGATCGTGAGGGTGGATGGCGTCTGGGGTGAGAGTCGAGTTAGTTTCGTGGGAGTTTACATGCCAGCAACTAGTAATATCAGGGTAAAAGTAGATTTTGTCAGAGAGGTATTGCTGTATCACTTGAGAGGTTTGCCTGCTATAACAGTAATAGGAGGTGATTGGAATTGTGTGATTAGGAGTGGTGATGTCGAACCGAGAGGGGCGGGTTGTGTGCTGAGTGTGCTGAGGGATGTATTGCGAGATATTGGGGTTGTTGATGTGGTGGGGAGGGGGGGTTACCTAGTTGAGCACACGTTCGTCCGTAGGGGATATGAAGCGCGATTAGACAGAATTTATATTAAGCAGGGTATAGATGTTGTGAGGGTGCAAACCTTCGATGTGGGGTTTTCTGATCACAGAGCGGTAATAGCAGATTTGATGTGGGATGGAGTGGTGCGTATTTATTCTGGGTACTGGAAATTAAATGTAAGGCTTCTTAAGGAGGAGGGGGAGGGGCCTTTTTTCAGTGATTGGTGGTTGCCTTTTTGGGAGGCTAGGAACAGGGAGATAGATCTGTTAGATTGGTGGGAAATGCAGGCAAAACCTGGAATAGCGAATTTTTTTAAGGCTAGGGGACGAGAGGAGGCGAGGTGGCGTTTTGGGTTGCAAAATTATCTGGAGGGACAGTTGCAAGATTGTTATGTTGGGGGAGGTGGTAGGAGGGATGATATGGACAGACTGCGGAGTAGAATAGCTGAATTACACAATGATAGGTTTGATGCAATTAGGGTTAGGGCGGGGTTAGAGGATGTTTTGTGGGGTGATAAACCGTCTGGGTATGTTTTACGTAAATTTCGGGACCGACAGAGTGTAACCACCATTCTACAATTGGAGACAAGCCCTGGGGTGGGAGGGTATCCAGTGGGTCGAGTCCTATCCAATACGGAAAGTATGAGTCTCTATGCTGATAGTTGGTTTAGAGAGAAATGGAGTTGGAGGGAGGGGGGTTCCTGGGAGGGTTTTTTTGAAGGGGGGTTCCATAGCGTTTTAAGTGAGCAGGATAGAGTGGGGTTGGAGGTTGGTATAAGTGAGGTTGAGGTGGAAGAGGCAGTTTTCGGGATGAGTACCGGGAAAACACCAGGGATAGACGGTATACCAAATGATTTTTATAGAGCACATTGGGGGTGTATTAGGCAGTGTTTTGTTAGGCTATTGGACCATATGTTAACTAGTGGGAAGTTGGGCATATCGCAAAGTACGGGTGTCATAGTTTTGGTGCCAAAGAAGGGGGGGGGTAGAGAGTTGAGTGCTTACCGTGCAATATCTTTGATGTGCGCTGATTACAAGGTTTTTGCGAAAATTTTGGGTAATAGACTGAAGAAGGTCATGGGGTCGGTGATACATGGGGGACAGTTTGGTATCCCGGGGAGGAGTATGCGGGTAGGTCATGGTCGTATTCGGGATTTCCTTGAGGGTAGTAATAAGGGAGGTATTCTAGGTCTGGATTGGGAGAAAGCTTATGATTATGTGGATAGGGAATTTTTGATTGAGAGTATGGTGAGAATGGGTTTTGGAGGGAGGGTGGTTGGATGGGTGAGGACTTTGTATGAGAATGCATCAATGAGAGTACAGGTAAATGGGAGGTTGGGTAGTTCAGTAAGCATGGGAAGGGGTTTAAGGCAGGGGTGTCCACTCTCCCAAATACTATTTGCATGTATGCAGAACCCTTTCTATGTTCTGGTTGATGGTGGGATGGGAAGGTTGGGGGAGAGTGGAGGATATTGTGGGAATATTGTTGGTTATGTAGATGATACAACTGTTTTACTTAATGAGATTGAAGATTTAAGAAAAGTGGGAAGGGTAATTGAGATTTTTGGGAATGCTACTGGGATGAGAGTTAATAAGCAGAAATCACGGTTGTTGGAGGTAGGCGCTTGGGTAGGAGGGACCTTGGGGGAGGAGTTTGGTTGGATAACTGTAGATAGGCTAAAGATTTGTGGGATTTTGTTTTTGGCAGATGCACAGGAGAGCAGGAGGGTTAATTCAGAAATGGTAATGGACAGAGCTTTGAGTAGGCTGAGGGGTCTAAGGGCCGGGGATGTAACCTTGCATCAAAGGGTTGTGGTGGTAAATACGCTGATTTATAGTAAGGTGTGGGGAGTGGCGGAAATTTACCCATTAAGAAGTCAGGATATTATGGAAATGCAAAGAAGGGTCTTAAGGTATGTGTGGGGCTATGGAAGGGCGTGGTTGGGCAAAGATGTAGTAATGACTGCGGTAAGGCAGGGAGGACTGGGATTGATTGCATTAGGGTCTAGGGTGAAGGCGCTATATGTGAAGCAGAGGTATATTCGGGCAGCGGGGGAAAGGGGTCTTCGGGTGGGGGAGGTGATGGGGGATATCCGCAAATGGTGGGGTGGCAGGGACTTAGTGGAGTGTGAAGACATGTTGCGGTTTATGTTAAAGGTATGCAATGTTAAAAAACTCAAGGTAAAACGGTTAGTGGGTGTGGGCCGTCGTCAGGAATTAATGCAAGGGATGGCAGTGTATCCCACATATGATTGGAGAGTGATATGGGTGGAATTTAGTAAATTAAGAATACCGGCAAGAGCGAGGGAATTAGTATATAGATTTCTTATGGGGACGTTAGCATCGAAAGAGGTGCTAAGACGAATGGGTTTTGTGAAAGAGGCGTCATGCGCTTTTTGTGGGGAAGTTGAAACGGCTTTTCATGTAGTATATTTCTGTTCTGCATTGGAGGTGGTAAGATTGTGGTTGAAGAGGGTTTTCTTTTTATTGGGGGGGGGGAAAGATATCACCCCTTAGGGCTTTAATGTTAGATATGGAAGGGGTACCCAAAGAGGTGGGAAGGGCTATCAGATATGTAATAGTTGATTACTTGTATGTTTCTTGGGGGATGAGGGAGGTGGAGGGGAACATTAGGATAAAAGCGCTAGCGGCGAGTTTTTATAGGACAGCATGTAGGAACAAACAATTATATGGGGGAAGGTGGGTAATTAGTTTTCCGGAGGGATATCGTGGACTTACTGTTGAACGTTTACTCCGTTTGAGTAAGGGGTGAGAGGCAAGGGGTTGGTCTCTTCAGTGGTGCGCCCTCTTGGTGTGATTGGAAGCCTGGTGAGGTATGGTTGATTGGTTTGCACGGTGGTTGATGTGGGTAAAGTTTATTGTAGGAGTATGTAGACCTTATGAATTTTTGTAAAATCACAGAGTCAAAAGTTATGTGATTTTCGGTTTTTTTCCCTTATTGTTATAAGAATCATTTTATATAGGAGGTTTATATTTATATGTAAAATGTGAGGTTATGTCTTATATATTTTTAATCTGAAGATAGATTTAGCCTTGTCATACACCTCTTTTTTTTATTATTGTATTGAATATGTACATTATGCACTATGTACGAAAATATATAAGTATTTGATGGGGTTTATATATCCCCTTATTTTGTATGGAAGGTCCTATTATATATTGTGTTAATCAGTAACATTAACTTTGTGTATGAGTAGGGTGTTTGGGGGAACCAATGTCTTTGGTATAGTTCTATCATAAATTGTAATATTTAGTTTATTTGCAGACAAGTCATTTAGCGATTTATTTCTATGTATGATTTAGTTGGTTCTTATGAATAAGTGCACATACACGTATGTGTATATGCATGCGTATATGTATACATATATGACTGCAGGACTCGTTCCTACATGTCTTATAATGACCCTGACTGTTTTTGTTTGGAAGTCTGCTGGGTTGGTTTATTTTAGTAGAAATTGTTTTCAATGGCCATTCATTAGGGAAATTAATGTATGTTATTTAGAATGGGGACTGTACATACGGGGGGGGGGGGGTAGAAGTGTCAGCTGTGTCGGCACTGGCAATGATGAGTATTGTAAAGGAGGGTTTGAAGGTTATGTGGATTAATAATATATAAATAACAAAGTGGAAAAAATCATGCAGATTGTAGGTTTGGGGTTTCCTTGGTTATAATAATAATGATGAATATTGTTATGTTATCTTGTGTAATCTTACTTAACATAGTTACATTGGATGTAATGTATATGACAATGGGATTTATAATTTTGAGTAAGAACTGATAATGTGTTCTTTTATTTATTTAATGTATTGTGTTGTTTTAAATAAAAATATAAAAAAAAAAAATCTGCTAAGCGAAAATCTGGGACTGTTACTGAGTTATCGCTACTATCGTACTTCCATTCAATGCTAAATGTAATTGATTTGTGGTCGCTAGCACCCAGTTCCTCTGAAATTTCTAAATTATTAACAAGGGATTCATTGTTTGCCATAACTAAGTCAAGCAGGTTATTTCCCCTTGTAGGTTCTGTCACAAACTGCTTCAAAAAACAATCCTGAACTACTTCTAAGAAGTCGTATGATTCTAAATTCCCAGTCAAGAAATTCCAATCAATATGACTAAAGTTAAAGTCTCCTAGAATTACTACATTATCGTGCCTTGTG
Source organism: Cherax quadricarinatus (assembly GCF_038502225.1). Taxonomy (NCBI): domain Eukaryota; kingdom Metazoa; phylum Arthropoda; class Malacostraca; order Decapoda; family Parastacidae; genus Cherax; species Cherax quadricarinatus. The sequence goes on along the minus strand of NC_091326.1, from coordinate 2,367,652 downwards.
GCCTTAACAATTTCCTCCCATAGTAGTCTCCCTTGGTCCCTATCTAAGTTTGGGGGACGGTATATCGCTCCTAAAATCAGTTTTTCATGCCCCTCTGAAAATTCTATCCAAACAGACTCTGTATGTGTTACTTCAGACTTAATACCCGTTTTTATGCATCAGTTCAAGCGATCTCGGACATACAATGCCACCCCACCCCCCTTCCCGATACCTCTATCTACTTGGAACAATTTAAAGCCCTGAATATGACATTCCACAGGCATGTCCCGACTTTTTTAATTAAACCACGTCTCAGTTAAGGCAAATACATCAATGTTACCTGCACTAACAACTAATCTCAACTCGTCCATCTTATTCCTAGCACTACGGCAATTAGCATAATAAACATTGAAAGACTCTCCTTTCTCTTTACCCTTCCTGCTCATTTCTGTTTTTCTACTAAACCTATTACTGTCCTTATCACCCAAAGTCCCTGGCTTTTCAATATCTACCTCGTTCTGCTTATTACTAGTTTCCCTAGAACTCGTAATATTACTACACTGGGACTTCACTGTTTTCCTGCCAAAACCCATACCACTAACTATTCCTAGTTTAAAGTCCTAACTGCTCCCTCCACTGCAGTTGCCAGTGCTACCACCCCAGACCTAGATAAGTGAACCCCATCCCTGGCATACATGTCACTTCTGCCATAGAAGAGGTCCCAGTTGTCAATGAATGTTACCGCATTTTCCTTACAGTATTTGTCCAGCCAGCAATTGACACCAATTGCCCTGGACAACCATTCATTTCCAACTCCTCTCCTTGGCAAAATACCACATATGACAGGGTTCCCACCCTTACTCCTAATTATTTCTATTGCTGACCTATACCTGCTAATCAGGTCTTCACTCCTAAGTCTGCCAACATCGTTGCCTCCAGCACTGAGACAGATAATAGGATTGCTCCCATTACCTCTCATGATGTCATCCAGATGGCTAACAATATCCTCCATCCCAGCCCCAGGAAAGCAAACTCTCTGTCTCCTACTCCTGTCCTTCAAGCAGAACGCCCTATCCATATACCTAACTTGGCTATCCCCAACAACAACAATTTTCTTACCTTCTTTAATGTCTTTCGTTGTGACGTTTCCAGTAGTCGACTCACATTCGTCGGGTAGCACTGAGAATGTATTAGATGTTTCCACAACAGTTTCCACGGCAGTCTCTTTCTTCTTAATCGTTTCTACCTTTCCATTCGTCTTCTTGATCGTCAACTTCGTTCCCTGCTGTCCAGCCACTGACCAGTTTCCCTTCTTGACCTGAGGACTCAAAACAGGAGGACTACTACGAATCTTCTTGTTTTCCTCGGTCAGTCGCCGAATCTCCATCTTCGCCATCCTCAATTCTTCCTTAAGCTGTTGGTAAAGTTGCTAGATGGAGGGCATATTGCTTCAATTCGTAGAGAGCGCGCAAACAGGTCTTCACAGAGCTAAGTACACGTCACCACTGACGTGTATCAGGAATCTTCTCTATGATGATAGACTGAGGGCCCTGAATCTGCACTCTCTCGAAATGCGTAGAATTAGGGGGGATGTGATCGAGGTGTATAAATGGAAAACAGGAATAAATAAAGGGGATTTAAAGGTTTCAAGTTGGAAAAATTCAGATTCAGGAAGGATATAAGAAAGTACTGGTTTGGTAATAGAGTTGTGGATGAGTGGAACAAACTCCCGAGTACAATTATTGAGGCTAAAACGTTGTGTAGCTTTAAAAATAGGTTAGATAAATACATGAGTGGGTGTGGGTGGGTGTTAGTTGGACCTGACTAGCTTGTGTTACTAGGTCTGATGCGGTGCTCTTTCCTTCAGTGGAAGTGACCTGATTAGGTGGGTCATTGGGCTAATCTGGGGGGACATGGGCCTGCTTCCCATGGGTCAGTAGGTCTGCTGCAGTATTCCTTCTTTCTTATGTAGTTTTGAGGTGCATTATTGTTATAGTCATGGGGAAGCGCTAAACCCGTCGTATTATACAGGACCTGTGGGAGGGGGGCATGGAAGGCATTCAGGCTCAATTCAGAGAACTGTAGCACAGCGCTGAGGTACTATTATCAGTGAGTACTATTATTATAGTTGTACCTGGCACATATTATATGCATGTAAGAATTCAGGTTAATACCAGTGTACCTCGTGCACGTAATTTCTCACATTTCGTACAGATTTTCAGAATTGGTTAAAATCAATATACACTTAAAAATGTAAAATTAGATAATTTTTAACATGACGCGAGGCCTTATTTTCTTGTCAAGCACAAGTACAGGATGCTAATGTTTTCTTTCAAACTATTCTATCCTTCAAATATATATATATTTTTATGTTTGTGGGAAATAACTGATCCAACATGATAAATATAATTTTTAGAAAAAATTGGTTTCTCCCCTGCTCCTCTTTCAGTCACTGAACCACATATAGTTCATCAATTTTACAGTGGCCCGGTGGCCTGGTGGCTAAAGCTCCCGCTTCACACACGGAGGGGCCGGGTTCGATTCCCGGCGGGTAGGAACATTTCGACACGTTTCCTTACACTATTGTCCTGTTCACCTAGCAGCAAATAGGTACCTGGGTGTTAGTCGACTGGTGTGGGTCGCATCCTGGGGGACAAGATTGAGGACCCCAATGGAAATAAGTTAGACAGTCCTCGATGACGCACTGACTTTCTTGGGTTATCTTGGGTGGCTAACCCTCCGGGGTTAAAAATCTGAACGAAATCTTATCTTATCTTATCTCTCACTTGGTCTGTCAAAATTTCTTAAAATCACTCCAGTTGAACTATTTTTTATAGTAATTAAGAATATTGACTTCAAAACATAAAAAAGATAGTTTAATATAATACAAGACTTTTTTTTCCCTCAAATTTCTTGTGTCTGAAGCCCCTTTTTTTTAGCTCACTCATGTTACCAAAACTCATAACTCCATGACAGTAATATGTGGAAATTTTGTTTAGTCCAAAAGCTTCCACCGACCGGATTCGTTTGTAAATAAGCTTGAGGAGCAATTAACAGTTTCAGTTTAATGTCTATTATGTGCCCCATATCCATTCCGTGGGCGGTAGTCAAAAAGATTACAGAGGTACATAATAGGTGCAGGGACTGGGCCCCAAAGTTTTGATAGCTGAACAAGTCACAAAGACACTGAACCATTCACACGTCCACACGTGATAACAATTGCAATGAGTTATTAATGCAAATATTAGCTTTATTTGCAGTGACCAAAGTCAGGGTACTTTTCCAGAATGGTTTGTAATATACCACTATGGAGAAAATACTTTGACATATCTTTAACATTTCTGAGTGAGTTGTCTCTAAATTCATTGATTTTATCGCATTCCAGTACGTAATGATGCAAGGTGTGACAATAGTCCATCTGGCAAAGTTTACATTTCCTTTGGTCTACATCTCGTGGTGGTGAGGTTCCCAAGTTCCCCCGTCTTCTAATAACATGTTCATTGTTCCACTATAATCTACCTTGTCCATAATTACTATCTCATCTGCTTTGTTTAGTAAAGTGAAGTCTAAGATCTTTCCTTAATTCATGACATAACTTAAATATTTGAGGACAATTGTCCTCAAACATGGTATAACTTAACAAACGTTTGAGAACAATTGTCCTCAAACATTTAAGTTATACCATGAATTAAGGAAAGATCCTAGACTTCACCTTACTAAACAAAGCAGATGAGATAGTAAATATGGACAGGGTAGATTATATTAATCTAAGTTTGCCCGAAATGCCTAGCCTTGCTAGGTGATAAGATAAGATAAGATTTCGTTCGGATTTTTAACCCCGGAGGGTTAGCCACCCAGGATAACCCAAGAAAGTCAGTGCGTCATCGAGGACTGTCTAACTTATTTCCATTGGGGTCCTTAATCTTGTCCCCCAGGATGCGACCCACACCAGTCGACTAACACCCAGGTACCTATTTGCTGCTAGGTGAACAGGACAATAGGTGTAAGGAAACGTGTTGGAATTTCCACCCGCCGGGAATCTAGTGCTCTAGTGGCCCCCTCTGTAATTAATATTTTATTACATGTAAACCACACAATAACCAAAATCTGTAAACCCCGCATTGTAATCCTTATAGAGAATAAACTTTGATTGATTGATTGATATAGTGGGAAAAATGAACATGTTATTAGAAGCCGGGGTAACTTAGTGACCCTTAACCTGCCAAAGATACTTGTAACCCAGCCTGAGCCGGGCGGTAGTGGCCCTTAACATCCACCCAAACAATCACAAATGGCGGAAACAGTGAGTTTATACACTATTTGATAGATTTACATTTTAAGGAGGCCTTGAGTAGGTTTAAACTGTTAGTAACTAATATTAGAATTAATGAGGTAGCCTTAGGTTTTAATATAGGTAGCCTTAAACCTTAATAAAGGTTAATATTAGGTTGTATCAAGTAAGGGGACTAGATAAATTTCAACACCTCACAGGCGAGGATTTATCTAGGACTTACTAACTTAACCTTTTGTCTCTTAGCATATTTTCCAATTGTATATTACCATGCAACTTTTTCCCCTGTATTCGAAGGATTACAGGCGATGGGACTTCAACCATTTTCAGTAATTTAGGCGTTTTATTGTACTTATATGTTCAGTGAAAGTTCCGTGTACATTCTTCAGTGTATGGCCCTGTCTCTGGTGTGTGGACAGAGACATGGCTATACACTGGTGTGTGGACAGAGACGAGGCCATACACAGATGTTTATACCCTCTTCAGGTATACACACCAGTGTATGACCATGTTTCTGTTCACACGCCAGTGTATGGCCATGTTTCTGTTCACACGCCAGTGTATGGCCATGTTTCTCTTCACACACCAGTGTATGGCCATGTTTCTGTTCACACACCAGTGTATGGCCCTGTCTCAGTCCACACACCAGTGTATGGCCATGTTTCTGTCCACACACCAGTGTATGGCCCTGTCTCAGTCCACACCATTGTATGGCCATGTTTCTGTCCACACACCAGTCTATGGCCATGTTTCTGTCCACACACCAGTCTATGGCCATGTTTCAGTCCACACACCAGTGTATGGCCATGTTTCTGTCCACACACCAGTGTATGGCCCTGTCTCAGTCCAAACACCAGTGTATGGCCCTGTCTCAGTCCAAACACCAGTGTATGGCCCTGTCTTAGCCCACACACTTTGCATTTTATGTCATTGACATATAGGCCATACTGCCAGAGATGCTTGTAGCCTGGCCTTATTCTATCAATAATGACATCTTACATTCTACTGACTGTTACAGACCTGGTGGCAAAAGCTCTTGCTTCACATGGTGAGGGTACAAACATTGGGTTTGTTCCTTACACCCATTGTCTATGTTCACCCATCAGTAAAATGGGTACCTGGGTGTTAGTTGACTGGTGTGGGTCGCATCCTGGGACAAAACTGACCTAATTTGCCCTACATGCATTGCAACAAAGAGCAAAATTCCTTAATCAAGGGACTGCTCACGGAGTTAAATGCAGTGTTTGCAGGATTCACAGAGACTCATATGAAGGATCATTTTGACAATGAAATATGGATCCCAGGTTATAACCTATTCAGATGTGACAGACTAAACAGGCAACAAAGGAGAGTTTGGCCTCTGCGTCACAGTCGTTCATTTGCTCAGAACTACTAAACACCTCAAATGATGTATGTAGTTGAAGTTTTGGCAGTAAAGATTGAAAACCAAATCCTTGTCATTGTGGTTGTGTACAAGCCTCCAGATGCAAGTTCCCAGCAATTCCGGGAACAGCTTTTGAAAATTGCCCACTGTCTGGAAACTCTCCCAACTCCTGGGAGATTTCAACTTGAGACACTAAAATGGAGGAGTGTAAGAAATAATATTTTAGCAGTACTCCCATTCTGTTCCTCATCCTCATATATGACATAGAGACGTAAGCCATAGCTCTGCGTATTCCTTTGCGGATGACGCCCTGATTATGACAGTGACCTCCATTGAAGATACTGCAAGACTCCAAGTGGACATCAACCAAATTTTCAAATGGGCCACTCAAAGCAATATGAAGTTCAGTGAAGAGAAATTTAAACTACATACTCAGTTATGGGAAACTTGAGGAAATTAAAACTGTATGAGGGTATAAAACAAATTCTAACCATACAATAGGGCGAAAAAGCACTGTAAAGGACCTGGGAGTGATAATGGCAGAGGATCTCGCCTTCAAAGACCACAACAATGTATCTACCGCATCTGCTAGAAAATGATAGGATGGATAATGAGAACCTTCAAAACTAGAGATGCCAAGCCCTCTTCAAATTGCTTGTTCTCTCTAGGTTGGAATACTGCTGTACACTAACTGCCCTCTTCAAGGCAAGTGAAATTTCCGACCTGGAGAGTATATGTACAAAGATCTTTCACCACACACACAAGTACTATAAGGCACCTAAATTACTGGGAATGGTTGAAGGCCTTTGATTTGTATTCCCTCGAATGCAGGCAAGAGAGATACATGATAAATACACTTGGAAAATCCTAGAGGGATTAGTACCAAACTTGTACACGAAAATCACTCCCTATGAAAGCAAAAGACTCGGCAGGAGGTGCAACATTACCTCAATGAAAAGCAGGGGCACCATGAGGACACTGAGAGACGACACAATAAGTATCCAGGGCCTAAGACTGTTCAACTGCCTCCCAGCATCCATAAAGGGGATTACCAATAGACCCCTGGCTGTCTTCAAGAAGGCACTGGACAGGCACCTAAAGTCAGTACCTGACTAGCCGTGCTGTGGTTCATATATCAGTTTGCATGTGGCCAGAAGTAACAGCCTGGGTGATCAGACCCTGATCCACCACAAGGCCTGGTCTCAGACCGAGCCACGGGCATGTTGACCCCCGAACCCCTCTCCAGGTATACTCCAGGTATAACAAGTCGCTTTGTGTATAGTAGTATGTCATTGATGTCATCTAGGCCTGTATACCTTGTACATGTAATTGTAGAAATGAAGATATTGTATTAGTAAAGTGGACCCCCGCATACCGTCGGCATCACATAACGTTCAATCCGCATACCGTTCGCTTTTATCGCAAAAATTTTGCCTCGCATACCGCTCAAAAACCCGCTCACCGCTCTTCGTCCGAGACGCGTCCAATGTGCGCCCTTAGCCAGCCTCATATGTGCCGCCAGTGGCATTGTTTACCAGCCAGCCTCCGCGGTAACATCCAAGCATACAATCGGAACATTTTGGTGATTTTATCTGCAAAATAAGTGACCATGGGCCCCAAGAAAGCTTCTAGTGCCAACCCTACAGCAATAAGGGTGAGAATTACTATAGAGATGAAGAAAGAGATCATTGATAAGTATGAAAGTGGAGTGCGTGTCGCCGACCTGGCCAGGTTGTACAAGAAACCCAAATCAACCATCGCTACTATTGTGGGCAACAGAAAGGCAATCAAGGAAGCTGTTCTTGCCAAAGGTTTAACTGTGTTTTCGAAACAGAGATCGCAAGTGATGGAAGATGTTGAGAGACTCTTATTGGTGTGGATAAATGAAAAATAGCTAGCAGGAGATAGCGTCTCTCAAGCGATCATAAGCGAAAAGGCTAGGAAGTTGCATGAGGATTTAATTAAAAAAATGCCTGCAACTAGTGATGATGTGAGTGAATTTAAGGCCAGCAAAGGTTGGTTTGAGAGATTTAAGAAGCGTAGTGGCATACATAGTGTGATAAGGCATGGTGAGGCTGCCAGTTCGGACCACAAAGCAGCTGAAAAATATGTGCAGGAATTCAAGGAGTACATAGACAGTGAAGGACTGAAACCTGAACAAGTGTTTAATTGTGATGAAACAGGCCTGTTTTGGAAGAAAATGCCAAGCAGGACCTACATTACTCAGGAGGAAAAGGCACTCCCAGGACATAAGCCTATGAAAGACAGGCTTACTTTGTTGATGTGTTCCAATGCTACTGGTGATTGCAAAGTGAAGCCTTTATTAGTGTATCACTCTGAAACTCCCAGACCGTTCAGGCAAAAGAATGTCCTCAAGGAGAATTTGTGTGTGCTGTGGAGGGCAAACAGTAAGGCATGGGTCACTAGGGACTTTTTCTATGACTGGTTACACCAAGCATTTGCCCCCAATGTGAAAGATTACCTAACTGAAAAGAAATTAGAACTTAAGTGCCTCCTGGTGTTAGACAATGCCCCTGGTCATCCTACAGACGTGGCAGAGCGACTTTATGGGGACATGAAATTCATTAAGGTGAAGTTTTTGCCTCCTAATACCACTCCTCTCCTGCAGCCCATGGACCAGCAGGTTATTGCAAACTTCAAAAAACTGTACACAAAAGCTCTGTTTGAAAGGTGCTTTGTAGTAACCTCAGAAACTCAACTGACTCTAAGAGAGTTTTGGAGAGAGCACTTTAATATCCTCAGTTGTGTAAACCTTATAGGTAAGGCTTGGGAGGGAGTGACTAAGAAGACCTTGAACTCTGCTTGGAAGAAACTGTGGCCAGAATGTGTAGACAAAAGGGATTTTGAAGGGTTTGAGGCTAACCCTGAGAGGATTATGCCAGTTGAGGAATCCATTGTGGCATTGGGAAAGTCCTTGGGGTTGGAGGTTAGTGGGGAGGATGTGGAAGAGTTGGTGGAGGAGGACCATGAAGAACTAACCACTGATGAGCTGATAGATCAACTTCAACAGCAAGAGGCCAGACCTGAGGAAACTGGTTCGAAGGAGGGGAGAGAGAAATTGAAGAAGTTGCCTACTACAAAGATTAAGGAAATCTGTGCAAGGTGGCTTGAAGTGCAAACCTTCATGGATGAAAATCACCCTCACACAGCTATTGCAAGCCGTGTTGGCAACCTGTACACTGACAATGTTGTGAAACACTTTAGGGAAGTCATAAAGGAACGAGAGGTACAGGCCACTATGGACAGATATGTTGTGCGAAAGAAGTCCAGTGACTCTGAAGCTGGTCCTAGTGGCATTAAAAGAAGAAGGGAAGTAACCCCAGAAAAGGACTCGACACCTCAAGTCTTAATGGAAGGGGATTCCCCTTCTAAACACTAACACTCTCTCTCCCCTCCTCCCATCCCATCAATCATCACCAGATCTTCAATAAAAGTAAGTGTCATGTAATTGTGCATGCCTTTTTCAGTTTGTGTGTATTAAAATTAACATTTCATGTGGTAAAATTTTTTTTTTTTCATACTTTTGGGTGTCTTGCACGGATTAATTTGATTTCCATTATTTCTTATGGGGAAAATTCATTCGCATACCGATCATTTCGCATAACAATGAGCCCTCTTGCACGGATTAAAGTCGCTATGCGGTGGTCCACTGTATTATTATTGATGTGTTTCACCCGACACACATAATTATGATGGATAATAGATCTGCTAGTTCCTATCTGTACTTTTCTTCTTTCTTCACCCTTGGTTGCTAGTTCCTTTCTGACAGTGTTTCATAAACTTCTTTTAGATAAATCAAAATTATACTCAACATTTTCTGTATTTAGTGATTATTTAGCTAATTCATCAACTTTCTCATGCTCCTGGATGCCTATGTGAGAGGGAATCCACAAAAGATTAACTGTAGTCCTTTTTCTTAATAATTTGTGTATATCTGTGCCCAGCTTCATACACAAACATACGTACTACATTCAGGTCTCAGGCTATTTAAAGCAGGTAAAGAAGAAAGAGTTTGTAGTTTGCACAAGTTTCAGAGCAAATATGGCAGTCAGTTAAGTTTGTAAGGCAGAAGCCCAGTTATTAATTCTAATATACCTCTGTACAGGTTGGCCATCACTGATCTGGCAATCAGTAATCTGGTTCCATCAGTAATCCAGCACTAATTTCGGCTAGCATAATTTCAAATTTCCAGGGTCACCACACCAACCTACCGCTACTGTTTGGTGGCACTACTTGCTGCATAAGTAATTCAGATTTCTTTTTCTCCATTTATTGTTATAACGGCTAACATTTAGCCCTAGCCATGCTTCCAATAAATAAAAGGAATGCTTTACGTTGTGTAAAGCACATACAGAGGACCCTCGGCTAACAATATTAATCCGTTCCAGAGAGCTCGTCGTTAGATGAAATTATTGTTAGCTGAATTAATTTCCCCCATAAGAAATGATGGAAATCCAATTAATCCATTCCAGACAGCCAAAAGTATTAAAAAAATAATTTTTTTTCATGAAATATACATTCCCCTACAAAGAAAGCAATGAAACATGCACAATAACTATATAAATAAATGTTAAAATGACACTTACCTTTACTGAAGAGTATTGGTGAGTGATGAGACACTGTTTTTCTTGAACAAACTGGGATTTTCAGAGTGATACATGAGTAAAGGCTTCACTTTGCAATCCAACAAAACAAGAAAGTTAGCCTGTCTTTCATAGGCTTGTGTCCTGGGAGTGCCTTTTCCTCCTGAGTAATGTAGGTCCTGTTTGGCATTTTCTTCCAGAACAGGCCTGTTTCGTCACAATTGAACACTTGTTGGGGTTGGAATTTTTCAGCTTCGCCATGCCTTATCACACTGTATGCCACTACGATTCTTAAATCTCTCAAACCAACCTTTGCTGGCCTTAAATTCACCAATATGAGCACTAGTTCCAGGCATTTTTCCTCTTCACCTGGGTGTTAGTTGACTGGTGTGGGTCGCATCCTGGGGGACAAGATTAAGGACCCCAATGGAAATAAGTTAGACAGTCCTCAATGACACACTGACTTTCTTGGGTTATCCTGGGTGGCTAACCCTCTGGAGTTAATTGTTTCTCGGTTGTTGTTTCTCGTTAAGCCACACCAACAACAGTCTCTCCACATCTTCAAGTAGTACAGCTGACGGTGGTGCAGCAGCAGCTGATTGTGGTACGATAGTATTTCGATAGTATTTCTCACTCGTTTTACCACAGGGTTGGCACTAGAAGCTTTCTTTGGGCCCAAGGTGGCTTATTTAGCAGTTACAAGTACTAAAAACAATGGAATAATACAAAATGTATCGAATGTATGCATGGAACTGGCCACCCTGGCTTGTAAACAATGACAGCAGGGCAGCTGAGGCGCTCAGGCTGGACGGGCAGGTTCAGGACGAATCACATTGGTTGAGTTTTTCATTGTTGGCCAGGCCAAAATTTTTACGCTCAAACACTTCGTTGGGTGAACTTATTATTAGACAATGCCTTCGTTAGCCGAGGGTCCACTGTACACTGTACATTGTCCATGAGCTCAGCTCACTCAGATAAGCTGTGACCGGTAAATTTGGGCATACATGTGAGAGGATAGGTCTGTGTGGTAAGTATGCATTATATAAAAAAAATCCTGCAGCATGTAGTGCATGAGAAAAAACGGTGCCTGTGCTTTTGGTGTAAAAGTGACTGTGGTGTATTTTTGTATGGATTGTATAGTTGTATTCTCGTTTTCTTGGTCTCATTGATAGAATGGAAGATATATTACAGAAATAAATGTAATTTTGATTGGTTTCACACTGGAAAGTATCTTAAAATTGAGCTCAAAGTAGCAGAAATGTTTGATTTTTGCCAATGCTCAAGAGTAAACAAATGAAGTCTCCATTCAATGTGTGTCCAAGTGGCTGGTCTAATACGCAGTCACGAATGGGTTGACATTATTTATACAGTTATTACAACAATGTAGTAATCTGCATAACAGTAGATCTTGTTTTTTTTTCTTTGTGAATAAAAATTCAAAATGGAAAGCGAGCATAATATAAGAGAGGCCTCATGACATGACTAATGAACAGAGAAAATGTTATTTTAGTGTTTGGAATGTCTGCATTGTTCATTCTAGACCCTATTTTGAAATTGGCATCCCTTGAAATTTGTGTGAAATTGGCAAAATTACTGATTTCTGACCACTTTATTGGGTAGTTGAAATAGGTAAATGGGTGGTTTCTTGTATTCAATTGACAGAATAGAAGGAATACTAGCCAAATAGCTATGAGTTTGGTAGACTGGAATAGTGGAATGGGCCAAAAATAGGGCTTTAATGTGGGTGATATCACCGTTGGGTTAAGTGTATTCTAACCTAACCACTCTGTAATCCGACAAAATCACTAATCCAGCACTCGACTGGTCCTGATGATGCCGGATTAGTGATGTTCAATCTGTATTACATTACCATCAGGCTGGTTTACAATAACAGCACCTCCTGCCCTCCCACTGTCAGGGTTAACGCTTTCAGGGTTTCAGACGTACTAGTACGGCTTACGCACCAGGGTTTTTGACGTACTAGTATGCCTAAATTCTAGCGCCCTCAAATCTAGTGAGAGAAAGCTGGTAGGCCTACATATGAAAGAATGGGTCTATGTGGTCAGTGTGCACAGTATAAAAAAAAATCCTGCAGCACACAGTGCATAATGAGAAAAAAAAAACTTTGACAGTGTTTTTGGTTTAAAACAGCGACTTTGCAGTGTATTTTCGTATGGTATTTATGATGGTATTCTAGTTTTCCTGGTCTCATTTTATAGAATGGAAGACGTATTACAGAAATTGAGACGATTTTGATTGGTTTTACAATGAAAAGTACCTTGAAATTGAGCTCAAAGTAGCAGAAATCTTTGATTTTTACCAAAGTTCAAAAGTAAACAAATCATGCCAAGCGTCCAATACACGTCAACTGGTGAGTCTAATATTCTTTCACAAGTGCGCTGATATTATTTATACCATTTCTACACTAATGCAGTAGGCTGCATAACAGTAAATCTTCTATTTTTTGAGAATAAAAATTCAAAGTGGAAAGCAAAAGAATGTAAGAGGGGCGTGGGGACGTGATTAATGAACAGAGGAAATGTTATTTTAGTGCCAGGAATGTCTTTCTTGTTTATTCTGGTCCATATTTGGAAATTGGCATCTTTTGAAATTTGTGTGAAATTGGCAAAATGGCTAAATTCTGACCACTTTATTGGATAGTTTGAAATCGGTAAATGGGTGGTTTCTTGCACTCATTCGATAGAAAAAAATGGAGTTCTAGCGAATTAGTTATGATTTTTGTCGACTAGTACACTGGAATTGGCCGAAAATAGGGCTCAAAGTAGGCAAAATCGCCGATGCGTAAACATCATCGAGACCGCTAACTTTGCGAGAGCTTAATTCCGTAAGTTTTCCATCAAATTTCATACTTTTGGTGTCATTATGATCGGGAAAAGATTCTCTATCTTTTCAAAAGAAAAATATTTTTTTTTTTTTTTTTTTTTTTTTGAAAATTTGGTGACCCTGAGAACCAGTCTCAGAGAGGCCCTGGCGACCATGAAAGGGTTAAGGGAGCCAATAACACAAATAGTCATGTGATGTTGTTCTTTGTCCAGAGCACTTAGTTTAGTAAGTAATTAAAGTTGAGGATTGTGCATATTAGTTTATTGGGAGGTTAGGTGGGCATAGCAATATCAGAAGCTCTTATCTGCCAGGGTGGCAGGAAATGATACAGTTCATGTAGCCCAAACATTTTTGTGTATTTCTGTTATTTGAATTCATCTTGATTCACTTGTCTACCAGGCAGTAGCTTCAGCCCTGTCATGACATTAGTTTCATGTATTCTATCAGCAACACTAGGTATACCTAATTCTTTCCTCATATTGAGTATTTTGGTGGTTATGGGACAGCCAAGAATAATTCTCAGGGCTTTATTTTGTATTTTTAAAAGTCAACGATTGTAGTATGTTTGTAGGACTTAAACCGACGCATGGTTGCATCATAATGTATAAGTGATCTTATGTATTCTAAGTACAGTAGAACCCCATATTCATGGATTCGTATCTGCAGTTTCAGTTATCCACAGTTTACTGTGGCCCAAAAATAACCTTTATTTTTGCTTAATAATAGCCCTACAGTGCAAAAGTAGTGATGTTGGCAGTTCTTCAGAGCCTAAGAGAGGCCATGAAATACTTCCTATCAGTGAACAAGTGTTAATTCTAGACTTATTTTGCATAATACATCAGTTAAACTATCATAAGTATGTATGCAAACAAAATATGACTTCTATATAGGGTTCACTACTATCCATGGTTTCAGGTATCCACAGTAGGTCTTGGAACGTATCCTCCACGGATACGGGGGGATGGGGACTACTCTATATAATTTTTGCATGTAAAGTCTATCCTTACATTGTTGGTTAATTTTATTTACAAATGTTAGTATACATGGAACAGTAATTCCTAAATATTTAGAGCAGCACATACAATCGGTCATCCAGCCTTTTGAAGAAGCTCCATACAAACCTTACAGGATATGGCAAAACACCTTATTGTTGTTGAACAGATATTTGAAATCTTGAGGTTGTATCTACATTTTTGCATCGACTAGATGAATGAACTTTTTTTTATAGAGGACACTGCAACCCAATTGTGACCAATGTTTTTTAGTGGTAATATCAAAATTCTTTGGAGACTGTATTCCATACTGTATTGTGTACATTATCTATATGAAGCACAGTAATTATAATATGCGAAGTGACTAATATTTATTTCTAGTGATGTAACAATTCCCAGTGGAGTGTGATAAAGATCCACTGTGCCCTCTGTAATCTTACATTTTTTGCATTACCACTCATAGGATGAGCAAGGGTGCACAATAAAATAACCATTCAGATGGCACAAGTTACAAAAAAAAAAAAAAACGAGAGGTACTTAGCATGTATTCCTGACTGGTGGTGAGTAGGTTACATGCAGCCTCAATGACCCTTTGAGTAGTCATTAAGCTTTAATTGCAATTAACCAACTATCAGACACCCTTAGGTTTGGGGACTAGAACAAAAGAACAGTGAAGCATTAGAGTAAGCTTATTGAAAGAGACATCAACTGGTAAAATAGCACACCTGCCTGGTATTGAATAAGTACAATGACCTGTGGGTTAATATCACACTAAACTTATTCTAGGACCTTTCATACATAGATTGGATGTTTGAGAGGTGAGAAACTGGAACTCAGTGACACTGTTGAAAGTTAACCCTTTCACTAAGGCTTGCAAGCCAGTGTTGGTGCCATAGTACACGCCAAAATTCTAGCGGCTTTAGATCTAGCGGGAGAAGACTGGTAGACCTACATGAGAGAAGGATTTGAGTGGTCAGTGTGCAGAGTATAAAAAAATCCTGTAACATGCAGTGCATAATGAGGAAAAAAAACTGTTTTTGGTTTAAAATACCAAATTTGCGGTGTATATTCGTGTGGTATTTATGGTTGTGTTCTCATTTTCTTGGTCTCATTTGATAGAATGGAAGATATATTACAGAAATAGAGATGATTTTGAATAGTTTTCGAACTAAGAGTACAGTGGACCCTCCCTTTTTGTCGATCTCCAGTATCACCGATTTCCATTTTTGCCAAATTTTTTCATCAAAATATTGGTTCCGTTTTCGTCTATTTCCTCCGTTTTTGTCAATAGTATGGAACCTGTCCAGTGCCCAGAGCGCACACAAAGCCACCTCCTACACACATTCTCAGGAACCGTCGTGTTGTTTCTCGGTAAGGGACCATATCCTGCGAGGTCATACAAAATGTTTCATAATAATCCATTGTTTTTGGCACTTGTTTATATTGTGTGACTGCTAAATAAGCCACCATGGGCCCAAAGAAAGCTTCTGGTGCCAGCCCTTTGGTAAAGAATGTGAGAGACATGATAGAATTCGAGAAAAAGTTTGCAGAAAAATACGAAAGTGGTGGTGGTAGAGGGTGGTTAGTGGTTGTGATGGTGGTAATTGTAGTGATTTTTTTGTTAATACTTCTGGGTGTCTGGAACAGATTAATTGGATTTAAATTATTTCTCATGGGGAAAATGGTTTCAGTTTTTGCCAATCTCTCTGGAACAGATTAAACTTGAAACCCAAGGGTCCGCTGTACCTTGAAATTGAGCTCAAAGTAGCGGAAATGTTCGATTTTTGCTGATGTTCAAGAGTAAACAAATCACGCCATACATCCAATACACGTCAACTGGTCAATCAAATTTTATGTGGGTCAAATATGCTTTCATAAATGTGCTGATATTATTTATACTATTTTTACAATAATGCAGCAATCTGCATAAGAGTAAATCTTCTATTTTTTGTGTGAATAAAAATTCAAAATGGAAAGCAAGCATAATATAAGGGATCTGGAGAGGTGACTGATGAACAGAGAAAATGTTATTTTAGTGCTAGAAATGTCTGCATTGTTTATTCTGGACCCTATTTTGAAATTGGCATCTCTTGAAATTTGTGAAATTGGACAAATTACCGATTTCTGACCACTTTATTGGGTAGTTAAGTAGGTAAATGGGCAGTTTCTCTATTCAAGCTACAAAATAGAAGGAATACTAGCGAAATAGCTATGAGTTTGGTGGAATGGGTCAAAAATAAGGCATAAAGCGGGTGAAATCGCCAATGCGTATATATCACCGTTGGGTTAAGTGTATTCTAACCACTCTGTAATCCGGTGCCCTACAGATCCCGATGATGCCGGATTAGTGATGGTCGACCTATACAGTGGACCCCCGCTTAACGATCACCTCCAAATGCAACCAATTATGTAAGTGTATTTATGTAAGTGCGTTTGTACGTGTATGTTTGGGGGTCTGAAATGGACTAATCTACTTCACAATATTCCTTATGGGAACAAATTCGGTCAGTACTGGCACCTGAACATACTTCTGGAATGAAAAAATATCGTTAACCAGGGGTCCACTGTACTGGGGAAAGTGGGCTCCCCATGTTAGTTGCTTCTCTGCCTGTAGAATTCTCATTTGAAAGAAAAAGACATGATTTAGCCGAGTGATGAGGGGAATTTGTTTTGATGCTTTGAATAGAAATGTTAATGCATTAACAGGTGAACAAGAATTTGACATAGCCTGACGTATTTGCCCTTCAAATTTGATTTTGTTTAAGTCTTCTGAACAGTTTAAATGTCAGAAAATGAACCTGTGCCTAAGATGAAAAATGTTACAGGTTTGTTGTGTGTTTTTGGCAGCCCATAAAAATAAAGTAGCTTAAGGTTAATGTACTAGTTTCTCCAGTATGTCTTTTTTGTTTTTCCCTCCACAACACAATGACATGCTGGGGAAACTCAAAATTATCAACCCTTAGCTATATTTTTAGTGCCAAAAACACACCCTTAAAACCTATCATGTCATTCATGGGAGGGGGGGGGGTGATAAATCTGTAGGAATCATACAGCACTAAAGGAATGGGAGGCATTCAGATTTAGTCCAAGGAAAGGGAGCACAGGTTCAACTCCATAGATAGAGTCCCTCGCCAACATCAAGTAACTTTCCTCGAGGGGATCTCGAGCAGTTCTTTTTCATGTGCTCCTGCTAAATAAGTAAGCATTTTGCTTTTACCACTTATGAATTTTTCTAACTCACATTTAAACCATCCAGGAACTTCAAAATACTCAGAAATTTGAATGACAAAAAAATGTTAAGCTTAGATGTTGAATTCTTATTTTCCAGGGTATATGTTGATGTAACAAACATGCCTAATCAAAGCATTAGTTCCTCTAAAATCGTTGAACTCGCAAAGCTCTACAGTTCCACTGCTTTTCTTTCAATGGCAAACTCTTCAGGCATAGAAGTGGCTTTATAGCCACTTCTATGCCTCTGTGGGTTTCAATTTGACATACTGAAGTAATTAAGGTTATAAAATGTTATAGAAATGATAGACTTTATTTACAAAGGTAACAATAGAATGTTTATTTTACATGTATACAAAACCTACATAATATTTACAACTCGGGAGGATAAAATTTGAACTCTCCAACAACATTGCATGTTCTAAATGACTTTGCTTACAAAGTAATAAAACTGGTGAATTTGGGGAAAACATTCATTTTTCACCCATGAACTGTTAGTAGCACTATGGTAGCCCAGAACATTGGTACTCATAACTGGAGAGAAGTTTTATGGGACAATTAAAGACAAGCTGAGGTGAATATTAACAATGTGTGTGCACAATAATCCCATTTTTTATAAATACACAAAAAATGGGAAATGCATATTTCGATTTATCACATGGGTTTGTAATGAATTAGCTTCTGACTAATTCAAAACAAGAGAGCATTCCATGTTGATTATTGTAGTATGGTATGGTGCCAAGGGTGCTAAATAATGAAAAATACAGTAGATTCTTGACAGTGAAGAATGTGAGCATTCGTTGTTAATTTGCACATAGATTTTAGCTTCAATTACTCCAACAGAGTGGGGGGAAAGGAGGGGTGGGGACAGTTTAAAGCTTAAAGAAAAATTATAGACTACCTTGAGTATTATCCAACACACAATATACATAAAAAAAAAAAAAAAAAAAAAAAAAAAAAAGACCATTCATAATATACACCTCCATATACATTTTATATAAAAACATAAATACTACATATACCTGTATAACACTTCAGATCATATATTCATAGAACATTTTACATAATAGACAGCACTGAAATAAATGATTTCACAGCACTAATGAAATGAGAGCAAGACTTGAAAGTTGTATAACCCTGGTATTGAAAACTTTTTTCTTTTCAGAAGAAATGGATTTGGAAGTTTAAATATTACAGCAATATTTTTAGTCTTATCAGTTTCAAATAGCTTATTACTGTATAATCAGAACTTCACTTTCCAACTCTTATAAACTTTTTTTTTTTTTTTTCTCTCTCTGGACATACACCACACTGAAAATGGCCTCCACATTTACTTTGGCATCTACTGGATGTACAATATTCCAAAATGAATACAACTTCTTTTCAGCAAGTGAGAACAAGATGCATAGAGTTGCCATGCTTCCAGGTTCAGTTATGTAACCAGGAGCTTTTTGCGAACTTTGTGGTCCTTAGTAGGATTTCTTCTAATGATTGTATTTTCATCACCATGCCGCCGTCTTCTCAACACAAAATTAAGGTCATATTGAGTGTTGATTGCATAATAAACATTTGCAGATGCAGGCAACAGCATTTCTGTATAAAAAATATTAAGTTACTATAAATACATAATCAAATTTTATATATAACTTAAAACAAATTTAGCATCTGTATACAACTGCAATGACATGCTTAAAAAGTGAAAAGTTTACTTAACCCAAATTACATTAGACATTAGTAGTAGTCTATGCTTTATCAGTAATGTCATTCCTCTAGGAAAAAAAAAAAAATAAGTTGCTTACCACCATCAGGAAGAAACTGTGCCAATGTGTAGTCTTCAGGATTACCCTCGAATCCGTGTTTCTCCATTGCTTTTCGAATGACTGACACAGTTCTTTCAGAGTTGCTCAACATAATACTCTTGTAAAGATTTACTCCTGTAAATAAACAATGACGAACCCTGGCGTCAATAACGTAGGTCTATTCACGTGAGAGACAGTGAAATAGTTAAGTTGTACAATAATTTTTCCAATATTAAAGTCGGGCATAATTTGTTAAATACTAATTCCTTTATCCAACATAATACTTCTACTCTCTCAATATTTAACAAAAACAATTATTTCTACAAAGTGAAGTATAGTACGTATATAATTGACATTTTATTAAGTGACATGAATAAAGTATATATAAAGCCCCTTGTTATGCAGAGAATTTCAGGCAGCCTTAAAATTAACTTATAATTACTAGACAAATATGCGAGCAAGATAATTTGCTAGAACGCTATAGTTTGCATTTATAATTTTCATTATCAACTGGGTCAAAATTATGACACTCAGAAGCCATACACTGTATACCACCTTATAATACATAATTAAAAAATTATGGAAAGTAAGCTCACAAGATTCCCTGGGTAGCTTTTAAACAAGATGGATGGCAACGAATTTGGATAGACTTATTCTCAGTTAACAAATCACGATTACAGTGGACCCCCGGTTAACGATATTTTTTCACTCCAGAAGTACGTTCAGGTGCCAGTACTGACCGAATTTGTTCCCATAAGGAATATTGTGAAGTAGATTAGTCCATTTCAGACCCCCAAACATAAATAACAAAAAGGCACAATACCGTGACTGGAACGATACACAAATAACCCGCACATAAAAGACAGAAGCTTACGACGACGTTTCGGTCCGACTTGGACCATTGACAAAGTCACACTAACAGAGGAGGAGCAGGACGGCTATATATAGCCGTCCTGCTCCTCCTCTGTTAGTGTGACTTTGTCAATGGTCCAAGTCGGACCGAAACGTCGTCGTAAGCTTCTGTCTTTTATGTGCGGGTTATTTGTGTATCGTTCCAGTCACGGTATTGTGCCTTTTTGTTATTTATGGACCCCGCAGTTAAGCGTCATATTCTCTCCAACTTTTTTAATGTTCTTCCCTCTTTTAAACCCCTCTTTCGATCTTATGAGGCTGCTCTTATTGCTACCCGGCGTCGTAAGAATCAGCTTCGCTTCCTACGTGACTGTCTTGCTGAACAAGTTCTGCCACCTTCCTTCTCCCACTTCCTGAAAACCAACCCACTGGGCACTCCCTTTCCTGATCATGCCCGTCTCCTACTTCAACAGCTCATTCTTTCTACTAAATCACAGGTTGAAGATGCCTTCTTTACTCTCCGTCAACGTCAACGTGCTCTCTTTGCGGCTCTACCACAGGATCTCTGTAACCTTCTCTCTACCATTGCCTTTGACACTGCTCGCCTGAATGCGCAAATTCATTCTTCCAAACTACAAAATAAACTTCAACGTCTCATCTCAGCTAGCCATTGGTCTAAATTCTCCCTCACTGACTGTGTTACTAATCTGTCTTCTGTCTCACTCTCTCAGTATGAGCTTGAACTTCTTGGTTTTGGTCTTTCCTTTGCCACTTCGCCTACTCCTCGCCCTGGTATTTCCCTGATTAGCTCTTTTGATTCCTTTCGTCAATCTCGCTTCCGTAATCTTCCTGACTTGTCCACTTTTCGTGGTGCTCTCCTTCCTGCTCTTGTTAGTCTGTTCTCCAAGAATCACCACCTTCCACGCCGTTACCAACTTGCCCTTTCTTCTCTTAAATCTAACACTAACATTGTCATACTATCTTCTGACAAAGGTAATTCGGTAGTTATCCTTGATCGCGAGGATTACCTCCGTAAAGCTGATGTCTTGCTCTCTGACTCACGCACCTACACTCCTCTCGTTTCCAACCCTCTTGATCGCATCAAGAGAACTTTCAACAAAAAACTAAGGACTCTCTCCGACCTCTTTCCTCCTGACTTTGACCTTGTTCAACGGTTTCGTGTCATCTGTCCCTCTCTTCCCTATTTCTATGGCCTTCCCAAAACTCATAAACCTGATATTCCTCTTCGTCCTATCATATCCTCTAGAGGTTCTGTCTCTTATTCTCTTGCTTCTTGGCTGGCCAAAACCCTCACTCCCTTTCTTGGTACTTTTTCTCCTGCCCACCTCCGTCACTCTCAAGACTTCATTGAACGGGTTCGCTCTCTCCCAACCTGTAAGATGCTTAGTCTTGACGTTGAGTCCCTCTTCACCAATGTCCCTCTTGATGATGTCCTTGATTTCCTTAGAGAGAAGGCCCATGAAGGGTTTCTTCATCTCCCTATCCCCACTGATGTCTTTCTTGATCTGATCCGCCTCTGTGTGGACTCTAACTCCTTTTCCTTCCAAGGGAAATATTATTCCCAAACCTTCGGTGTCGCTATGGGCTCTCCTCTCTCTCCTGTCCTTGCTAATCTTTACATGGAATACTTCGAGACTGTTCTTCTTCCTACCCTCGATGTGCAACCTTCACTCTGGCTCCGCTATGTGGATGACATCTTTGCTCTGTGGCCTCATGACTCCAGTCTCTTCCAACCTTTTCTTGAAGCTCTTAACAATCTTGCCCCTTCCATTAAGTTTAAAGCTGAATGGGAATCTAATTCCTTACTTCCTTTCCTTGATGTCCATGTCCACCGCTCAGATACAGGTTTTTCCTTTTCCGTTTACCGTAAACCTATGCACAGTGGCATGTACATTCACTACTTTTCCTATCATGCTTCCCCTGTCAGGAAAAGTGTTCTTATCTCCCTCTTTCTCCGTGCCCTCCGCATCTGTGATCCTCAGTTCCTTCCAGCAGAAATTTCCACTCTTTATAATTCGTTCTCCCGTCTTGGCTACCCTTCCCATTTCATAGACTCTGCCCTCTCACTTGCTAAACGCAATTTCTTCTCTCCCAAACTCTCTACTCATGGGAACTCTTCTATCCTCTGCCTTCCCTACATTTCCGGTCTTTCTAATCTCAACAATTCTCTCCGTCCCTTAGACATCAAGCTTACCTTCCGCCAGACTAACACTCTTCGCACTAATCTCGTTCATACCTCTCCTCCCTCTACAGATGTTCCTGGTGTCTACTCTATTTCTTGCTCCTCCTGTCCTCTTCAATACTTTGGAGAAACTGGTCGATCTCTTTCTGACAGACTTAGGGAGCACAAAAATAGTGTTAGGCTTGCCGACACTAACAATGCTCTTTTCTGTCACGTCAGAGATCATAGCCATCCTATTGACTGGTCTTCTGCTAAAACTGTCTTCCCTACTTCCAACTCGAACAGTCGCCGTTTAGTTGAATCCTCTCTTATACACAACTTTCCTTGTATGAACCTTAGCCCTGGCTTCGTCTCTGTAGATGCCTTCCTCTCCCACTACATTGTAAAATGCTCCAAACTTCAAAACACCCGTGACTTAACCTGAATCCTCATTTTTTCTTCTTCTTCTTTTTCTTCTTCCTCTTCCCCTTTCCTCTCTCCTTTTCTCCTCTGGGTTGTCTTTCTCTCTCCTGTCTCGTGTTTCTGTTCCTTCTTTATTTTATTTCGCCACTTCCCCTTTCACGCACCTCGGTGCGCTTGCTCTCCCTCTGTGGGTTTCTAGCTCTCTTGCAGTGCTCCCCTTCCTTTGTATTTGACTGGCTCGTCTTCCTTATTTCCCACTTCTACCACTACCACTACTACTACCTCTTCTTCTTCTACTACATCTACTGATGAAATTAGACACATGTGCGGCGTCTGGTTGTCTTTGTTGTGGATGTTTCGCCATCCAGTGGCTGGCTGGATGGCGAAACGTCTACGGTGAGGATGCCCGGGTGTTGTGCGTGTGTCATTTCATCCTGTCGGTATTATATACAATTCTTGTACTACTACTACTACTACCTCCACCTCTTCCTGCATATATAGCCGTCCTGCTCCTCCTCTGTTAGTGTGACTTTGTCAATGGTCCAAGTCGGACCGAAACGTCGTCGTAAGCTTCTGTCTTTTATGTGCGGGTTATTTGTGTACCCCCAAACATACACGTACAAACGCACTTACATAAATACACTTACATAATTGGTCGCATTCGGAGGTGATCGTTATGTGGGGGTCCACTGTATGTGTATTTCTATTGCACATTTTCAGTTAACAGAATTTGAACATAAAAAGTTCCATTGTATACGTTTTTACTATGAATTTTTTTTTTTAAGTCTTGAAAAGAGTTTCTCATTCATAAATATTTGATGAATTTATGCGAAATTTTCCTTAATTTTTATACTGACAATGTTCATATTTATGTGACATGGCCAAATTTTATAAAACTAGGTAAAACATTTTACAAACCTTCAATTTCATGTGCACTACTTTCAATCGACACTCTGATGATGTAGAAATCAGGAGTGATGTATGGAGAAGCTGTTGTCTGTTGAACGTGTTGTTGCTGAGAGCTTGAAGTACGCTCAGGAGTGCGACCTGATGCAGAAGTACCACCCGAGTGCACAGATACATCTAGTGATGGTAGTGATGAGCTACTAGATGATGTTGACATCTGGAGATTATGGAGGGGGGTTGGAAGGGATTCAGGTTTAATTCATGGAATTGGAGCACAGATACAATTCCCTAGCTCAAGAGCCACTCAACCAGCAAAGAACACACCAGTAAAGTTATAACTGGTAGTAAAGAATAATTGAGGAGCAAACTGTTAGGGCTCAGTTTAGAGATGCATGGATCAATTATTTTATAACAAAATAATAAAAAAATTATATATATAGTAAAAATACAGTTGTACATGGTATGGCGTTATCATACATCAGCTTGATCCATTGCCTTGCCATAGCTACACCTTGAGGGTATGTGTACAACACTATACCTGAGGATGAGATCTGCAGCAATCAACAATTAAACTATATAAAATTAGAGTACATATGAATTCTAATAATATGCAACCTATCACTTCATGGGGAACTGGAAAAAAATCTTTCCTCTGTAAGCCGTGCATGTCGTAAGAGGCAAATAAAATGCCAGGAGCATGGGGCTAGTAACCCCTTTTCCTGTATATATTTGAATGAAAAGAAGTGAGATGGGTGGTGAATGCTGCAACAAAAAGAAGGCTGGAGGTTGTGATGTCATGCGAGGGGAATGTGCAGTGTGAATATAATGCAAAGAATTCATAGTTTGAAGATTAGGAGAAGGTGTGGGGTTACTAAAAGTATCATCTACAGGGCTGAGGAGGGATTGTTGAGGTGGTTTGGACATTTAGAGGCTTGAACAAAATAGTATGACTGGAAGAACATATAAAAGTGGGGTAGGGATCAGCCTAGGAAAGGTTGGAGGGGTGGGGGGGTAAAAGGAGGTTTTGTGTGTGAGGGGCTTGTACTTCCAGCAAGAGTGTGTGAGCGTGTTACAAGCAAGTGGAGACGAATGGTTTTTATGATTTGCCGTGATGTTAGAGTGTGAGCAAAGTAACATTTATGTAGGAATTCAGGGAAACTGGTTAGTCGACTTGAGTCCTGGAGGTGGGAAGTATAAAGCATGCACTGTGAAGGAGGGGTGCTAATATGCTGCAGTTCTTTTTTGGCTGTAATGTGGGCATGCCTCTGGCAAGACTAATGGACTGATTGATGACAAAGGTGTTTCTTTTTTGGGTCACCCTGCTTTGGCGGGAAAGAGCTGATGTGTTAAAAAAAAATTTAACCCATTACATAACTTACCTTTCTTTCTAGAGAGCATGTATCATTGTGACTGGTGGGAGTGTTTAAAGAGTCATTATCAAAGAAAAACTGACTACTGGATGATCCACTTGAAGTACTGGCAATGCTGTCATTTTTTCTATGCCCAAATCTGAAAAAAAAAGTACTGTTAGCAGGAAGAGAGATTTTATAACTGTACATAAGTGCATCTACTACAGGAGGAAAATTAGACAATTTGGAATGCTTTGACAGAACATACTGAAAGTTCCCTGTCAACTGCTTTAAAAATATTAAGAAACACCACCTGAATTCAACGTAAATTCTGCATCGATCAACTATTTTATAGTCCAATATATCAACAGCAACTTGTTCGTTTACATCAAAACATTACAGTGTGTGGTGTGAATATTATGCAGAAAATTCGGAGTGTGGAACTTAGGAGAAGGTGTGGAGTTAATAAAAGTATTAGTCAGAGGGCTGAAGAGGGGCTGTTGAGGTGGTTCGGTCATTTAGAGAGAATGGATCAAAGTAGAATGACATGGAGAGCGTATAAATCTGAAGGGGAAGGAAGGTGGGGTAGGGGTCATCCTCAAAAGGGTTGCAGGGAGGGGGTATAGGAGGTTTTGTGGGCGAGGGGCTTGGGCTTCCAGCAAGCGTGCGTGGGTGCGTTAGATAGGAGTGAATGGAGACGAATGGTATTTGGGACCTGAGAAGCTGTTGGAGTGTGAGCAGGGTAATATTTAGTGAAGGGATTCAGGGAAACCGGTTATTTTATCTAGCCGGACTCGAGTCCTGGAAATGAGAAGTACAATGCCTGCACTTTAAAGGAGGGGTTTGGGATATTGGCATTTTGGAGGGATATGTTGTGTATCTTTATACATATATACTTCTAAACTGTGGTATTCTGGGCTCCTCTGCAAAAACAGTGATTATGTGTGAGTGAGGTGAAAGTGTTGAATGATGATGAAAGTATTTTCTTTTTGGGTCACCCTGCTGTGGTGGGAGACAGCTGACTTGTTAAAAAAAAAAAAATAAATAAAATTCATACTTGCCAACTGTCACCAATACTTTTCTATAATGTTATAATTAATATTACATTCCATTTCAGTATTTACTATGGCAAATGTGTATTATATAAAAAAGTAATGAAATGTATAACAGTGTTCTAATTATCTACTGCAACAAAACAGTCTGTGGATTTAAGATAATTTTAAGGCTGCCATTAAATCTACATATAACTAATCACCTATTCTTGTAACAATTGTATACTGTATTTACTGGAAATAATGATAATTTTCAATTTCATGTGTTTTTGTAAAACTTCAGGGGTAGAATTATGTATGTAATGTACTGTACTTGCTCTTTTTAAATATTCATATAACTGATCACTACAAATGTATAAGAATTATACAGGATTTTTTTTTTTTTAATCTTAAGTATTTCAAAGTGATAATTTCTAAAAGAGGAGGACTGCATTTTATTTGATCCTGTTTAGGCTTACTCTTTTTGTAAAGCCCATTTAGCCTTTCACATATTTCCTTATGTTGCTTACAGAATCACCAAGGTAAAAGTTTATTGGACCCTATAAATCAGAAATGGAAGTTTCTTCTGAGAATGCTGTTCTATTCCAGACAGTTATTGCAGAATTGTAACTAATGAAATTATTAAAATAATAAAAGTATGATTGCAGAGCATAATTGACTTAGTAAGGAAAATTGACATGTGAAGCATGTGAGCAGTGCTAAAAGAAGAAAAAGTCATTCGTTACGTTTACATAATTGGGTGGAAAGTGGAATATGTGCCAAGTGTTGCAAATGTATTGAATACTTGTATGGCATGTTGTATGCTGTGAAGTGCTTCTGTTAGCGAGTTATTATGCTCACAGCTAAGAGCTACACTTATGGGGAGGTCATATAACACATAGGAATAGGAAGTAATCTGGTGTAATCCAAAGAAGGGAAAGATATCTTCAACTCCTTAGAACAAAGAACTGGGGCTGACACTGCAATCACCTAACATTATCTGCTCAACTGATTACTCACATGCAACAACATTCTTTTACCACAAGACTCCCCCCCCCCCCCCAATATAAACCCATGTGTTATTCTTTGTGTGAATTGACAAAAGTTCTGTTAACAAAACTTCTTTTTTTTTTCTTTTAACACACCGGCTGTATCCCACCAAGGTGGGGTGGCTCAAAAGGAAAAACGAAAGTTTCCCCTTTTACATTTAGTAATATATACAGGAGAAGGGGTTACTAGCCCCTTGCTCCTGGCATTTTAGTCGCCTCTTACAATACACATGGCTTACGGAGGAAGAATTCTGTTCCACTTCCCTATGGAGGTAAGAGGAAATAAAGAACAAGAACTAGTAAGAAAATAGAAGAAAACCCAGCGGGGTGTGTGTATATATATGCTTGTACATGTATGTGTAGTGTGACCTAAGTGTAAGTAGTAGCAGCAAGACATACCTGAAACCTTGCATGTTTGTGAGACAGAAAAACATCTTCATAAACAACCTTACGTATACAGTGTCACTATATTGTACCATTGTAAAGTATTACCACAAGAGCCTTTCACTACAATTAAGGTGCCTCCTTCCCTTCCCTTATTATTATTACAATAATTATAACTAAGCACTAAACCTTAAGGGTCAGACAGTGCTGTCCCTTCCTTTAAAAAGTTTTACTAGGGGAGTAAGATAAAGGTGTGTGCAGGAAAAACAGAAAATGTTGTGTAGCATATCTAGTTATTACCAATATCCCGAATGTGTTTTAATATGGAAATTAAAATTATAAATGATGGGATATTCCAATTAGGTAAACAAGCCAAAATGAATGATAAGGAGTAATGACTATATTTAAAAAGTGTAGTTAAATAGTAACAATTATTTTCAGGTACTTACTGTGCTCTTTTTCTTATCCGACCCTCTCTGGTAGATGATGGAGCTGAAGATCCTTGGGGTTCAATCTGACAAGAGAGTCTCCATGCCTCTTTATCATCTAATACAAGTACAGAGTCCCACCATCTTTCAAACATTTCATCTCTCTCCATTTGATAAGCATTAGCTGCACCTTGGAGCAGTCGGATCTGAAGGTAGAGAAAACATTTCAAAACTAAGCACATAGATAAAATCATTCTTGTGTGGCATATGTTTTCTACTATACGTGTACCTCTTCAAGGGGGGCTCCTTGGCGTGGTGAAGAGGCTCTTGGTCTGAGGAATTAGACCTGTCAGTCTCCTTCCTCAGACCGAACCTAATTACCCCCCAATCCCCCCTTCCCTATCCCATCCTCCCCTTTTCCCTTTCCTCCTCCCCCTCCCCACCCCTCCCTTTTGGCCTTTGGGATTTTTCCCACAGGCGCACTAGTTCCTAGGTAGGGGAAAGGGTACCGGGGTCCATCCCATTCCGTTGAGGTTCTTGGCGGTGGTGTAGTTTGCCGTGGAATCTGGATCGCCTGGGGATGTCCCGATCCCTCTCCAGTATCCCGGAGAGTGGTTTGGGGTGTCTTTCGGGCGACGGGTGTATCTCTGGAAGCCACCTTTCGGATTCCGGGGGTGGTGGCCGAAGGAGGTATGCTTTGTGGCGGATATCCGGCCGCCCTCTCTTTTGTCCACTGAGGTAGCTCGGCAGATGTGAGGTTGCTATCCCGGACTGCTGGTTTACTGGCATGATGGGTAGGGTATGGCACAGGTTCCATGCTGCATCTACGCTACTTGCGGTGCCGAGGTCCTCTTGGGCGCGGAGGGAGATTTCTGGCCCTTTCATTCCTCCTAGGAACTATCCCTCCCTGGTCCCCCCTTTTTTTTTATTCTTTTTTTTTTATTTTTATTTTTTTTTTCTTAAAAACAAAAAGAAAGAAGTAACCTAACCATGGCAGCCCTAGTCCATGAACCTGCTACCCCCGGGCCCCTTCTTGATACCACACCCCATTCTGACCCCGCCTCGTCTTTGGACCACTCTTCGGACACTCATGCCTCTGTACCTCTTGCCGGTGATGTTTCCTCACCCGGTTCAGGTACTGAGGTCTCGACTGACTCCTTTGATTTATCTGACCTCCGCTCTCCTTTGACTATGCTTCCGGCCTCTCCCTCTACAGTGCAGCAATTTTCGAATCGCCGGCCTGTTCCACGTCGGACCAACTCTGGTCCCATGCCTAAACGCCAACGACAATTACCTGCTGATGATACTTCTCCACCTTTTCCTTCTCTGAAAAGATCGACACATCCTGCACTCCCTCTCCACGCTCAGTTTCGGACTGCACAATAGACTAAATTCTTCACTTTACAACCGACTTCCTCTACCGCCTATCTTTCTGACCACAGTATTGGCAAGGCACTCCTTCGCCATGTTGGTAAAGATATTTCTTTTCATGCTCTTAAGAGCGGTACGTGCATCATCACTGTACAGAATGCTACCCAAGCTCATGATCTTTCTCTTCTTTCCCATATAGATACTGTTCCTGTCACTATTGAAAAACATTCCCTCAATTCTTGTAGTCGTACCGTCATTCTGCCCCATACCATAGTTCAGCAAAATTTCCAGACATGTGGCAATGACATTCTTGAACAGCTGGAACTCCAAGATCTCCCAATCCTCAAGGTAGACACTTATGTTCTTCCTGCCCGCAGGCGGAGACGATACCCTAGCAATGTGGCTCGTTTAACTTTTGACAGCCGTGAACTCCCATCCTCAGTTTATGTAGCAGGACATCGGTTAAACGTTCGAAAGGTGATCCCTACACCGCAACAGTGTAGAAATTGCTGGCAATTTGGCCATCCAGCGAAATATTGCAGATCCATAGCCAAATGCCCAGTCTGTGGTGCCGATGACCATTCTAATACATCTTGCAATCGACCTCCCTCTTGCCTTAATTGTCATGAGGCTCACCCTTCGTACTCTCGCCGTTGCCAAGTCTACTTAAATGAGCGGGAAATCCGTTACCTCAAAGAGGCAGAAGGTCCCCCTTATGCCATGGCAGTTTCTCATCTCCGCCTCCAAGGGAGACTACCTCGTGTTTCTTATTCCCGTGTTTCAAAACGTCCCCCCACTTCTGGGGTCCCATCTTCTGCAGCCTCCTCTGTGGTTACCTCTCCCATAGTCACTCCTGTATCTAATTCTTTTGCTGTCCTAGGCTCAGACGTCCCTACTTAACGCCTCAGTATCGGCGAGACCTCATATGACACCTCCTCCCAATCGTCCCTCTACTTCTCAGAAGTCAAAAAAAGGTCCTTTAACCCCTCCTTCCCTTCTTCCACCTCCTCATTTTACCTTTCCTGTCTCTGTACCGGGTTCTTCCCCTCTCACGGGCTCTGTTACAAGTGTAGAGGTTCACTCTCCTCCTCGTACTATACCTACCTCCCCTGTTCCCTCCCAAGTTTCTTCCTCTTCTGCCACCTCCCGGGTTTCTGCCTCTTCTGTCCCCTTCCACGCTTCTTCTCCAGTTCCCTCCACCCTCTCGCCCCCCGCTACCTTGGTACAGTCCATTACAGTTCCAATCTTTACTCATCCTCCCCCTACCATCTCCAATATTGTCTCCCATACGACGTCTCTGAATTCCGAAACACTTGAAGCAATCTCTGAATATATTGCAGAGACCAAACCATCAATGGACACTGATCCACCCTCTGTTCCTTCTCTCTCCTCTCCTCCATCTGCGAAACTCCTTTCTTCACAGCGCACCGTTCCTTCGCTGCTTGAACGTTTTCCGCTGCCTCCGCATGTGGACTTTTCTAACCCCTGTAGTCTGTAGGAACCCTTACCTGCGGATTTCAAGTATCTTTATCATTGGCAATCATGGCCTATTTACAGTGGAATATACACGGCCTCAGGGGTAATCGGGGTGAGCTTCAGATGTTACTCTCCCTGTTTTCCCCTGTTGGTGTTTGCTTACAGGAACCAAAATTACACTCTGCTGTTATCTCTCCCATCTCAGGCTATAATTTATTGTATTCTTCAGGTCCTTTTCCTGATGGGACCTTTAATGAAAGTGCCCTTCTTCTATGCACTGATATTCTGTACCATCAGCTATTTGTTCGTACTTCGCTGCATTACACAGCAGCCCGTATCCACTTGCATAGGTGGTATACGCTCTGTTCTTTATATCTCCTCCTTGGGCACTATCTATTCCGGATATTGCCTTTCTTGTTTTGTCATTACCACCACCGATTCTGTTACTTGGCGATTTTAATGCCCATCATTTCCTCTGGGGGGGATCTCACTGTGATTCCCGTGGCATTCAGTTAGAGGCTTTTCTTGCCACCCATCCCCTCCATGTTTTAAATGCAGGTACTCACACCCATTTTGATCCTCGGACTCACACCCTCTCTTGCATGGATCTCTCAGTCTGCTCTTCCTCTACCGCATTAGACTTCACCTGGTCTGTTCTCCCGGATTTACATGACAGCGATCATTTCCCAATCATTCTTACTTCCCCTTCATATTCACCATCTCTTCGTATCCCACGCTGGCAATTTGATCAGGTAAATTGGAACCTTTACTCACAACTAACGGTTTTTAGTGAGGTTCCTTCTTCGTCCTCCATTGATGAGCTTTTACACCTCTTCTCGTCCTCCGTTTTAACCGCAGATTCTCATTCTATACCCCAAACTTCAGGCAGGCATTCTCAGAAATGCGTGCCTTGGTGGTCTCCTGCTTGTGCTCGTGCAGTACGTTTGAAACGCTCTGCATGGGGCAGGTACCGGTACAACAGAACCACGGAGAGACTTCTTGATTTTAAGCAGAAGCGTGCGATCGCTTGCCGTGTCATCCATGTCGCTAAACGCACTTGCTGGCGAGATTATGTCTCCACCATCACCTCTGCTTCCTCTATGAGTGCAGTCTGGAAAAAAGTACAAAAACTGAGTGGTAAATATTCTCCTGACCTGGCTCCTGTTCTGCGGGTTGCCGGTGTTGATATAGCAAACCCACTAGATGTTGACAATGAAATTGGCAGTCATCTGGTCCGTATTTCTCAGGGGCTCCATCTATGCCCCTCGTTTCTTTCCTCGAAGTCTGCCAGAGAGTTAGCACCCTTGGACTTTTCTTCTCTCCGAGAAGAACAGTATAATGTGCCTTTTACACTTCAAGAACTAGAGGCAACACACTCAGCTTGCCGATCATCGGCAGCTGGGCCCGACGACATTCATATTCGTATGCTACAACATTTACATCAGTCAGCCCTTGCAGTCCTATTACACCTTTTCAATCTTATTTGGTCACAAGGAGTTCTTCCACAGCTGTGGAAATCTGCCATTGTTCTCCCTTTCCACAAACCAGACACTATGGGACATGAAGCCTCCCACTATCGTCCCATTGCTCTTACCAGTGCAGTTTGCAAAGTGATGGAACGCCTGGTAAATAGACGTTTAGTGTGGTATTTAGAGACACACAACAGTCTCTCCACTCGTCAATATGGCTTTCGTAAGGGATGTTCTACCATAGACCCCTTACTACGCTTGGATACGCATGTTCGTAATGCCTTTGCGAATAACCACTCAGTTATTGCCATATTTTTTGACCTTGAGAAGGCATATGACACAACTTGGAGGTATAATATTTTGGCCCAAGCCCACTCCTTAGGCCTCCGAGGCAATCTACCATCCTTCCTTAAGAACTTTTTAACTGATAGACATTTCCGTGTTCGGGTTAATAATGTGCTCTCCCTGGACTTTATCCAAGCTGAAGTTGTCCCCCAGGGATGTGTTCTGAGCACAACACTTTTTCTCCTTGCTATTAATGATTTGGCCGCTAGTCTTCCATCAAATATTTGGTCATCACTCTATGTTGATGACTTCGCTATTGCCTGTGCAGGCACTGACTGTCACCTCATTACAGTTTCTCTCCAGCATGCGGTCGACAGTGTTTCCAATTGGGCCATCACACATGGGTTTAAATTTTTCAGCACTAAAACCCACCAAATTACTTTCACTAGACGCTCTGTCATCTCCGATCATCCTTTGTACCTTTATGGCTCCCATATCCCTGAACGTGATACAGTCAAGTTTCTGGGCCTCCTCTTTGACCGTAGGTTATCCTGGAAACCTCACATTACCTCTCTGAAGGCAACTTGTCACAGCCGGCTGAACCTTCTTGAAACCCTTGCTCATCTTTCATGGGGAGCTGATCGTCGAACCCTCCTTCGCCTA
Source organism: Cherax quadricarinatus (assembly GCF_038502225.1). Classification (NCBI taxonomy): domain Eukaryota; kingdom Metazoa; phylum Arthropoda; class Malacostraca; order Decapoda; family Parastacidae; genus Cherax; species Cherax quadricarinatus. The sequence goes on along the minus strand of NC_091326.1, from coordinate 2,334,663 downwards.
CATTCCACCCTCATTTTATCGAAACTTGATTATGGTGACCAGATCTATTCAGCGGCATCTCCTGCTACTCTCTCTAGCCTTAACCCCATTCATCACCAAGGATTACGTTTATGCCTTGGTGCTTTTAGCTCTTCCCCTGTTGAGAGCCTCTATGCAGAAGCGAACGTTCCATCCTTATCCGATCGCCATGATGCCCATTGCCTTCGCTACTATGTACGCTCTCATGATCTCCGCAATCCTTCCATTTATAGAATGGTCACTGATATTAGTAGACATTCTTTATTTGTTCGCCGCCCCTGTTTACTCTGTCCCTTCTCTCTTCGCCTTCATTCGCTCTTGTCTTCCCTTCAGTTACCACCTTTATATGTTCATGTAGCATCTCACTTTCCCCTACCCCCCTGGGAAGTTTCAGCTGTTCGAGTCTGTTCTTTCTCCCTCCCTTGCTTGAAAGCCCAACTGTCTATGGTCTCTTCCCGCTCTCTTTTTCTTGACCACTTCCACTCTCATTCTCATGCCATTGCTGTGTACACAGATGGCTCTAAGTCTTCTGACGGCTTAGGATTCGCAGCAGTGTTTCCGGACAGCGTCGTACGAGGGCATTTACTATCTTCGGCTAGTATTTTTACTGCTGAATTGTATGCCATCCTTGCAGCACTTATCCGTATTGCATCTATGCCTGTGTCATTATTTGTGGTTGTCTCAGACTCCCTTAGTGCTTTACAGGCTATACAGAAATTTGATACACCTCACCCCTTAGTCCTCCGTATCCAACTTTGGCTAAACCGCATCTTTACCAAGCATAAAGATATTGTTTTTTGTTGGGTCCCTGGTCATGTTGACGTACAGGGCAATGAACAGGCAGACACTGCTGCGCGGTCAGCAGTACATGACCTACCAGTTTCATATAGAGGTATTCCATTTACGGACTATTTTGCTGCAATATCTTCCCACCTTCACACCCGTTGGCAACAACGTTGGTCTACTATGCTCGGTAACAAACTTCAATCTATTAAACCGAGTATAGGTTACTGGCCGTCTTCTTATCACCAGTGTCGAGGTTGGGAGACTACTCTCTCCCGTCTTTGCATTGGCCATACTCGTCTTACTCATGGATATCTCATGGAGAGGTGCCCTGCTCCTCTCTGCTAGAATTGCCAGGCTCCATTGTCAGTCAGTCACATTCTGTTGGACTGCCCACTTTATCAACGAGCACGCAGAATTTACCTCCATCGTCGTCTTCGCTCCGCTGCTCTCTCTTTACCTTCCCTTCTTGCTGATGGACCCACCTTTCATCTGGACTCTCTCATTGACTTTTTGACAACAACTGACTTACTTCACAAATTCTGATACCTTCTGCCCTTTCTACCTCAATCTCTTGCTACCCTCTACCCCCATACTATCCCCTGCCCCGCTGTTTTCTGTAACCTACTGATCATCCCTCCTCCCTTCTGCCGCCCAATACCCTCGCTTCCTTCCCTACCCTGCAGCGCTGTATAGCCCTTGTGGCTTAGCGCTTCTTTTTTATTATAATAATAATACTGTACGTGTATATACTAATACGTACAGTGGTACCTCGGTATACGTCCGCTTTGGAATAAGTCCAACTTGGTATACGTCCTGTTTGGACTCGAAAATTTTTGCTTGGTATACGACCTTTGTTTGGAATACGACTTGCGTGCTAGAACTCATACGGGTCAAAATGAGTCATGACACCACGCGTTACCCTTGTTTACCTCTCTAGACAAAGCCACAACTGCTCACTTGTGTCATTATGCCTGCTGCTACCATTCAGCGATTTTTAGTAAAAGTCAAACATGGCGAGCTTCAACCAGGTCCAAATAGGAAAAAGAGACAGAAGAGAAAAGGGGACTCTCCTTCCAAACAATATCAATTCCTTTTCCTCCCTTCTCAGCACTATCCTAGTAGGCACTCGACCCTTGTAAGCAAAGTAAAGTGAGGTTAAATTTGCATTTATTTCATCTAATTCTTTTGTATTTATGTATTTTAGTACTAAGCAGTGTTTAAATTATTTTATACAACCCCATTAATGTATAACATGCTAATAACAATAGTATTTTTTTCATGGGAATGGATTAATCATTTTCCCTATATTTCTTATGGGAAAATTCGTTTGGTATATATCCTGTTTGGTACAAGTCCAAGGTCCTGGAACAGATTAGGACGTATACCAAGGTACTACCGTATAAATTTTTAAAGTTCATCTTTATACACGGGTCATTTTTCATCAAGGCAGGACGACTATCAATGCACATCACTGCAACCAAATGACATGACCCACTGAACTGTATCCCCACCTACCACACTGTAATTCTGTAATTCCATCTCCAAAAATCAAGTTGGACTAACCAATATTTCCAAATGCCATTATAGAATTTATATCATGATTAGACACACCTGCTGGAGGCAGTGTTTAATGTTCAACAAAGTATAATATGGTCAGGAGTTGTGGGCAATGACAGATTTTTGAGATAGTTTAAGAAGAAAACAAACACCTGAGTTTAAGTACAGTAATGTGATATTTTAATGGGATTTAATAATTATAAAGAAGAAATCTGAAGAATTGTACAGTAATAAGAATTAAGAGTAAACATGTAGTTAAGGGAGTCTACAAGAAATTAATAAATCAAAGGGCATCAGTAACAATGGCAATATTAGTGTACTAGCAATTATGGTACAGATATACTATTATTATTTGTAATCAAAGCATTCACAGATTGTAGCCTTAACTATAAAACTCACAGTATGCAGAGTAAATGCAGTAATAATAGGGATTAGTAGAAGTAGTCATATCCATATTATTACATTCATGGGAAATGATGACACCTTTAGGGGTCATACAGTGCCTGGAGGATGAGAAGTAATCATGTTTGATCAAGGAAAGGAGCTCCAATTCCTTGAATCAAAACTCATCCACTGGCAGCCAGGTACCCTTGAAAAGATCCATAATAACCATAGCAGAAAAGGGTAATCTCATTACATTACAGTATTAGTACAAATCTAGGATGGAAGGTAGGCAGGGAAAAATCATTCCAGGAATAGCTGAGGGAGGAAGGTAAAGGAGTTTTTAGGATAATGACTTTCAGCAGGCTTGTGTGAACATGCAAGACAGTGAGACAGGTGGTTTTTCATGGATGTGCTGCTGGAGTGTGAGCAAGGTAATATTTATGAAGATGAAGACTAAGAAGTGTTTTCCTCCAGTTGCAATCAACCACTCAGAAGGAATGGTGGGACTGCTGCAGTCAGAGGGTCACACTTCCGGCAAGACGACTCAGTGAAAGATTTTTTTTTTTTACCCTACATTGGTGGGAGATGGCTGATGACAAAAAAAGTACTTATCAGAATTATATTATTAATACTAGTAGTTTATCCATATTATAATAGTAAACTTGGTTAACCTGATAAGGCTGAATGTTTCATGAAATTTTAGAGATAGAGCTTACTGGTAACTAAAAATGTAGAGCAGTACACAAAGCAGCTGTTAATTCATGTAAATGATATGCATATTTATGTAACGAGGTCTGCCAAAAGTCATATATAAGCCATTTGGGTTAACAAAACATTTATTTAACATATACCTGTGCCAGAACCTCAAACTCCTTCCGCTTTTTGTCAAAGTTGATCAGGCCATTTGCAACTGTGTCAGGAATAGCTGTATCAATCATGGTGAGATCAGTCAGGAATGTGCCAAGATAAGGAATGGTTCCATAACTAGTAGCCTGAAAATCAGAAATGAGGTTTAAATTAAAAATTACTGATGAATTGGAATACACTGCAAATATATTTACACTACTGTATTTACCTTTAGAACACTACCTCTTCTGTACCGAATACTATATATACCATATCAAGTGAGGTGATGAGGGTATCAAATGATTTAGATATAGAAAAACTGAATATCAAATTGGGGAGGAGGAGTATGGAAGAAGTGAATGTTTTCAGATATATGGGAGTTGACGTGCCAGCAGATGGATGTATGAAGAATGAGGTTAACCATAGAATTGATGAAGGAAAAAAGGTGAGTGCTGCATTGAGGTATATGTGGAGACAAAAAACATTATCTATGGGGGCAAAGAAGGGAATGTATGAAAGTATAGTGGAACCAACACTCTTAAATGGGTGTGAAGCTTGGGTTGCACATGCTGCAGCAAGGAGGCAGTGGAGATGTCCTGTCTAAGGGCAATGTGTGGTGTAAATATTAAGCAGAGAATTCGGAGTGTGGAAATTAGGAGGTGTGGAGTTAATTAAAGTATTAGTCAGAGGGCTGAAGAGGGGTTCTTGAGGTGGTTTGGTCATTCAGAGAATGGATCACAGTAGAATGACATGGAGAGCATATAAATCTGTAGGGGAAGGAAGGCAGGGTAGGGGTCATCCTTGAAAAGATTGGAAGGAGGGGGTAAAGGAGGTTTTGTGGGCGAGGGGCTTGGACTTCCAGCAAGCATGTGTGAGCGTGTTAGATAGGAGTGAATGGAGACGAATGGTATTTGGGACCTGATGAGCTGTTGGAGTGTGAGCAGGGTAATATTTAGTGAAGGGATTCAGGGAAACTGGTTATTTTTATATAGCTGGACTTCAGTACTGGAAATGGGAGTACAATGTCCGCACTTTAAAAGGAGGGGTTTGGGATAGTGGCAGTTTGGAGGGATATGTTGTGTATCTTTATACGTGTATGCTTCTAAACTGTTGTGTTCTGGGCTCCTCTGCAAAAACAGTGATTATGTATGAGTGAGATAAAAGTGTTGAATGATGATGAAAGTATTTTCTTTTTGGGGATTTTCTTTCTTTTTGGGTCACCCTGCCTCAGTGGGAGACAAAAAAAAATCAAGCACTGTACTATATTTCCTATTTCTTGACTTAACAAATTTACTTTATCAATAGTATAGTTTTATATGATCCTTTTTTATTTTTTTGGTCTCTCCTCTCTTTTACTCAACTCTAATTAGAGGAACAGCAATTTGAGGAGTGTAATTCAGTAAGTCCTAGGTAGTAGGTTGGTAGACAGCAACCGCCCAGGGAGGTACTACCGTCCTGCCAAGTGAGTGTAAAACGAAAGCCTGTAATTGTTTTACATGATGGTAGGATTGCTGGTGTCCTTTTTTCTGTCTCATGAACATGCAAGTTTTCAGGTACGTCTTGCTACTTCTACTTACACTTAGGTCCCACTACACATACATGTACAAGCACATATATAAACACCCCTCTGGGTTTTCTTCTATTTTCTTTCTAGTTCTTATTCTTGTTTATTTCCTCTTATCTCCATGGGGAAGTGGAACAGAATTCTTCCTCCGTAAGCCATGCGTGTTGTAAGAGGCGACTAAAATGCCGGGAGCAAGGGGCTAGTAACCTCTTCTCCTGTATATATTACTAAATGTAAAAGGAGAAACTTTCGTTTTTCCTTTTGGGCCACCCCGCCTCGGTGGGATACGGCCGGTGTGTTGAAAGAAGAAGAAGAATTCAGTAAGTCTAATGAAATACTTTAATGAATAAATTAATACAGTCACACAATTGTGCCTTTTTGTTCTCTATGAATAAACCATTTACTGGAATACAAACTTACCAAAGGGTTTATAGCCAACTTCTCAAGAGCTTTAGGAAGATGTCTGTCATTTGCATGGGCAGTTTGTGCATGCTTTGCTGTTCCTTCTTTCATGAGCAACTCACGCTGATTTAACTGGTTGTTTTCTTCACTGAATATTCTTGCTAATTCTTCATACAATTCTGCCTAAATATACAAGATCATGAAAGTGTGTAAACATTATATGGTTTGCAAAATAATCTCAAGAATTATATTTTAGCTATCATTATGAAATTTCTTAACCTATGAACTCTTACTACTATAAGAAAATTTAATTCATACCTTATCTTTTATGACAGCACCCCAAGTTTTTTTAAGTCTATATATTGGATTTGACTGGAGTCCAGAGATAATTGCTTTTAGAGAGGAAAAATTCTTGTGCATTCTCAGCTCCTGTCAAAAGACACAACAGTATTAAGATGAATTTAAATACAAGTATAAAATTAAGACTAATTTAGGCAAGGCATAATAAAACATCAAACTCTAAACAGAGACTCCCCTAAATAACAGCATTTGTGCTGCGAACTTTCAATAATAGGAACAATATGCGGGAAGCACCAAGATGTAAAAATTCATAGTAGGTTATTCTAGCAGCATCGTCCATATGTGTGATTGTGTTCTCCACACATTCAGTGTTATTTGTGATTATTATACCCTGATTATGTCTGGTGTTAAGCACAAAAGCAGTGGTGATGCAGGTGGTAGTGCTAAGAAGCACCAGGCCATCACAATGGAAACAAAAGTGGACATCATAATGTATTTTTCCTGTGTTCATGTACAGTGGACCCTCGGGTAATGGCGGCATCGGCTAATGCCAAAATCTGATAGTGGCACATTTTTGTGTCAAAATATTGGATCGGCTGACGCCCAAGAATTCGGTTAAGGGCATTCGTCCTGAACACGTCCACCTGCCCATCTGGCCTGAGCGCCTCAGCTGCCCGCCTTCAGCTAGTGTGCCATTGTTTACAAGCCAGTCTGGACGATTCCAGGCATACATCCGATACATTTCGTATTATTCCAGCGTTCTTAGTGCTTGTAACTGCTAAATAAGCCACCATGGGCCCGAAGAAAGCTTTAGTGAAAACCCTGTGGTAAAAAGAGTGAGAAATACTATCGAATTAAAGGAGATAATCGCAAAGTACGAAAGTGGAGTGTGTGTCTCCGAGTTGGCCAGGTTATACAACAAACCCCATTCAACCATCACTACTATCTTGGCCAACAAAAAGGCAATCAAGGAAGCTGTTGTTGCAAAAGATGCAAGTATGCTTACAAAACAGAGATCGCAAATACTTGAAGATGTGGAGAGACTGTTGGTGTGGATCAACGAGAAACAATTACATGTATCAGGAGATAGTGTTTCTCAGTCAATAATATGTGAAAAGGCAAGGCAGTTGCATGCGGATCTCATTAAGAAAATTCCTCCAAATAGTGCTCATACTGATGAGTTTAAGGCCAGCAAAGGCTGGTTTGAGAGATTTAAGACTTAGTGGCATACACAGTGTGATAAGGCATGGTGAGGCTGCCAGTTCTGACAAAAAAGCATCTGAAAAATCTGTGCAGGACTTTAAAAGGTACATAGAGGCTGAAAAATTAAAACCCCAACAAGTGTTCAACTGTGACAGAACAGGCCTGTTTTGAAAGAAAATGCCAAAGAGGACCTACATTACTCAGGAGGAAAAGGCACTCCCAGGACACAAGCCTATGAAGACAGGCTAACTCTCATGTTTTGTAGAAATGCTAGTGGGGGTTGCAAAGTGAAGCCTTTACTAGTATATCACTCTGAAACTCCCCGTGTGATCAAGAAAAACAATGTCGTCAAGACTAAATTGTGTGAGATGGGGAGAGCAAACAGTAAGGCATGGGTCACTAGGGACATTTTCCTTGACTGGTTCTATGACGTGTTTGGCCCCACTGTGCAAAAATACCTCCTGGAAAATAAATTGGACCTCAGGTGCCTCCTGGTAATGGACAGTGCTCCTGCTCATCTTCACGACTTGCAAGAGCTTCAGCAAAGTGAAGTTTTTGCCTCCTAATACCACTCCTCTTCTCCAGCCTATGGACCAGCAGGTCATTTCAAACTTCAAAAAACTGTACACCAAAGCAATGTTTCAAAAGTGCTTTGAAGTGACCTCAGACACTGAATTGACCCTAAGAGAGTTTTGGAAAGATCACTTCAGTATCCTCGGTTGCATAAACCTTATAGGCAAGGCTTGGGAGGGAGTGACTTGCAGGACTTTGAACTCTGCTTGGAGAAAATTGTGGCCAGAATGTGTACAAGAGGGATTTTGAAGGGTTTGGGGCTAACCCTGAAGGGCCTATGTCAGTTGAGGACTCAACTGTGGCATTGGGGAAGTCCATGGGGTTGGAGGTTAGTGGCGAGGATGTGGAAGAGTTGGTGGAGGACGACGATGAAGAGCTAACCACTACAGAGCTGCAAGAGCTTCAGGTGCAACAGCAACAGATCACAGCTCAGGAATGTGCTTCAGAGGTGAAGGAAGAGAGAGTGAGGAAGTTGCCTTTGTCAAAGATTAAGGACATTTCTGCAAAGTGGGTTGAAGTGCAAACCTTTATGAATGAAAATTATCCTGATTCAGCTGTTGCAAGCCGTATTGGCAATGTGTACAATGACGCTCGTGTTCCATTTTAGGGAAATCTTAAAGAGACACCAAAAACGGAGCGCTCTGGACAGATATTTTGTGCGACAGGGGTCCATTGGCTCTCAAGCTGGTCCTAATGGCATTAAAAACCAAGAAGGGAAGTAACCCCAGAAAAGGACTTGTTACCTGAAGTCTTTATGGAAGGGGATTTCCCTTCCAAACAATAATACACCTACATCCTCTCCCCTCCTCCCATCTCATCACTCAATAAGTCCACAATAAAGGTAAGTGTCATTACAGTATTGTTTATTGTGCATGTCTCATTGTTTTCTGTGTAGAGAAATGTATATTTCATGTAAAAAAAATTATTTTGTTTAATACTTTTGGGTGTCTGGAATGGATTAATTGGATTGCCATTATTTCTTACGGGCAAAATTAATTCGGTTAACGTCCAAATCGGTTAAAGGCGAGCTCTCTGGAATGGATTAGTGGCATTACCCAAGGGTCCACTGTATATGTTTAAACTATGTACACTTTTAGGTTACTCGATGTTCATACATACATATACTAGACTACTGTACAATAATGTATAAGCACATATGTTGGACTTACGAACGACCGCTCAGAAGCGAACCTGTTTGTAAGTAGGGAGACTGTACAGTAAACAAACCATACCATGGGTGGGATTAGAACTCGCGATCAGTCTCTCGAAACTCTTAGACCATCGTGTTAGCCACTGGACCAGCTAGCTTCAATAAGATTCATCCATGCTTGCAGGAGATTTGTCTGTAAAAACTTGCATTTGTGGTCACAGTGGTGCCTATGTTAACTTTCCTAGTTGGATGAATCTTGGTGAAGTTAGCTGGCCCAGTGGCTAACATGACAGTCTGAAGTTTTGAGACTCTGATCGCAGGTTCTAATCCCACCTGTGGTACGGTTTGTTTGCAATTGTGTCATTATGATTTCGTGAGTCAGACTGTACAGTGTTTGGTTCACTATTTCTACTGTGTGATTATACCTGAGCAATATCGATCCACTTGACAATAAGCCTCGCACGTTGAGAAGGCTTAAGCTCTGTGTCCACAAGGATGGTAGACTGGACACGGAAGCTTACAGCATTAAACTGATCAACTGTAGCTGTTACAGTTGCTGCTGTATCTCCACGACCACGATCTCTCCGTGACCAAACAGAGCCTAAGCACTGATGAGCTATTACTCCCTTAAAGAGAACCTGAAAAGTTATAATGTTAATTAATGGGTAAATTTATGAAAATTTTTATAATAAATGAGGAATAAAGAGACTGCCAGTCTATATTTTATTATTGTTTAATACAAGCAAGTAAAATGCTGTTTATCCAAACCAAATACGTATTATGGATAATATTTAGGTTAATACTTTTCTAATACAGATCATTCATTATCTGGCTATTAGTTACTCACCATCCAACATTATACAGTGGACCCCCGGTTAACGATATTTTTTCACTCCAGAAGTATGTTCAGGTGCCAGTACTGACCGAATTTGTTCCCATAAGGAATATTGTGAAGTAGATTAATCCATTTCAGACCCCCAAACATACACATACAAACGCACTTACATGAATACACTTACATAATTGGTCGCATTCGGAGGTGATCGTTATGCGGGGGTCCACTGTACTCTTGTCTTGCTAATGAAAAGCACCTGAACAGATAAATGCACAAATGTACAACTAAGAACACAGGTAGTAGGTTGGTAGACAGCAACCGCCCAGGGAGGTACTACCGTCCTGCCAAGCGAGTGTAAAACGAAAGCCTGTAATTGTTTTACATGATGGTAGGATTGCTGGTGTCCTTTTTTCTGTCTCATGAACATGCAAGATTTCAGGTATGTCTCGCTACTTCTACTTACACTTAGGTCACACTACACATACATATACAAGCATATATGTACACACCCCTCTGGGTTTTCTTCTATTTTCTTTCTAGTTATTATTCTTGTTTATTTCCTCTTATCTCCATGGGGAAGTGGAACAGAATTCTTCCTCCGTAAGCCATGCGTGTTGTAGGAGGCGACTAATGCCGGGAGCAAGGGGCTAGTAACCTCTTCTCCTGTATATATTACTAAATGTAAAAGGGGAAACTTTCGTTTTTCCTTTTGGGCCACCCTGCCTCGGTGGGATATGGCCAGTGTGTTGAAAGAAAGTACAATGAAGGACTATAAAAACCAATGTGGTTATCTGCTGTTACTTAACATTTGGCACACCCTCCCAAAGGCACTGGATTATCAATAATCCCTCTAGGAAGGTGCCTTAATGCTGGCAAAGGGTTCTCAATTCAAGGAACTGAAATTATCCTTCTCATTCTTGGACTGAACCTGAATGCCTCGCATTTCCCAGGCACTATATGGCCAATACAGGTTTAATGCTTACCTCTGATGAAACAAAGTATCAATGATCTACTGTATTTATGTTTAAAGAAATACATAGTACTTTTAAGTTAGCAGCAACCATTACACTTACTGTGTCCATTCGAGTTAGCTGCTGAGCAAAGGTAGATTCTGGTATATCAAGAAACTCGTAAGGCTGATGGTTTCCATTGCTCATTGGTGAAGAGCAGTGTATACGCATTTCCTCACAAGACAAAATCCTTTCTAGCATTGGTGAACCTGTAAATTTTTGGAAAATGTCAGCTGCATATGGTACAGTACTGAAGATGGAAAACACTGGATATAATAAAATTTATGGAAGAAATCACAAAATGCACGATTGCAAATATAAAAGAATACCACATTGAAAATAGGAAATAAAACTCAAGTGCTTTCATGTGTTTACACATACACATCTTCTGAAGATAGGTGTGTAAGCACATGAAAGTGCACAGCTTTTATTTCCTATTTTCACCGTGGTATTTTTTTTTAATAAACTGTATTTACACTGTTGTACTGTATACAAGACTGGAATGATACATGAATCAATACTAATACTAACTCTTTAGGTCTTCCTCTCTCCTCATTTTCTCCAACTTGTAGCCAACCTTTATGTTTAAATCTGTATCTGGGAGATAAGTCTTGGTGAATTCCCATAGCTGCTGAAGACAGGCAAAGGATGGAGGATCTCTGAAGTCCTCGGGATAAGCATCTAGCCATACCTGAAGTGTTAATCTCAGAGCCCTACAAAATAAGAAAAGTGCAAATATATATCAAACTTGTCTCTGGTGTACTTGGCACTGAAACACAGTACAGATTACAATGATGCTAAATAATTTTGGTCAGGAAATAATTTTCTTTTACTGCATTGGCCACTTCCTATCCAGATAAGGTGAACCAAGGAATAATACCTTTAAAAATTTAGGTCATCATAACCTCTTGCAAAAATATACAATATTTTTTTTAAATGTACATTTTATATTCCATATAAAAAAATTTACTGAAGAGGTTCAAAACTAAGTTTGTTTGGGGATCTTAACCCCTTCAGGGTCCAAGGCCCAAATCTGAAGTGGTGCCCCAGTGTCCAAGAATTTAAAAAAAAAAAATTGTTATTTTTTCTTATGAAATGGTAGAGATTCTTTTTGTGAAGGTAATAAAACAAAAAGTACAAAATTTGAGATCTTTAAACTTAATGTAGTTAGCCTTATTGGAAGTTAAACGACATTATTTGGCTTTTTTCAGATTGTTTAACTTTGATATCAAGATGAAAAGATATACTAAAAAATTTTAAACAAGGGTTATATTTTAAACAAATATAATAAAATATTCTGAAATAATTAACAATAAGAAAATGTGGTAAATTTAAAAATTATGTAATGAATTTGGATTATACTACATCCATATTTCTTGTTCAGATTAATTTTATCTAAATCCTTTCACAAATAACTTATTTCAATGTTCAATACAATTTGCACACCAATGCTCAGTTACCACTTACCCCACTGCATGTTAGGCATTCACCTCACAATATGCCATGGTCATTACTTTATACAGTGCTGTATATTCAGCATGATATAAAGCCATGCTCCAAAATCTTAAGGGGGTTAGGTTCATGAAGGTAATGTGAATCCGAACCATGGATAACAGAAAATTTAATGTTTTTTTTTCTTGGGCTATATCTTTAAATAGTGCTCTCATATGCTTAATATTGACATAAGAAAGCATAAGCACTTTTCAACGTAATCACACGATTATTTTTAAATTAAGATATCACGTGCCATGCAAAAAATACAACAGGTACCAAGAACAAAATTAAATGAAAACTGAAATGGCCTTCAGTAAAAAAAAAAAGTTAAATGAATCACATGGATTATGAAGCATGTGAATTACACAGTCTGACTATATATATGTACTGTATAAACTCAAAATTCTTTTATCATATTGTCAAGAGCCCATGGATTATCTATGCTTCCCTGACCATGAGCAGCTGCTCTCTCCATTGGATAATTATAATCTATAATGATCATACCCAACATGAAACAGACAGATGCCTGCTAAATGTTTAGCCCTTGGGCAAGACTGCCAGTCTTTTCTTTGTTTCAATACTTGCAAGATGATAGATAAATCTTGCAAAACTTTCTAATGTTCAGTAGTATGCATTTTTTTTTTTTTTATTAACATGTCGGCTGTTTCACACCAAGGTAGGGTGGCCCGAAAAAAGAAAAACTTTCACCATCATTCACTCCGTCACTGTCTTGCCAGAGACGTGCTTACACTGCAGTTATAAAACTGCAACATTAACACCCCTCCTTCAGAGTGCAGACACTGTACTTCCCATCTCCAGGACTCAAATCCGGCCTATCGGTACATCTCCACTGCCTTCAGCCTTCTCCTTGTTGCAACATTCACCACCCATGCTCGCACCCACATAAAGAGCGTTGGTATAACTATATTCTCATACATTCCCCTCTGTATTTTATAACAGTTCTTATAATTTAAGAGGCCTGGTCTGAGATTGGGATGTGGGAACCACAATCCTTGGAATCATTAGCAGATAACAGATCAGTGCCTAATCAGTCTGACTATGCATCATACACATCACCCAGTGTCACAATTTTGCTCCTAATGTAGTTAAAATTATTGAAAGATACCAAAGACAGTGATTAGTGAACAAGAAAACTTTAAAACATTTTTAACTTACTTTTTATGGTCCTCTCGAAGATGTGACGGAACATTAATTTTATTACTACTTGAAGTTAGGGCTAGGTAGCGATCAAGGATGAGGTTCAAGACTTGTCTAGTTGAGGAGAAGGTGCGGTATGTAGCAAGGAACACATTAACAAAGGTGGATTCCAATTCTCCAGAATCTGAGGCCAAAGATTCTATTAATTTCTCAAGAGTACCAGCTTTCAGGAACCGCACACGCACAGTTTCCCACTCCAAGTGAGAGATTTCATCATCATCAGATTCCTGTCATAATAAACTTTCATTATATTATTTATATATATAAACTGTCGGTATACAAATATTCATTGCAATTAACTTACAACCCCTTTCACTACCATCTTTTCTAACTTCACAAACTAACATTTTAATTGTTTTGCGGTTGTAATGCTTACTATGGAATAAAATATAATTGTATAACCTCTCACTGCAGTATTACTACAGTGATATCTCAAATGCACAATATGAAAATGTCTGCACCCTGCACTGTTACAGTGAGAATTATGTGGGTAAAAATTTCTAACCTTCACAATATTTAAATTCAAATTCTTTATTTCAGCATGATACAATGTTTGTACAGAAATGGGTGATATTTAGGTGTGCATTCAGAAAGCCCTTAGCATTGCAGAGCATTTCGAGCAAAACTTTAAGCGTGTATGTATACATGTACAGTACATGTATACGTATTTGTGCATGCATTTATCACATTGTATAAATACTGAATTAATGTCTTGCTCTATATCTCTCCTATTTGTGGGTTATTTATGCATCTACCAAATGCTATCCATCACCTGTAATATTCCCTGCTTGATATCATTCTACACTTAATTCTACAAGCTAATTGTCTCCACTCTCCTTCGTTACATATACAATTACAATTTGCAACAAAAATATAAACCAATTACTGGGGTTCCTTGGAGCCAATGAAGGACATTGCAATCATTCTCTGCATAACTATATTAAATGCTAGGTTCTGTTTACTTATCTAGCTATTGCTCTGATTCTGTAGTTTGTCAAAGCTCAAGGGGATCACGTGAGGTTTTGCTTATTCTCCATCACCATAGAAAAGTTTACTGAAGTTATGTAAACTAGATATATTTCAGTCACTGCATTATCTGAAAAAGGTACATATTCCCATATCCCTTAAGCTCAACCCCATCTACCTCAATGCAAACAAAAGGAATAATAGAATGTAGATTACGTTTCTAATGCAATTAAGTATCAGCATCGAAGACTTCAAGCCAATCAGAAAAGGCATTCACAAGTAATGTCATAAAAACTGTATCTCAATTTGACTCACGAAATCGTAATGACACGATTGCCCAGTGGCTAATGCGACGGTCTGGAGTTTTGAGGCTCTCTGACCGCGGGCTCAAACCCGACCTGTGGTATGGTTTGTATCTCAATTTCTTTAACAAATATAAAATTAGCACCTAGTCAGTCTATAACCAATTAAACTTTTCATTAATATACTTCAGTTTCAAAGTTTAAAGCCAAACAGAAAGGGCATTCTCTAGTTATCTCAGAGATCAATATCCCAAAATACACCATTTAATCAACTCGCATTATCCCACTTTTTTTTTTAAATAAGATTTGAATAGTGTTGCTAAAATTTGCATTGCAAGTTTAATACATAACTATTTTCGGAAGGCCTGTGTTGTTTTAAGTTACCTGTGTGATACTCCTGGAGGGATGGTGGTATCGAACCTTCTTCAGGTAGACAGTGTAGATAGCGCCTTCACATTTTTCCTCACCCCATAGTCGCCACGTCGGCGCCTGTAAATAAACAATGGTAATGTAAAGTTAATTTTTTACACGGTACAATTTCGTCTAAAGTAAACTTTGACTATTTCAAGACTCAGCCCTATCCAATAAGAACAAAAGAAAAGAACACGAGGAGCACTATAGTACTGGCCCATGCTAGACAGGTCCTTCTAATGTACACTACCAATCCCCAAGGTGCAGTCCAAATCAGTGTACTAACAACCTGGTTACTGCTAGGGGCACAACAATGTCATGCCCAGTCCGGGAATGAACCTGAACTGGTAAAGATGAATGCTCCACCAGGTTGGTTAATGGGGCTTAAAGCCTTCTGACAACTCGAAAAGTCACTAAGGCTGCATATCTCCTGTTCACCAGCCAAGAATACTTTAATGTTAAAATAAGGTTTTAAGTAAACTCTCACTAGATAGAACAGTACACAAAGACATACACCTCTTGGTTTACTTATTCCGATGCGCTCCACCGAGCTGGGTAATTAACATGAATATGTAAATTCCTAAAGCAAACTCAGTGTGTATGTGAATGTTGAGATTTACAAAAGTCAAATTACAAAGAGCTAATATCCATTTTACAAGGTAAATGTTTCATATATAAAATTGCGAATGACTGCTTCCTTTTTAGTTTTTTACGTGTCAAATAAAAAGCATTATTTACACAATTAAAATATAATTAATAATTATGATTATATTCATGGGGAAAGCGCTATCGACTACACGAGGATTATTAAGGCTGCATGCAACATGCACAGTTCACACCACTAGATAAAGATACCTTATTCCCTAAAAGATGGATTAAAGTAAACTCGGCGTACACAGCCGACAACCTCTCTTGTTGCCCCACCAGCAAGTGATGGCGGCAGTGCACTGAACAAGCCATCAAAATTCACAGCTCCCTTATCCCACACTACAAACACAGACGCACGCACGCGCGCGCGTCTCGGGGTCACAGTCCAAGGTAAAGTGTCCCCACCTGGTCTTTACATTAGCCACCTTCATCGACCCCACCATCGCTCCCTCCCTCCAAAAATTCACTTATCCTTACTGTTTTCTTACATACACCAGTATGCTAGAAAACAGTTACCCATCAACAACGATTTACCAAAATCACTAACCAACTTGAACGATTATCAACTAAAATCATCCTCCATCATTAATAATCTTATTAACTTTACCACTAACCCCCCAAAAATCAATCACAATAGCCATCTATCACCATCAGTATACCAGCCCCACATAGTAGCCCTCATTCCCAAGGCCTTGGAGCTGCCTTCCTTTCCTCTGATCAAACGATTGCCGCCTATTTCCCAGGCGCTGTATGACCTCTACGAGTTTAACTTTGTGCTTCATTATTAATATATTAATGAAAATAAACCAAAAGCTAATATTAAAGGAATAATATTATTGCCAAACGTTGTATAACCCATGAGGCTTAGTGCTTACTTTTTAATTTTTAATGTTTCGCATAATGCTTGTATCTTAAGGGGTAATCGAAAGAAACAAACTGGTACATTTGCCCTGGTCTTTAATGATATGAGAGAACATGAGTCTGCAGCTCCGTATGACTCGCATACTTGAGAGCCAAGTGTGAACTGATCCTAAGGCCTATCGGCCACAGATCTCGGAGGAGTCAGGCACACCGCACATACACACATGCCAGAGGGCCTATGATGCGACTCAGAGCTCTATATGGCTAACAATTATAACCGCTGCAGACAGTTCGTCAGTGAAAGATAGGTCATACCCGGTATGACCCACTTCCACTGGGGAATCCCGCTTACCAGTGACTATGCCCTCGTCTGCTACCCGTGCCTTTTCCACCCGACGCCGGTATACAAGCCCCAATCTTCATGCCTGTGCTACAGAATCTTCACGATTATGGTGCTCTTCACACCAACTCCAAGGCTGAGGGACTGATTACCTCATCTTCTGTATATAGTTCTTGTCTTCTAATCATGTCTTTGAATTTGTAATGATAAAGCCACTGGACGGCGAAACGTTACAATAAAGATACTCAGATGTTGCACGTGTGTCTAATTTTCATCTACAGACCTAAGATGAGACCTATTACAAGTACTAGACAAAAACAAGTATTAACGCTGGCATAAAAAGATGGTGTTAACTAATTTAATATCACACTTCATGTGAGATATCTTTAATGATACGAGAAAATGAGCGCTACACCATGTAACTAGATTGTGTGAGCAAACTTTGAACTCATCCTACGGCCTCGAAGCTGGGAGGCATTAGGCATACATCACCTGTGTCAATGGGTTTATGGCGTTAATGTCACCAAGAGTATAAGACTAACCATTAAAAGTCACTGACAATATTTTTTATTCACTGGGAAGCGCTAAACCCGTAGGGATCATACAGCGCCTGTGCAATGGGAAGTAATCAGGTTTGAACCCAAGAAGGGGAACATAGCTCTAATTTCTCTGATGTCAATGAAGGGGGGCTTGATCCATGTTGAAGGTGCAGTGGTGAAGGCAGCACATTCTCGCACTGTTAGTGATAAGTGCTCAAAATTGAATGTTGACTGAATTTTCTCGACTACCTTGTTGTCGAACTTGTCGATGCCGCCTTTTAATTTGCCTATCTGTAATTAAATATACATTTGAATAAGGAGAAATTTGCCTGATTTTTAAGGTGCCCAAATTTCCATTAACTTACAGTATAACTAACATTTGCTAGTCTTTTATTTTCATATGGCAAATTAAATCAATTAACCCCACTTCAAACAAATAACCACTGGATTATCAAAGAATCTGCCTTGAAAATGTTTAATTTCGTAGTCCATGGAGGGTTGCCGCTTCCTCAGAACCCCGTTCCCTCCGGCCGCATCATTCCCTATATATGCAATGAGTTGCATGGCAGGGCAGTTTGGTACAACCTGGCGGCAGCAATGTTGCCACAACTTGCTGACCCTTGTTTCCCCACACTGCCTACCCTGGTGCAAACCATCAGCGCAATGATGCTGATGTTCTGCCTTTTCGCGTAGTTGTCACACGTAGCACAAAAAGTTTGCCTCATCACTACACTATACCCGCATTAGGGTAATAATGGAAGAACACTGGAAGACCCTAACCTTATATGAATTCTAAAGTTAAGATATCAGATATCTCCATCATTTTGATATGTTGCATAAGTGTCTCAATCTTCGACAGCGGGGAGGGAGGTCATCATAAGCACTTGTCTGTTTCTAAGCTGCACCAATAATCAACTTGTACTGCTCCTTTTGCAACACTTAAGAACTGAAGCCTTTATCTGATAAAAGAGCACTAACCTATTATCAGTCACAAATTGGTCAATATCACCAGAAAAAGTATATCGAGTGCGTAACTGGTTTCTGCCGACATTCCTTGTAATAGATACCATCTAGAGATGTACATTATGGCCGCTTGTTTCAAGCTCTTACCGGTATCGGAGTTTAGAGAAACTATTCTCACAGAGCTCTCTAAATAAATCAGAAAATGTAACAAAAAATCACATTATCAAGGTCCTTAAGAATTTTAAAAAATGCATATGGAGAACACTGCAATTACTGTCCTGGAACTTTATGAAGAGTTTCGTTAGCTCCTTGAAGGAGGGCGAGATAACTTTAGCTCTTCCATCCCTTTAGGATGTGCTTACAATAATGGTCTATGGTATCAACTTAAAGCTACTCAAGGCCCACTTATTAAAAGCCAATGACTTGTGAAACGTTTATATTAAGACTCGAAGGTGTTACACCTGTGTCTTATAAAAACTAATACATTAATTTTTAAATACCTATATTACTATGAAGTACTGATATATGAAGATAGCCTGTTGTAGAGGCGAAAGTGTCAAAACCTTTCTTATATCTGAAATTAGTCTACCACAAACAAACTGTGTGTACATATATACAATTTCTTGTTACAAAGGATTATCTGCACTCCTTGTTTTTATTGTGATACCTAGTGACGGGAGACTGACAAGTGTTTACGCTAGGCTCCCACGCACAAAGATGTAATGTTTACATTTTGATCCATGGTGTTCCCCTACCTGGGTTCAAATGCAGCCACACAGTGACCATGCTAAATAACACCACCTCACAATCTAATGATTAAAGGTATATAATATCGACAAGTTGATGAATAAGTCGAATAGGTAAAACTGGTCAATTAGCAAGAACTCTTAAATTTTTCTCTTATACGTTTAAAGATGTATACTTTTTCATTTATGTTCATGTAAAAATAAATTTGTACCAAAAGAACCTTAAAAAACTTACCCAACCTTATTATAACAAGCGCAATTTAATTTATCCTAATCCAACTAATATATTTTAGATACGTTTACAATAATTTAATTGACCAGTTTTACCTATTCGGCACATTATTTAATTATAATAAAGCCTTCTATAGTTGAACCAGTAGTAGTAGAAGAAGTAGTAGTAGGTGGGTCAGACATTTAGCAATCGAGTTGCAAAACATCCTCTAATTTCTTACAAAGACACTAGAGGTCAATCTCTGGTCCAGTTTATGGGCCTTACCTACTTCCATTAAGCTACCCAAATGCTGAATAAGACATACATATGTCGGTATTATACACTTTTAGGCTGACTGACCACTTATAAAGACAGGGACTGATTATCTAAAGATTACTTCTCCTTTGCCTCCGATGTCATAATTACCTGTATTCAGCTCACAAAATCTGCTACATAGGTGACACGTTTCGACAATAAAGACATCTAAGTGTTGCACATGCGTCTTAAATCAAAGAGTAACCACAACAAAATGTATATGGCGATTTTTAACCTAAAACTTTTTTTTTATTATCTTTTAGGCGAAGGTGGAAGTGAGTTTTATTCAGATTCATTACGCAAGTTTAGATTTTTGACAACCGTCTTACATTGTAGCATGTGAGCAAATTAATCTGGTCAAACAATGACTTATGTTAACACTGCTCACAATAATAATCTTACAAGCTCCTTTTAATAAACGAATGATAAAATTTTTGTACTAGCTAACTTACCTTGTAATTTATCGAACCGAATCTCCAACCAGTTATATGCACCATTTGTGATTGTTTCAGCTTGTCTGAGAGCTGGGATCATCAAGTCTCCATTTCTTCACAGACAAATTATACTAGTTTTGATTAAGCAGTCATTAGCTGGGTATACGACTTAAAATTAACATCACAATGTAGAATTCGTTACCATAATTATGTCATCACCATACAAGTGTCGACAGACTTTATAAGTCGTAGTATGACTAGTAACAAGTGGTCGTAGTGGCTCATACATTATCTAGTGGGCCGAGTTCACCAGATACTGCACAAACACACCCAGCCATGCACACTCGCAAGATAAAACTAATGACTAGAAGCTCAGCATAGCAGTTCCACATCACTTTGGTCCTGGTATGAAACACAAAATATAATCTACCAGCAGAACACAGTAATGGCTTAACACGTGGATTCCATCAACACAGTAAACTAAGTTGATAAGCACAGGTGGTAGATGGGTAGGTCAGAGAGCGACGGACAGCATGGAGAGCACACATACTCCCCCATGCACAGCGCTGGGACAACTGAGGGGAGGTAGCTGCTGGGCCTGGCCAGGCTGGCTGGCCTGGGCCGCCCCCTGGCCACAGCTAGGGAGGGGAAGCTAACATTAACACAGCTGCTGTTTCAACCACAGGAAAATGTTACTGCTTACCCACGTCACCCAGCATCAGCATAGCTTGCCCGGGATATGACTCACTACACAGACCTGTGTCACTCAACGTTTCTAAGTAAGCGACCCTTATTCAAACAAGTTTAACATGCTTTAGGTTTAAGCGCTTTCTGAGAGTACTATAGCAATAATTAATAAGTTTTACTGAAAGTTACATTAAGCCTTTAATACGCATAAACACATAACGTTTACTGCAGGTAAATTACAACACAAGTCGCCTTATTGCAAGGATTTTCTGCACTAGCGGGAAAGAGGGGGACGGGAGATAGGAACGAGGCAGACATGAGTCATCATACATCAATACTAACCCCCTCCCCCCCCAAAAAAAAAGACTAAACCTTTTTTTTAAGGAATTATTAGCTCCGTTTCCCTTCTTCCTTCCTTCATCCCCCCCCCCTTCCCGTCTCTCTCGACAAGCTCGACAGCTTTGCACAAGGCCCTCCGTGAAACTAGCAAGAAGTCTTAAAACGTTGTAATTTTTTATTTTTTTTTCAGATATGGTAAACACGAGGAAATTAAATCTTCATCAGAGTACAAAACAAATTCTGGCCACAAAATAGAGCGAAACACCAACGTCAAAGACTTGGGAGTGATCATGTCGGAGGATCTCACCTTCAAGGACCATAACATTGTATCAATCGCATCTGCTTGAAAAATGACAGGATGGATGAGAACCTTCAAAACTAGGGAGGCCAAGCCCATGATGACACTCTTCAGGTCACTTGTTCTATCTAGGCTGGAATATTGCTGCACACTAACACCACCTTTCAAGGCAGGTGAAATTGCTGACCTAGAAAATGTACAGAGAACCTTCACGGCGCGCATAACGGAGATAAAACACCTCAATTACTGGGAGCGCTTGAGGTTCCTAAACCTGTATTCCCTGGAACGCAGGCGGGAGAGATACATGATTATATACACCTGGAAAATCCTAGAGGGACTAGTACCGAACTTGCACACGAAAATCACTCACTACGAAAGCAAAAGACTTGGCAGACGATGCAACATCCCCCCAATGAAAAGCAGGGGTGTCACTAGCACGTTAAGAGACCATACAATAAATGTCAGGGGCCCGAGACTGTTCAACTGCCTCCCAGCATACATAAGGGGGATTACCAACAGACCCCTGGCAGTCTTCAAGCTGGCACTGGACAAGCACCTAAAGTCGGTTCCTGACCAGCCGGGCTGTGGCTCGTACGTTGGTTTGCGTGCAGCCAGCAGCAACAGCCTGGTTGATCAGGCTCTGATCCACCAGGAGGCCTGGTCACAGACCGGGCCGCGGGGGCGTTGACCCCCGGAACTCTCTCCAGGTAAGCTGTAAAGACTGATGAGCAAGTCACAATACCGTGACTGGAACAATTAAAAAAATACAAGTAGTCCTACTGCAATATTTTTTTTTTTATGTTCCAATGTGATCCTCTTGAGGGAAGCGTATGGAATGGAGATACCCAGGTAATCCCTCTTAAGATGCAAGTTCTACTACTACTAGCCTCCTCTTGATATTTTCCTCCTCTCACCTATCTTTTTTTCCTCTTACTCCCCCCCCCCCTCTCTTTACCGTCATGTCTTCTCGTTTTCTCCCCATTTTCATGACCATGATGGTTCAGGAAAAACGGAAAAGTCGTCAATAATTTTCTCTCCAATATGTGAGTTTCTGAGTGAAGATTGATGAACTGTCATATGGTATTTTTTCCAGCTTCTTTTCTACAATCTTAAAAAGTGTTACAAACACCATAAATAAGCAAGATGAAATAAAGATAATCTTTATTTTTTATTGAGGAAGAATAACAGCTGAAATTTTTAGTTTACGTAAAAATATAAGAATGAAGAAACAATGCAGCATACTTGGCAGTTCTATAGTCTTATACTCTTATGTAAACTAAAAAAAATTGTGTTAGTTTTCCTGTAAAATGGATCATAGTTATTTGTTCTTACATACTTGTGATTGTCTTAATCCCCTTTTAAGATGGCACAACAGAAGCAGGAAGACCATATAACAAATCACGTTTTGGTTCTTCGAATTCTAAACACTGTAAAAATCTTTCGTTGGTCAATGTATGCAGGGGATGAGATGAAAAACTCAAAGCCACCTTCCTGAATGCAGGCAGCTTTGGACCAAAACGTCTAGCTTAGCTGGGAGCCAAAGTACTGGACCAGTGGGGTACGGTGAACAGAGTACCGCGTATTAACCATTAAACGGTCCAAACAAATCGACGTTCAAATTCGTAGTGCTACAAAAGTAGATCTACTTTTTTTAACATATTTTCAAACGTAACAAAAAAAACGTAGATAAAAGTTTCTTTTACACGTTTTCAAATGTAAAACAAAAAAGAAGATCTACATTTTTTTACATACTTTCAGATGTTGAAAAAACGTATATATACGTTTGGACCATTTAAGGGTTAAGGTTCATAGGTTCGACCAGTTTTATCTATTCGTGCCGAATAGGTAAAACTGGTCAATTATCAAGAACTCATTTAAAATTAAGCCCTTTACCACTTGTTCCTGGTTACAATATATATATATATATATATATATATATATATATATATATATATATATATATATATATATATATATATATATATAGATAGTATATAAAACGCACATATAGAGAGTGCCAGACAGAGATGGGACCATGGGTGGTGTGGTCGAGGGTACTATTACAGCTCCGCCCCTTCTACTGTCTCCACATTACTCTACTCCCCCTCCCTTGTTTACTACTACACCAAGCGTGCGCATCACAAGTACCCTTTACATACAAGGATTTGAAAGCTACAGAAAACAACATTAAACAAGTCCAGAGAGGTACAAAAATATGTGAATAACATTGAACAAGTCCAGAGAGCTACAAACACATGAATATAACACTGAACAAGTCCAAACAGATTAAAAACTTTATGAAGAGATCAGAAAGTGCCAAAAGCTAAAACATGGCTCACAAAAATGGGCAAAAAATGAGTAACAATGAAATATTGACTCGCTAAATTAACCTGATGTGGTAAGATCAAGAAGCCTATAATAGTTTTAAAACAATAACAGAATTATACTTCATATGGCGAGTCAAATCCGTGGGGGTAGGGAGGTCATTCAATGCCAAGGAGTAGTGGAGACTCGATCCTCCGTCTGGTCAACACAAGCTACTTAGCACCGTCGTATGAACAAGAGGAAACAGAGGAACCATACAATGTCTAACAGCACCTTTCAAGGCAGGTGAAATTGCCGACCTAGAAAATGTACAGAGAACTTTCACGGCGCGCATAACGGAGATAAAACACCTCAATTACTGGGAGCGCTTGAGGTTTCTAAACCTGTATTCCCTGGAACGCAGGAGGGAGAGATACATGATTATATACACCTGGAAAATCCTAGAGGGACTAGTACCGAACTTGCACACGAAAATCACTCACTACGAAAGCAAAAGACTTGGCAGACGATGCACCATCCCCCCAATGAAAAGCAGGGGTGTTACTAGCACGTTAAGAGACCATACAATGAGTGTCAGGGGCCCGAGACTGTTCAACTGCCTCCCAGCACACATAAGGGGGATTACCAACAGACCCCTGGCAGTCTTCAAGCTGGCACTGGACAAGCACCTAAAGTCGGTTCCTGATCAGCCGGGCTGTGGCTCGTACATTGGTTTGCGTGCAGCCAGCAGCAACAGCCTGGTTGATCAGGCGCTGATCCACCAGGAGGCCTGGTCACAGACCGGGCCGCGGGGGCGTTGACCCCCGAAACTCTCTCCAGGTAAACTCCAGGTAAAGGATATGGAGGAATAGAAAAAAAATAGCAGGAAGAACAAGAGACTATAACAAGAAAATGCAATTGGGAGAACAAGATTATAGCAAGAACAAGAAAATACAACTGGGAGAACAAGATTATAGCAAGAACAAGAAAATACAACTGGGAGAACAAGATTACAGCAAGAACAAGAAAATACAACTAGGAGAACAAGACGATAAGAACAAGAAAATATAACTGGGAGAACAAGAGACTACAACTCCCTTCAAGGAGGGAGGGAGTGGGTTTGAGACCGATGAAGGCCTCTTAAATCCAAAGAACTGGAAGTACTCGTACCTTCCTTGGATTAAATCAATTACCTCCCATTCCCCAAGCACTGTGTGACGCCTACTGGCTTAGTGTTTCCCATTAAAATAATAATAAAATAATAATAATAATAATATAATACAAACCCGCAGCCAGAATTTCAATCTGGAAAGCTTAAAAAACACAAGATACTGAAAAAATCAAAAAACTCGTTTTTTAAAGAAAAAGAATTTTCAACCTGGAGGTTATTCCGGGGATCAACGCCCCCGCGGCCCGGTCCATGACCAGGCCTCCCGATGGATCAGGGCCTGATCAACTAGGCTGTTACTGCTGGCCGCACGCAGTCCAACGTACGAGCCACAGCCCGGCTGATCCGGCACTGGCTTTAGGTATCTGTCCAGCTCTCTCTTGAAGGCAGCCAGGGGTTTATTGGCAATTCCTCTAATGCTTGATGGGAGGCTGTTGAACAGTTTTGGGCCCCGGACACTTATGGCGTTTTACCTTAGTGTACCAATGGCGCCCCTACTTTTTATTGGGGGCATTTTGCATCGCCTGCCCAGTCTTTTACTTTCGTAGGGAGTGATTTCTGTGTGCAGATTTGGGACCATTCCTTCCAAGATTTTCCAAGTGTAGATTATGATATATCTCTCCCTCCTGCGTTCCAACGAGTACAAGTCAAGTGCTTCCAAGCGTTCCCAGTAGTTAAGGTGCTTGACAGAACTTATACGTGCAGTAAAGGATCTCTGTACACTCTCTAGATCTGCGATTTCACCTGCTTTGAATGGAGATGTTAATGTACAGCAGTATTCCAGCCTAGAGAGAACAAGTGATTTGAAAAGGATCATCATGGGCTTGGCATCTCTCGTTTTGAAAGTTCTCATTATCCATCCTATCATTTTCTTTGCACGTGCGATCGTGGCACTGTTGTGATCCTTGAAAGTGAGATCCTCAGACATTACTACTCCCAGGTCCCTTACATTATTTTTCCGCTCTATTGTATGGCCGGAGTCAGTAGTATACTCTGTTCTAGTTATTATCTCCTCCAGTTTTCCATAACGGAGTAGTTGGAATTTGTCCTCATTGAACATCATATTGTTTACCGTTGCCCACTGGAAAACTTTGTTTATATCTTCTTGGAGGTTAACCGCGTCCTCAGCAGATGACAGCCTCATGCAGATCCTAGTATCATCCGCAAAGGATGATACGGTGCTGTGGTGTATATCTCTGTCTATGTCTGATATGAGGATAAGGAATAAGATGGGGGCGAGTACTGTGCCTTGTGGAACAGAGCTCTTCACTAAGGCAGCCTCCGATTTAACTCTGTTGACCACTACTCTTTGTGTTCGATTTGTTAGGAAGTTGAAGATCCATCTCCCCACTTTCCCAGTTATTCCTTTAGCACGTTTTTTATGGGCTATTACGCCATGATCGCATTTGTCAAATGCTTTTGCAAAGTCTGTGTATATTACATCTGCATTCTGATTTTCTTCCAGTGCATCCAAGGCCATGTCATAGTGATCCAGTAGTTGTGAGAGGCAGGAGCGACCTGCCCTGAACCCATGTTGCCCTGGATTGTGCAGATTTTGGGAATCCAGGTGATTTGCAATCCTGCTTCTTAGCACTCTTTCAAAGATTTTTATGATGTGGGACGTCAGAGCTATTGGTCTATAGTTTTTAGCTAATGCTTTGCTGCCACCTTTATGGAGTGGGGCTATATCCGTTGTTTTAAGTGACTGTGGAATTTCACCCATGTACAAGCTCCTCCTCCATAGTGTACTTAGGGCACGCGAGAGGGGTTTCTTGCAGTTCTTAATGAAAACAGAGTTCCACGAGTCTGGGCCCGGGGCTGAGTGCATAGGCATGTTGTCAATGGCTTTTTCGAAATCTATCGGAGTTAGGGTAATGTCGGAAATCTGGCATACATTTATGGAGTTTTGAGGCTCATTCATGAAGAAATCATTTGGGTCGTCGATCCTCAGACCGATTAGTGGTTCACTAAACACAGAGTCGTACTGGGATTTCAATATTTCACTCATTTCCTTGTTGTCATCTGTGTAAGTCCCATCCTGTCTGAGTAAGGGTCCGATACTAGATGTGGTATTTGCCTTGTTTTTGGCATATGAAAAGAAATATTTTGAATTTCTTTCAATTTCACTAATAGCTTTAAGCTCCTCCTGCCTCTCCTGGTTCCTGTAAGAGTCATTTAGCTTAAGTTCGATAGTTTCCACTTCCCTGGTCAGCGCCTCCTTTCGTGTATCAGATATTCAAGCACTCCTGAGGAGCTCAGTGACTCTTCGTCGTCTTCTGTAGAGGGAGCGTCTTTTTCTCTCCAGTTTACTCCTGCTCTTCTTCTTACGTTAAAACTTACAGATATCTTGGTGTAGATGTACCCTTTAACAAATCCACTATACCACAACTAAACAAGAAATGTAAAGCTAGGCTAAATGCTCTCAAAGCTGTTGCTGGCTACAATCCCAACTATGGTGCTAATGTGAGAATCGTGAGAATGATGTACATAGCCTATGTTAGGTCCTTAATTGATTATGCTGCTCCCATGTTGATATTAGCTAGAGAAAGTTCTCTCCGACCCTTGGAGTTAATGCAAAATAAAGCTCTCAGGATTATTCTTGGCTGTCCCAGATCTACAAAAGTTCTTAACATGAGGAAGGAGCTTGGTATTTCTAGTATCAGTGATAGGATTGTTGAAATTAACACTGTACTTGGTATTAGAATGTTGAGAAACGAACCAGACACTGTCACAGTGAATCTTACCAAGTGTCTAGAGGTAAATACACACAGATCTAAATGGATTGTGAAAACGTGCAATTGCATTAAGTTTTATAACTTGCATGAACTGTATCACTGTAGGCAACAAGAGCATTTCACCCCTCCATGGAAGATGTGTTCATTTAATATCACATACCTACAAGTCCCTCCCAAGAAGCTCATTGCTAGTAATCCCTTCCTTAAATCTCTTGTTAGAGCAACTGCTCAAGAAGAAATTTCTCACCTAGCTGGTAGTAACAAGTTATCACAAGTTATATACACTGATGGATCTAAACAGGAGTCTTCTGGCAGGGCTGCATCTGCTCTTGTTGCCACCTCCCTAGTTAAGAACGATAATAAATTTGTTGAGTTAGGCATAAGAATTAACAACTGGGCGTCTACACTGCAAACTAAATTGTTTGCAATCCTAATGGCGCTAAAGCTAACCTATGACACTGAGCTTGACTCTATCATCATTACTGATTCTATGTCATCATTGAAGGCTCTTGGCTCATATAATGACTCCAACAACATGCTCATTGGGGAAGCCAGGTATAGATACTCAAAAATTAGGGACAAAGGAATTAATGTACAACTGCTATGGATCCCATCACACATTGGATTACTCCTTCATGATAAAGTTGATATGTTAGCCAAGAAGAGTATCCAGAAGAAGAATGTAGAATATAACTTTGGTATAACTGTGTCTAGCATTAGGAATAACATTAGGAGAGAAGTAAATAATGAAAATGATTGTTATAGGAATGCAGTTAGAAGCCTGAGTAGATCTATAACCCACTATGATAACATGAACGTAGATAAGTATGTTTATGAAGCAACTTGCAATGTGAACAGACTGACTGATGTTGTAGTGGCCAGGCTTAGGCTTGGTTACAAGTACTTCTGGCAGTTTGGGAGACACACAGATGATCAAACTAAATGTAAATTATGTGATCAGGCATATGGTCACTCTCTTGAACACTATGTGCTTAATTGTCCACTTATTGAGGAATACAGAGACAGACAGTATAATAACCTATGTGACATGTCAAGATATCTTATTAATGAAAATAAGATACCAGATATACTAAGCAAATTTCCTAAATTTGCTTGTAACAGATAAGTGAACTATAGATATGTAGATATAAATCCATATGTATTCCTGTTAACCCTTTGGGGCCTAGTTCCTAAGCCTTTTGTGTATCCATATGCTCTCGCGCTACCGTCCACAGGATGGATATGGGGTGCACAATAAACTAGCCACTTCGGTTGCAAAATCTAATCTAATCTAATCTATCTTCTTCTTAGGGAAATATGCCTAGAACATGCTTCGGCTACCAGGAAGTTGATCCTTTCAAGGCACTGGTTTGGATCCATGTCATTTAAGACATCTTCCCAACATGTTTCGTTTAGGACATGGTTTACCTGGTCCCAGTTGATGTTCTTGTTGTTGAAGTTGTATTTTGTGAAGACACCTTCACAGGTACATGCATTCTGCTGATCAGGACCCCTATGCATGTACGTCTGGACTTCGATTAGATTGTGATCGGAATTAGTTGTTTTTGATATTCTTATGTCTCTTATCAGGTCCTCATTATTTGTGAAGATAAGGTCAAGTGTGTTTTCTAGTCTTGTTGGCTCCACTATCTGCTGGCTTAAGGTGTGTTTTTCGCAGAGACTTAGTAGCTCATGTGTGTGACCTTTCATCTGTGCTACCTCCGGGGATTGTTTCAGCTATAACATTATTTCCTACATTCTTCCATTTTGTATGCCTTAGGTTGAAATCACCAAGCAGTAAGATGTTTGGGGATGGAGCTGGAAGGTTTTCCAAACAGTAATCAATTTTCAGTAGCTGTTCCTTGAACTGTTGTGAGGTTGCATCTGGTGGCTTGTATACAACCACAATGACTAGGTTTTGGTTCTCAATCTTTATTGATAGAACTTCAACTACCTCATTTGTCGTGTTCAGCAACTCCGTGCAGATAAGGGACTCTTTGACATACAGGCCAACCCCCCCCTTGTTGCCTGTTTTTTCTGTCGCATCTAAAAAGGTTGTAACCACTTATCCATATTTCACTGTCAAAGTGATCTTTTGTGTGAGTCTCTGTGAAGGCTGCAAACATTGCATTAGACTCCTCTAGAAGTCCACTGATAAAAGGTATTTTGTTGTTGGTGGATGGCTTAAGGCCCTGTATATTAGCAAATATGAACGAGGTTGTATTCTGTGTTGGGGGGATTTTGTTATTGGCATCAGTAGTTGTAATTCTGGAGGGCCATGGGTGGCCACTGGCTGCGCCTCCAGTCCAACAAGGCTCCAAGGTGGTGGACTATTTTTATTTCCTTCCATTTTCTTTTTTCGTTTCCTGCCACTAAAAAATCACCTGGAGTTGGGTTGTCGTAGCTACTATTGTTTGTCTTGTGGGGTCTGTGCCTCCTGGTCCCTTTTAGATGGTATGCAGGGCACTCGATGTTGTAACACTGCTTCTGAAGGAACGAGGAGTGGCACATTTTTGGGTGAAATTTCTCAGAATATCGCTCTTCGTGGTCACTGGTCAATACAATACAGTGAAAATTAGCCATTAGTTGAAAAAAATGCATGGGGGGGGGGTGAGACTCGAGTCTCGTTATAACACAATGGCTGAGCCAATGAATTAGAAAGTTGGGAAACTGTGTGTGAAAAAGGACATTTCTGTACAGTTCAGGACACGTTTCGCCACGAACAGCTTCATCAGTCCTAATAACGGACTAATTAGGATTGGTGAAGCCACTCGTGGCAAAACGCTCCGTTTAATAAATGTGCTAACTGTACAAAATATTCGTTTCCACAGATTGTCGGTATGTACCACCACAACGTGACAGTTGCTGGCGGGCCGGAAAGAATTGGCGAGCCGGATATGGCTGGTGTGCTGTATTTTGCTAACCCAGGCGATGCATCAACATCAGTGATGCTTACATCCGGCAAGCTCATCTTCATACAAACATTAAGGTTCTTCTTCTCCAGGACCCGGCTCATACGTTCTCTGCCTCCGCTCGTCCGGCATCTCACCCCCCCCCCCCCCAGCTCATTCAGATACTTCTTTGCCAACCCCCTTATTCAACCGGCTCTTTTGTTCTTCACCTCCATTCATCAGGGTCCTTTGTTCTTCACTCCCATTCATCTAGCTCTTCTACTTGCAACCGCCGGAACACTGACAGTCTGGGACTGTAACACTCGCACCAGGGAACACTGACAGTCAGGGACTGTAACACTCGCACCAGGGAACACTGACAGTCTGGGACTGTAACACTCGCACCAGGGAACACTGACAGTCAGGGACTGTAACACTCGCACCAGGGAACACTGACAGTCAGGGACTGTAACACTCGCACCAGGGAACACTGACAGTCAGGTACCGTAGCAACCACAAAATGTTCTCAAGAGTATTGTTAGGTTATCATACGTTTCCTACTAGGCAAAGACTCTCTCTCTCTCTCCCTCTCTCTGTTCCTTACTTCCTTTCTCGCTCCCTCACACTCTCGCTCAGCATGAGTGTGAGGGGGTGACACGGTCTCCGTGGCACTACCTGAGTCACCCTTCACACTTCTCTCACGGTCACTGAAAAAAGTTAATGTGAGAAAATAAACAAAGTGGTAAAGTAAGCAACTTTGTCCTCGATGGAAGTCATCTGAACCCCCTCACCCTCACCACACTACTGATGTTTCTCTTAGTTTCCCCTTACTACCACCAATGATGTTTCCATTAGTTACCCCTTATCACCACCAATGATGTTTCCATTAGTTACCCCTTCATTACCACTGCTGCATTTCCGACAGTTACCCCTTCATTAATAATATTAACAAAAGTACTACTATACTATTAAAAATATAATAATAATAATAATAATAATAATAATAATAATAATAACCCGCACATACAAGAGAGGAGCTTACGACGACGTTTCGGTCCGACTTGGACCATTTACAAAGTCACACTAACGAGAAGTAGAGCAGGACGGGTATATATAGGCAGGAAGAGGTAGTGGTAGTGGTAGTGGTGGTAGTAGTAGTAGTAGTAGTAGTAGTGGTGGTGGCGGAGATGGAAGGAAGTAGTAATGGGGAATAAGGAGGAGGAGCCAGTCAAATACAAAGAAAGGGGAGAACTACAAGGGAGCTAGGTGCCCACAGAGGGAGAGCAAGTACACAGAGGTGGGGGGAGGGGAATAAATAATGAAGGAACAGAAACACAAGACAAGAAGAAAGACAACCCAGAAGAGAAAAAAGGAAAGAGGAAAGGGGAAGAGGGAGAAGAAGAAAAAAGGAGGAATCAGGATAAGTCACGGGTGTTCTGAAGTTTGGAGCATTTTACAATGTAGTGGGAGAGGAAGGCATCTACAGAAACGAAGACAGGACTAAGATTCATACAAGGAAAGTTGTGTATTAGGGAGGATTAAACCAGACGGCGACTGTTAAAGTTGGAAGTAGGGAAGACAGTTTTAGCAGAAGACCAGTCAATAGGATGGCTGTGATCTCTGATGTGACAAAAGAGCATTGTTAGTGTCGGCAAGCCTAACACTATTTTTGTGCTCCCTAAGTCTGTCAGAAAGAGATCGACCAGTTTCTCCAAAGAATTGAAGAGGACAGGAGGAGCAAGAAATAGAGTAGACACCATGAACATCTGTAGAGGGAGAGAGGTATGGACGAGATTAGTGCGAAGAGTGTTAGTCTGGTGGAAAGTAAGCTTGATGTCTAAGGGACGGAGAGAATTGTTGAGATAAGAAAGACCGGAAATGTAGGGAAGGCAGAGGACAGAAGAGTTCCCAGGAGTAGAGAGTTTGGGAGAGAAGAAATTACGTTTAGCACGTGAGAGGGTAGAGTCTATGAAATGGGAAGGGTAGCCAAGACTGGAAAACGAATTATGAAGAGTGGAAATTTCTGCTGAAAGGAACTGAGGATCACAGATGCGGAGGGCACGGAGAAAGAGGGAGATAACACTTTTCTTGACAGGGGAAGCATGATAGGAAAAGTAGTGAATGTACATGTCACCGTGCATAGGTTTGCGGTAAACGGAAAAGGAAAAACCTGTATCTGGGCGGTGGACATGAACATCAAGGAAAGGAAGCAAGGAATTAGATTCCCATTCAGCTTTAAACTTAATGGAAGGGGCAAGATTTAAGAGCTTCAAGAAAAGGTTGGAAGAGACTGGAGTCATGAGGCCACAGAGCAAAGACGTCATCCACATAGCGGAGCCAGAGTGAAGGTTGCACATCGATGGTAGGAAGAACAGTCTCGAAGTATTCCATGTAAAGATTAGCAAGGACAGGAGAGAGAGGAGAGCCCATAGCCACACCGAAGGTTTGAGAATAATATTTACCTTGGAAGGAAAAGGAATTAGAGTCCACACAGAGGCGGATAAGATCAAGAAAGACATCAATAGGTATAGGGAGATGTAGAAACCCTTCATGGGCCTTCTAAGAAAATCAAGGACATCATCAAGAGGGACATTGGTGAAGAGGGACTCAACGTCAAGACTAAGCATCTTACAGGTCGGGAGAGAGCAAACCCGTTCAATGAAGTCTTGAGAGTGACGGAGGTGGGCAGGAGAAAAAGTACCAAGAAAGGGAGGGAGGATTTTGGCCAGCCAAGAAGCAAGAGAATAAGAGACAGAACCTCTATAGAATATGATAGGACGTAGAGGAATATCAGGTTTATGAGTTTTGGGAAGGCCATAGAAATAGGGAAGAGAGGGACAGATGACACGAAACCGTTGAACAAGGTCAAAGTCAGGAGGACAGAGGTCGGAGAGAGTCCTTAGTTTCTTGTTGAAAGTTCTCTTGATGCGATCAAGAGGGTTGGAATCGAGAGGATTGTAGGTACATGAGTCAGAGAGCAATACATCAGCTTTACGGAGGTAATCCTCGCGATCAAGGATAACTACCAATACTTCGGAGAAACTGGTCGATCTCTTTCTGACAGACTTAGGGAGCACAAAAATAGTGTTAGGCTTGCCGACACTAACAATGCTCTTTTCTGTCACGTCAGAGATCACAGCCACCCTATTGACTGGTCTTCTGCTAAAACTGTCTTCCCTACTTCCAACTTTAACAGTCGCCGTCTGGTTGAATCCTCCCTAATACACAACTTTCCTTGTATGAATCTTAGTCCTGGCTTCGTCTCTGTAGATGCCTTCCTCTCCCACATTGTAAAATGCTCCAAACTTCAGAAAACCCGTGACTTAACCTGATTCCTCCTTTTTTCTTCTTCTCCCTCTTCCCATTACCTCTTTCCTTTTTTCTCTTCTGGGTTGGCTTTCTTCTTGTCTTGTGTTTCTGTTCCTTCATTATTTATTCCCCTCCCCCCCACCTCTGTGTACTTGCTCTTTTTCTGTGGGCACCTAGCTCCCTTGCAGTTCTCCCCTTTCTTTGTATTTGACTGGCTCCTTCTCCTTAATTACTACTTCCTTCCATCTCCGCCACTACTACTACCACCACCACTACTACTACTACTACCTCTTCCTGCCTATATATACCTATCCTGCTCCACTTCTGGTTAGTGTGACTTTGTAAATGGTCCAAATCGGACCGAAACGTCGTCGCAAGCTCCAATCTTCTATGTGCGGGTTATTTGTATATCGTTCCAGTCACGGTATTGTGCCTTTTTTTTGTTATTTAGTGTTTACATCAGTATTCTACTTGTGTTGGTGCAGACGTGAGCGTTGCTAACAGGTTAACTTAGATAAAAAAAAAATTACACAAACATACAACAAATACTTCATTTTGCAAGTAATAAGTATTTTCTTTGTTAAATAACAGAACATCCAGTGATTAAACTAAAACAAACTGTACCATCTAGTGACTTAACTAACAATGTAGCATCCACTATCTTATTAGTGAAAATAAGATACCAGATATATAGTAACGGATAAATGAAATATAGATATAAAGCCAGTCGTACTCCCGTAAATTCTTTTGGGATCTAGTTACAAGGCCTTTTGTGTATCCATGCTCTTGCCGCTTTGGCGGCCAAATCTAATCTATCTAGTGAGGCTTCCACCCCTATCAATTATATAGCACAGCTAGCTAGACATCTAGTAATATGTTCTAGCATAACTGCACATTCACGCTATGCTCATCGCATTTAAACTAGTGATGTATCGGATATCCGCATACGCATTTTACTGTAAACAGATATCTGAATAAGCATTCACATCCGAATCCGTGGAACATCCGCACAATTTCTTACATCCGCAAAGTAAGACATCCCCATACATATCCGCAGATATCTAAATTTTCACATCCGATATGATATCCGGCATGTATACAGACGGGTTTAAATTTTAAACCCGTCTATATACATGCTACCAACCCAACCTTGCGTATACTGTAAGCTACCAACCCAACTGCAGAATAAGACCCAGAGAGATTTCACTCGCTTAAATAGTTGGAAACGACATACTCCGAATGTACGGTGAGGAGACGGGCTGCCTGGAGAGTGGAGACAAGTAGAGTGGTGGAGACAGAGTAGGGGTGGAGACAGGTAGAGGAAGGGCGGAGACGAGAGGTGGACAGGTAAAGGAGAGGTGGAGACAGGTAGAGGAGCGGAGACAGGTAAAGGAGTGGTGAAGTTAGGACATACATCAGCCGCGGGGGGTGGACAAGTTGGCATGGCTCCAGCAGCTAAACATTAAGGCTTATATTTGTATAATTAGAGCCAAGGGTGCGCTCCTAACAGCTCCCCTGGGGGCCTGACAGCTTTCTTCCCTGGCCTTGAGGAGAAATTTTTTTCAACATCGCTGGAAACATCTGCTCTCAGTGGCAGAGAGTACCATCACCCCAGTGTTACCTGCAGTGTGTTCACACTCATGCAAGGATACTTCCCCAGAGGTGTTCAGTGTGCACCTTTTCTTACACACACCTTCAAGAGCAAGTATGATAAGGCCCAGAAGCTTGGCCAGATGAGGTTTGACCCCTGAAAGCTCAAACAGGCGAGTACAACTTGGAGGACTACAACAGAGTACGACTCAAAACAAGACTCCCTAAACACTATAATTAGGTTCAATATAGGAGTCAGAGACCATAGTGATTATTGGCAACACACTTCCAGTACGGAGGACAGTGATGGTGTCACTGCCCAGTAACGTGGCACTCTCACTGCCCAGCAACGTGACACTCTCCAAATGACAAGTATCTCTGGACAAGAGCAGAACACGTAGATGAATGAAGTGTAGGCAGATGAAAAGGGAAAGAAGAGAAAGAGGAACAAAAGCAGCAGAAGAAATAATATCAGTAGCAATAACATCGTCGGCAATACCAGCAACAACAGCAGCAGCAGAGAAGCCGGCGTAACGGATGCAGCAGCAGCAGCAGCATCAGGAACAGCAGTATCCACAAGAAAAACAGCAGCAGAAGGGACAGGAACAGAAACAACTGAAGAAGGAAAAACAGTAGAAGAGAAGCAGAAGAGTGTGACACCCGTTTCGCAGGGAGAGGGAAAGAGGGGCTGAGATAGTAACACCTAAATGAAGAGAGAGAGAGAGAGCATCGTAGGTAAGGCGCGGGGGGGGGGGGGGGTTAAGTGGTAGTGGATGGTGTGTTGTGGTTATGGATGGTAGGAGTGGCAGACAACCTTCTGCCGGCATCCTTGCCACTTTGGAGGTAAACACAGCAGTAACAGGTAACCTCTCCAGCTTGCCTTAGCATCCCCATGTCCGGGTTGGTACCAGTCTTCTCCTCACCTGTGCTCCTCCATGCTGCTGGCCCTACCTACCTTATGTAGTTATGTTAATATTTATGTTATTATGTGCTTCAGGATAATGTCTCTTGACGAGGTCTTTGTCAGTTCACGACCTGCTCAGTAATCATACAACCTGCTGATTGAGTGGTTAATCGATGTTAAAACCTTTCCACTATACAAGTTATTAAAGCTGTATGTAACCAGTCCACAACCAGTTAAGTGTTTAATCTCTAAGACAGGGATAAAAATAAGCTACACACACACACACACACACACACACACACACACACACACACACACACACACACACACACAGATAGGGGGACATGATAACGACATACAAAATACTGAGAGGAATTGACAAGGTGGACAAAGA
This sequence comes from Cherax quadricarinatus, assembly GCF_038502225.1. NCBI lineage: Eukaryota > Metazoa > Arthropoda > Malacostraca > Decapoda > Parastacidae > Cherax > Cherax quadricarinatus. The sequence goes on along the minus strand of NC_091326.1, from coordinate 2,297,968 downwards.
CAGGATGTTCCAGAGATTGGACACAGTAACAAGGGGACACAGTTGGAAGCTGAAGACACAGATGAATCACAGGGATGTTAGGAAGTATTTCTTCAGCCACAGAGTAGTCAGTAAGTGGAATAGTTTGGGAAGCGATGTAGTGGAGGCAGGATCCATACATAGCTTTAAGCAGAGGTATGATAAAGCTCACGGCTCAGGGAGAGTGACCTAGTAGCGATCAGTGAAGAGGCGGGGCCAGGAGCTCGGACTCGACCCCCGCAACCTCAACTAGGTGAGTACAACTAGGTGAGTACACACACACACACACACGTGGAGGTGTGTACCCAAGAGGTTGCCTCACCCCCAGCAGTGACCACCACACGGAAGGTGCTTATTTTATTGCACATACATCGACGATTTGGAGCAGTTTGAAGCATTTTCTGACATACCTCATTTTTTGCCAAAATATGTAAATTATCACACCTTTAATTAAAACTGCTGCTACAATTGCATTTTATGGGAAAAGTAAACCAAATCATATATTATTTTTTTCAAGTAGCAAATGTTGTGCTTCACTTAATGTAAACCCTTACTCTTCCTGGGCCACCCACACATACTCGTGTGTGTGGGCGTGTGTGGGCGTATGTGTGTGTACTCACCTAATTGTGGTTGCAGGGGTCGAGACTCAGCTCCTGGCCCCGCCGTGTGTGTGTGTGTGTGTGTGTGTGTGTGTGTGTGTGTGTACTCACCTAGTTGAGGTTGCAGGGGTCGAGTCCAAGCTCCTGGCCCCGCCTCTTCACTGATCGCTACTAGGTCACTCTCCCTGAACCGTGAGCTTTATCATACCTCTGCTTAAAGCTATGTATGGATGCTGCCTCCACTACATCGCTTCCCAAACTATTCCACTTCCTGACTACTCTGTGGCTGTGTGTGTGTGTATACAAACAAACAGGTGATGCTGCTTAGCAATTAGAGAGAAAAGTGGTATGTTGTGGTTATTACTTCCTCCAAATCAGCTTTCTCTGACCCGACTGTTCTGGCCTAACCATTTTCCATCACCCATCATATATTTCTTCGGGTGTTTCCGGGTTTCGTTTAGCATCCGATGGGCAGTACCTGAAGGGTGTTCCGGAGGTCAACGCCCCCGCTGCCCGGTCCATGACCAAGCCATCAGTTCTTAATAAGTTTTTGGCCAAGTAGCGATATTAACGTATTGTGTGTGTGTGTGTGTGTGTGTGTGTGTGTGTATCACGTCTGCTAATGGAAAGTTGGGGCCAACAGTTATAGCACCCTCCTTCCCTAATCCTGAACACATTAACAGTTATTTACACAATACATCCATCAACAGTCCTCCAGTACTACATTCCATTGAGAAACATATGCTGGGAGACCATGTGACAATCACCCACATGTTTGGTATCACATGTTTGGTATCACCCACATGTTTGGTATCACTCACATGTCTGGTAGCTAAAAGTGGGAAGTCCCGTCATCATCTTCATCCCTCTCCTCTCTATATATCCCATCTCCCAACCCTTTCTCTCTCCCCACTTCCTGCACTTCCGGTACTGTGGCACTCGATCCGTCACTGAAACACACACACACACACACACACACACACACACACACACACACACACACACACACACACACACACACACACACACACACTTACACTTGTGCTGTTAGTGCTCCACTGGTCAATTTAAGATTGCCTTATAAAAATCTTAATAAAATCATGATTCCATATATTATACATTATATATGGTTTAAAACGATGATGATTATGGCGATGATATACCCTCCCGGGTATACCTGGAGTATACCTGGAGAGTGTTTCGAGGGTCAACGCCCCCTTGGCTCGGTCCATGTTCTATCACAATACCATACTGGAGTTTTCTATATTGAGACAACATTATCTACTCGGTAATATTTATTACAGATAATACAAAAGCAGTTCCTGTAACAGATAAGACACAAGAATAATATATTAGGAATATGAGGCAGGGTGACCTAAAAAGAAATTTAGTAAATTTAATAATTTATAAAGGAGAAGGGGTTAGTAGCCCCTTGCTTCCCACATTTTAGTCTCCTCTTACCACACGCATAGCTTAACGAGGAAGAATTCTGTTCCACTTCCCCAATGAGCATATATATATATATATATATATATATATATATATATATATATATATATATATATATATAATATATATATATATATATATATATATATATATATATATATATATATATATATATATATATATATATATATATATATATATATGTCGTGCCGAATAGGCAGAATTTGCGATCTTGGCTTAAATAGCAACGTTCATCTTGCCATATAGGACAAGCGAAAATTTGTGTATGCAATAATTTCGCCAATATCATTCTGAATCTAACGAAAAAAATATATTTCACTGTGTTTGTTTAGTATTAAACTACTGTAAACAAATCTAAAATATATTTAGCTAGGTTAATCTAAAATAAATTGTTCTTGTTATAATAAGGTTAGGTAAGTTTTCTAAGATTCTTTTGGTGCAAAATTAAAAATTTTTACATTAACATTAATGAAAAAAATATATCTTTAAACGTATAAGAGAAAATTTTAGAAAAGACTTAATTTTAAATGAGTTCTTGCTAATTGGCCAGTTTTACATATTCGGCACGACATATATATATATATATATATATATATATATATATATATATATATATATATATATATATATATATATGTGTGTGTGTGTGTGTGTGTGTGTGTGTGTGTGTGTGTGTGTGTGTGTGTGTGTGTGTGTGTGTGTGTGTGTGTGTGTGTGTTGAGAGTACATTTAAAATCAAATCAAAATTATTTAAAAAAAATTTAAAACAACTCCGGGATCAAAACCATTATTCAAGAGCATCACAACACTCCAGGGGCTAGAAGGCAAATTAAAAACCAACAAGCAATTTCAGTATTTATAACGTAAATCCCGAGATAAGCCAAACTAGAGAGAGAGAGAGAGAGAGAGAGAGAGAGAGAGAGAGAGAGAGAGAGAGAGAGAGAGGGGGGCGGGGGACCTACGTAGAGAGGAGTGAATTCGTTGATTAGACGTCACACTAGTGTAGGCTTCTGCGCACAATAATGCTATATTGCAACGCATTTCATAATACCACACAACGAAATATAACGACACATAATGAACACAGTGAAAAGTACAATGTTAAAATAGTACAGAAAAAATGCAATGGAGTGCAACATAAGACTACAATGAGGTAGAGCTCATTACAGAACTTTACAGTGCAATACAGTCCAGCTTAATACATGATACACATGATGAAGCTAGAATTATTAACTCGCAGGGTTAGTAATCCAGGATAACTTGAGGTCAGGATGTCACTGAGGACTGTCTGGCTTATTTCCATTGGGGGGGGTTCTTTAATCCTCTCTTCCAGGATGCAACCCACACCAGTTAGAAAACACCTACCTAGGTACCTGATAACTACAAGGAGAACAGCGGCAGCAGGTGTAGAGGAACATACACAGTGTTTCCACTCCTGTCAGGGATCGAACCCCCGGCCACTCAGAGTGCGAGCTGAGGGGCCACGAGACATTATTGGGAATACATTTTACTTAGTGAGCACTTCCAAAATGCACAATAAAATTACTCCTCACCAGAACAAGTGGATCGAGACATGAATAATAATAATAACAATAGTTTATTTTTACAAGTATATGATTCAACTTATACAGACTATGGCTGACATCAATGACATATTATACAGAAAACTCCTTGTTATGCAGAGCATTTCCCGCAACTTGGGTCAATTTTGTCCCCAGGATGCGACCCACAACAGTCAGCTAAGACCCAGGTACCTACTTACTGCTAAGTGAACAGGGACAGCAGGTGTCTTTAGGAAACACGCCCAATCTTTCCACCCGTACCGAGGATCGAACCACGGACACAAAGTGTGCGAGCTGAGTGCACTACCAACCGAGCTACGAAGGGGTGAAAAAGGAGAGTTGAAGCGGTCGTACTGAAAAATAACTTGGTAAGTGTAAAGGGACCTAGACTCTTTCAATACCCTCCCCTCATATATAAGAGGAATTACCAGACACCACGTTGTATTGAAGATGGAACTTTAAGAGTTCTTTGGGTAGCTATAAAAGTCAGACAAGTATATAAGTGGTTGTGGTTTGGTACGAGACAGACCTGCCTAGCATGGGTCAACAGGCCTACTACAATGTCCCCTCATTCTCATGTTTTTTTTTATTTTCCAGATATTTAGCGCTTAGTTATGATTATAATAATAATGATAATATTCCAGATAGCTCCTGATCACTGAGAAATGGTATGGTGATACCTACAAGGTGTGGAAAAAGACACATGTACAGTTATATACCACTATTACTACTACTACTACTACTACCGTTACTACTGCTACTACCACTACTACCGTTACTACTGCTACTCACGCGACATTTCACCTGACTCCTGCCACTATATATTCTCGTATCTTAGTTATTTCTGTGTTAGGACTGAAAAAGCCACGAATGGCAAAAAGTCTCCTTTAATAAATGTCCTTAACTGTACCTAAGTGTCTTTCCACACAGTTCCTGATCAGCTATGGTGCGGATAGCTTAAGCTGGACTGTGTGCTGCTAGCAACAACAGACTGAACGAATCAGCAACCAGTCTGGTTCTGGTGGGGGCGGTAATCCCCTGGATTAGGTTACATTTAGGTTGAATAAGTGCATGAGTCAGAGGGGCTGCATTTAAATGGGTCTTGAACATGAGTAAAGAGGGTTATCAAAGCTTACTGTTAGAGCACCATTAAAAATAGGCTGGGCAAATATTTTTGTTAGTAGGTTGGATCTGAAAAGGCCCTGGGACAATATGGGCCAATAGGCTTGTTGCAGTGTTCCTCCTTATGTTCTTATTAATCAATAGTTAGACAACACAATAACAAAATACAATACAATACATATTAACAAGATACAGAAAGAAGTTATGTATACTATAAGCATTACAAAATGTACAAAACCACGGCCAGGCAGTAATTTAAGAACAAAAAAACTTAGTCAACTTTAAGTGTATAAGTCATGCAAACTTACTCAGCAGACTTAGTGCGCAGTAAACCTAACAACAATGTTAGTGAGACTCACTCACTCACTCACTCTCTTTTTTCTTTCTCTCTCTCTCTCTCTCTCTCTCTCTCTCTCTCTCTCTCTCTCTCTCACACACACACACACACACAGAATAATAACAGATTCAATCTTTCCATCCGGATATCAAATCCTCAGGAAAGACAGAGGGAGGAGAGGGGGAGGAGGAGTTGCACTGCTCATTAAAAACCAGTGGGGTTTTGAGAAAATGGAAGGAATGGATGGCACGGGCGAAAGGGACTACTTAGTAGGAACAATCCAGTCTGAGGGACATAAGGTGATAATTGCAGTAATGTACAACCCACCACAGAACTGCAGGAGGCCAAGAGAAGAATACGATGAGAGCAACAGAGCAATGATCGACACACTAGCCGAGGTGGCCAGGAGAGCACACATGGGGGGAGCAAAGTTACTAGTTATGGGTGATTTCAATCACAAGGAGATTGACTGGGAAAACCTGGAGCCCCATGGGGGTCCCGAAACATGGAGAGCCAAGATGGTGGATGTGGTACTGGAAAACCTCATGCATCAACATGTTAGAGACACTACCAGAGAGAGAGGAGAGGATGAACCAGCAAGGTTGGACCTTGTATTCACCATGAGTAGTTCGGACATCGAGGGTATCATGTATGAAAGGCCCCTGGGAGCTAGTGATCATGTGGTTCTGTGCTTCGACTACATAGTTGAGCTCCAAGTGGAGAGAGTAGCAGGAATAGGCTGGGAAAAACCAAACTACAAAAGGGGGAACTACTCAGGCATGAGGAACTTCCTTCAAGACATTCAGTGGGAGAGGGAACTGACAGGAAAACCAGTACAAGAAATGATGGACTATGTAGCAACAAAATGCAAGGAGGCAGAGGAGAGGTTTGTTCCCAAGGGAAACAGAAATAATGGGAAGAACAGAACGAGTCCTTGGTTCACCCAAAGGTGTAGGGAGGCAAAAACTAGGTGTACTAGAGAATGGAAAAGGTACAGAAGACAGAGAACTCAGGAAAATAAAGAAATCAGCCGAAGAGCCAGAAACGAATATGCACAGATAAGAAGGGAGGCTCAGAGACAATATGAAAATGACATAGCATCAAAAGTAAAGACTGACCCGAAGCTGTTGTACAGCCACATCAGGAGGAAAACAACAGTCAAGGACCAGGTAATCAGACTGAGGAAGGGTGATGGGGAATTCACAAGAAACGACCGAGAGGTTTGTCAGGAGCTCAACACAAGATTTAAAGAGGTATTTACAGTGGAAACCAGTAGGACTCCAAGAAATCAGAACAGGGGGGCACACCAGCAAGTGCTGGATGAGGTACATATAACCAAGGAGGAGGTGAAGAAGCTGCTATGCGAACTTGACACCTCAAAGGTAGTGGGACCAGACAACATCTCTCCATGGGTCCTTAAAGAGGGAGCAGAAATATTGTGTGAGCCATTAACAAAGATCTTCAACACATCATTTGAAACTGGGCAACTCCCTGAGGTTGGAAAATTGCAAATGTAGTCCCAATTTTTAAAAAGGGAGACAAACATGAGGCACTAAACTACAGACCTGTATCACTAACGTGTATAGTATGCAAGGTCATGGAGATCATCAGGAGGAGAGTGGTGGGGCACCTGGAAAGAAACAAGTGTATAATTGACAACCAGCACGGTTTCAGGGAAGGAAAATCCTGTGTCACAAACCTACTAGAGTTTTATGACAAGGTGACAGAAGTAAGACAAGAGAGAGAGGGGTGGATCGACTGCATATTTTTGGACTGCAAGAAGGCCTTCGACACAGTTCCTCACAAGAGGTTACTGCAAAAGCTAGAGGACCAGGCACACATAACAGGAAAGGCACTGCAATGGATCAGAGAATATCTGACAGGGAGGCAACAACGAGTCATGGTACGCGACGAGGTGTCAGAGTGGGCACCTGTGACAAGCGGGGTTCCACAGGGGTCAGTCCTAGGACCTGTGCTGTTCTTGGTATATGTGAACGACATAACGGAAGGGATAGACTCAGAAGTGTCCTTGTTTGCAGATGATGTGAAGTTAATGAGAAGAATCAAATCGGACGAGGATCAGGCAGGACTACAAAGAGACCTGGACAGGCTACAAGCCTGGTCCAGCAACTGGCTCCTTGAATTTAACCCTGCCAAATGCAAAGTCATAAAGATTGGGGAAGGGCAAAGAAGACCGCAGACACAATATAGTTTAGATGGCCAAAGACTGCAAACCTCACTCAAGGAAAAAGATCTGGGGGTGAGTATAACACCGAGCATATCTCCTGAGGCGCACATCAATCAGATAACTGCTGCAGCATACGGGCGCCTGGCAAACCTACGGATAGCGTTCCGATACCTCAGTAAGGATTCGTTTAAGACTCTGTATACCATCTACGTCAGGCCCATACTGGAGTATGCAGCACCAGTTTGGAATCCACACCTAGTCAAGCACGTCAAGAAATTAGAGAAAGTGCAAAGGTTTGCAACAAGACTAGTCCCAGAGCTACGGGGATTGTCCTATGAAGAAAGGTTGAGGGAAATCGGCCTGACGACACTGGAGGACAGGAGGGTCAGGGAAGACATGATAACGACATATAAAATACTGCGCGGAATAGACGAGGTGGACAAAGACGGGATGTTCCAGAGATGGGACACAGACACAAGAGGTCACAATTGGAAGTTGAAGACTCAGATGAATCAAAGGGATGTTAGGAAGTATTTCTTCAGTCATAGAGTAGTCAGGCCATGGAATAGCCTAGAAAGTGATGTAGTGGAGGCAGGAACCATACATAGTTTTAAGGCGAGGTATGATAGAGCTCATGGGGCAGGGAGAGAGAGGACCTAGTAGCAATCAGCGAAGAGGCGGGGCCAGGAGCTGTGACTCGACCCCTGCAACCACAAACCACAAATAGGTGAGTACACACTGTCATGAAGCGACGTACAAGATACTCTATGGTTCAACACACGCGAGGAAACTCTACATTTTATTCTGGATAAGTTTCGGTGATGGGACCTTGTTGACACCAACATTATGTGATGAATGGTTTTGTAAACCGACAACGTGAAGATTGAGACACTTATTCAACATATGGGAATCTTTATTCAGGAAATGTTTCGCTACACAGTATCTTCACTTGTCCAACCTTCGGAAGAAGACCTACTTAGACTAGTGGATGGTTCCACTATAACCCCGCCTACTCCTGCTTCGCCTCACCTACGTCTACGTCCACGTCTACGATCCTATGCTATACATTCTACAAGATTGATAGACTGAACACATCGACTCCAGGCTGGGGGACTGATTACCTCAAACTCCTCCTCTCCTTACACCTTTCTGCTTTGTTTTGGACTGATGAAGCCACTGCGTGGCGAAACGTTTCCTGAATAAATATTCCCATATATTGCATGTCTCCATCTTCACCAACATCATGGTCGGGGTGATCAAGGTCTCAGGAGCGAAATGTTTCAAAAGGAAAATCTCAGGTATTTCACCACCTGTGATTATAATCATGGGGAGCGCTAAACCCATAGGGATTATACAGCGCCCTGGGGGGAGGGATGATGTAAGGTATTCAGACTCAATTCAGGGAACTGGAGCACAGATCCAATTCCCTAGATCAAGAGCCCCTCACCAACGTCAAGGAAGCTCCTTGAGGGGACCATAATAATCTTTATTTCTACAAGTATACGTACAAGGTATATAAGCCTGGCTAACATCAGAATTACACACATGTGTAACAACCTTATGCAATATATGGGAAAGATTCCCATATGTTGCATAAGTGTCTCAGTCTTCAACTTGTCGGTTTTTTAAATCATTTATCACACAACAACCCAGATGTTGCACATATTCATCTTGTCGGTATTGTATACCATTTGTGTACAGCCCCTGGTTATGCAGAGCATTTCGGGCAAACTGGGTCAATTTTGTCTCCAGCATGCCACCCACACCAGTTGGCTAACACCAAGGTACTTATTTACTGCTAGGTGAACAGGGACAGCAGATGTCTTAAGGAAACAAGTCCTATTGTTTCCGCCAGGTTTTCACCATACTTGGCTTTTTTTCAGTCCTTTATATAATGCGATCATTATAACAACATTACAAGGTTTCACTGTGAAAAGACGGTGAATGCATTTTCTCTGGGCTACCCTGCTTTGGTAAAAAAAAAAACTGCTGAAGTGTTAGGAAAATATATATGTATACGAGGAAGGGTAGGGGGTGAAGGTTTTGAATGGTAGGAGCATCCAGCAGGATTGTGTGAGTGTATTAGATATGAGTGGAGATTAAGAGTTTGGGGATTTGACGTGCTGTTAGAGTAGGAGAAAGACAACGTTCTTGGAAGGATTCGGGGAAACCAGTTACCCGATCTTATGTTCTGGATGTGTAAAGTACAGTGCATGCACTCTGAAGGATGGGTGGGAACGTTGTGGCTCGGAGGATCATTTGTACTGTGATGTCAGCGCACTTCTGGCAAGACAGCTACTGAGTGAGTAATGATAAATGTTTCAGTATCTGGGGTCACCCTACCATGATGGATAGCGGTTGATGTGCCAAAAAAATAAAAAAAATAGTAGTTTCCATAACAGTTACACACAACCCATCAACCTACCGTTGATAAAAAGAACATTAGACTACCTGACAATAGTACTCACCCACACCAAGCACCAAGTACTCCTGCAGTAACCTTCTGGTACCTCAGCGTTTTGCACTCACCTGTAAGAGATAATAGACACTAGTTAGCACCAACATGACACACACACACACACACACACACACACACACACACACACACACATACATACACACAAACTGTTTACTCCGGCCCTCAAAGATGACATATATTGCACCAGCGTCCTTTACCATCATGTCGGTATTTGATGACCTATGTCAGGGTTTCATCCCTGACGAACAAACTAGCAATGCTCGTTTTATACTCTGAAGACGAGTCTAGTCTGAAACAATCGCTGCAGTGGACGAGTCAAGTCAGAAGGTCGCTATAGAAGACGAGTCTAGTCAGAAACAGTCACTGCGGAGGACGAGTCTAGTCAGAAAGTCGCTATAGAGGACGAGTCTAGTCAGAAACAGTCACTGCAGAGGACGAGTCTAGTCAGAAAGTCGCTATAGAGGACGAGTCTAGTCAGAAACAGTCACTGCAGAGGACGAGTCTAGTCAGAAAGTCGCTATAGAGGACGAGTCTAGTCAGAAAGTCACTGCAGAGGACGAGTCTAGTCAGAAAGTCGCTATAGAGGACGAGTCTAGTCAGAAACAGTCACTGCAGAGGACGAGTCTAGTCAGAAACAATCACTGCAGACAAGCTGATTAGAGATCAGTCTCTGGACAAACCAAATGAGTTTTAGTCAAAGAAGAAATCAGAGCGAAGTGTGAGCACCTGACACAGATGCCTCCTTATTGCATCGTTTAAAGTTAGAAGCACCATGGAGGAGAGGAGCAAGTTACGACCAGCTGAAACCAGAGGATAGGCAGGACTGACCCAGGTCGCCCTGGGCACGGTATCGCACCTTTCACACCGCAGATAACACTTCTGTACACCGCTGATAACACCACCGTACACCGCGTGCCTGGCATCGCCTGACACCAGCTTCGGGAATTCCATCACCACAATAATGCTCTGTGATTTGATAAACATCAACTGGTTTTGTCAACAACTATCTTCACCAGGTGACAACTATCTTCACCAGGCTGTGAGAGATGTGTGGGTTAGCGGGCCACCAGCAGCAACAGCCTGGTTGACCAGGTAAGCACCAGCCGGGCTCTGGGAGTAGAAAAACTCTCGGAATTCATCAAAGGTATATCAAAGGTATACCCAACCTAGCCTCACTGTACAATATTAACTTCCTCATGTGATTCCCAACGTCAATATCTTAACTATCTTTATATCATGACAAATAAATACTAAGAGAATGAACAGATATGGTGTTTAAAACATGCATATGAAGAATATAAACACAGTGATCGAGGTTAGGTTAGGTAAGGTTTGTCAGGAAACAGGACAAGTGTTTCCTGATGCGGGTTTTAGTCATATGATGACTCGCCGCCGGAGCTTCTGGTCATCTGACCGAGGCCTTCCGCTGACTTTCCGCTGACTTACCGGTCCACCTCTTTAAAATTTAGGGTTAAGTGATCGAGACTCGTGTCACCCGAGACGGACTGGTGAATTCAGAACCACCATATGAGCTCGAATCCCAATCACTACATATATAAATAACTTTAGTGACAATATCTGTGTGCCAGGTGTGGTACTCACCTCATCCCTGGTGAACCTCATCTCAGGAGAGCTGTGAGGGCTGCAGCTTCAGCTCCCCCGAGGCTGCTGCTTCCTCCATGGCTGCCCAACCCAGCTCAGGTGGGGGCAGGTCAACAGCGGGTGGCCCAGGTCACACGCTCAACGTGTGCCCCAGGTCGGGTAAGACGGACAGCTCAAGTCAGATAAGACGAGCGGCCCAGGTCAGACGAGTGTCTCAGATGATCAGGTCGAAATATTGGCACAGATAAGGTAACAGACGGGTTATTTACGGGCAACTTAATAGACGTTCCTTTTCTGATACACGATTCACTACACAACACTAGAGGTTCATCCCAGCCCTCTGAGCACTGACCATTGCTCACGGCCTTAATGTATAATTGTTCTTGTCTATAAGCTGCAATGGCAAACGTTCATCACAATGATATTTATACAAAACATCACAAATGGAATACACAGTACGTTTACTAACACAGATGGAATATACATTATGTAAACAAATACAAACAATACACAGTACGTATACACAATAGAGAGAGCAACATATACGGACACAGAAGCTATCACATAGGTTAGAATCCATTGAAAGCTTAAAGAAGAAAGAGAAACTCTCATTGTAGGTAGTGAAACAAAGCTAAGTAACAGCTACCGCATAAGTAACCATATGAAAAGTGGCAGATAGTGAAGAAAACGAAGCGACAGAACCACTAACCAGGAACAGCTCGAGTATTATCATTATTTTTGTGGGGAAGCACTAAACCCTTGAGAGTCATACAGTTCTTGGGGAACGGGAAGTAAGCAGGGAAAAGTAGTACCAATTCCTTTTGTGTTAACTCCTTCACCAGCATCAAGTCACCCCTTTCTATGAAAGATATATAACAGGAACAGTAACCTGAAACAGTAATCAGAACACCCATAATCAGTAAACAATAAAAAGTAACCAGTAATAGTAACGAGGGGAGGTGGGTAGGTGGGTGGGTGGGTGGTGGGTGATGGGTGGTGGGTGATGGGTGGTGGGTGGGTGGGTGGGTGGGTGGTGGGTGTCATGTAAAATCTGCCACCCAACAACAGACGACCCACACAAGGTTGTGATAATTACACTGCGGCAACAAAATCGGAGGAAAACCTGCAGTGCAACAGAGTCAAGGCTGAGATAATGTTATTCTGGTATGTCAACCCTCAAGGTATTGACTTCCCTCAGGGTATATACCCCCGCCACTCCCCCAACAGACACTCTCCATCGCCTTCCAAAGCACACCCTTTCTTTCTACCCTGGGTAATGGGGTTTAAAGCCTATTGAATAAACTCAGACCGTTAAGGCTGCACGAACCTTTTACACCGTCAATCAAGAATACGTATATTCTCAGCTAGTGGTGGAGCTACATTTTTGGGGCCCGGAAGCTTGAACTGTTATGGGTCACCTTCGCAACTAGCAACAGCTAGCCTACATACTTTAGTAACCTTTTAATTTTTATTTAACTATTATTTTCTATTAAATTACACTATATCATTTTTAAAAACCCTTCTCATACAGCAGACCCAAAATTTTTAAAGAATGTGGACTAAAATCGCTTCTGAAGCCCCTTCGGGATTAGGGGCCCTAGTCTCACTTTGTCAATGGTCCAAGTCGGACCGAAACGTCGTCGTAAGCTTCTGTCTTTTATGTGCGGGTTATTTGTGTATCGTTCCAGTCACGGTATTGTGCCTTTTTGTTATTCACAGTAGATTTCTCCTTGCAGTCTCAGCATGTGTATATTGTAGCTACCCCTAGAGGACATCCCTTCCTCTTCCCCTCCCCGAACCCCCTTCACCACCCACAACTCCCTCCATGACTCACTCTTCCACACCCCATTTCCACTAAATTGTATCCAAGTCAAACAATCCCGGTGTAAACAATAACAGCGCCGAGGCGGAGTGTAAACGGAACCAGAACTGACACACTGGGATTAATCACCACTGTCATACTAGTGTTGGTTATCAGTAATTAAATCATCACTGTCATACTAGTGTTGGTTATCAGTAATTAAATCACCACTGTCATACTAGTGTTGGTTATCAGTAATTAAATCACCACTGTCATACTAGTGCTGGTTATCAGTAATTAAATCACCACTGTCATACTAGTGTTGGTTATCAGTAATTTAATCACCACTGTCATACCGGTAATTAAGTAAACAAGGATTAATCAAACGTCAATTTGTCTCAGGAAATAAAAATAATAGTTTGTCTGTCTTCACTGCTGAGGCAGGTCAAGGCTAAGTAAAGGTCCTTTACAATAAAGTACACGAAGGCAGATACAATACTGAACTTTCGGATATATGTGCGCATTGTGCTGCTATACTACTCTATATGAACGTCTAGATTTTAATGCTACTTGTATTATTGTTAAATTCACGGGGAAGCGCTAACGTATAAGGGGCCATACAACACCTGGAGAATGGGAGTTAATCAGGTTTGAATGAAGAAAAGGGAAGACAATTACAACTGAATGAGCCAAGAAATCTTTTATATGATGACCAACACTCAATAATAACCCACATGGAGACAAACTCAGATGTTGACCAATGTTAGAAACCTTCCCAACAAATGTTTTACAGGGGGATTTTGGTGAAGATTACATATGGTACAACGAGAATTTGGTACATTTTTTTGTGTAAATAAACAGTTTACTTTAATTCCTAGTTCAGGGATTAAAGTATTATTTGCCTGCTGATGTATTGGCAACACGCATCCTTAATGGCTCTCGTGTTATCAAAATCCTTTAAACAAAACAACCTACCTGTGTATATATTTAAAACTGTACAATTTTAAAGACTCAGCTATATTAATAATGAGGACAAATCAAATGGAAGTTGACTGTCGGTGTCGACATTAGCATAATCTGTTAATCTTATCTAAGGTGATAACAAGACCACATTCAATACATGTAGTTATAAAATTAGAGCAGAGTTTTGTATTAGTATCTATCAGGGGTCCTCAACCTGCGGCCCGAGGGCTGCATGTGGCCCTTCTAGGAAATGGATGCGGCCCTCACATGGAATTATGAATCACTTTTATGTAGGTTCCACACTGCACAGTATCAACAATTCCAAAATATCTAACGCCATTTTACACCAAAACCTTATCGCCACCTCTAACAACCACCTTTCACTTCTGGTCAGCGCCGGTTTATCCTAAGGGTAATAATTATTATTGTTATTAAAACGTGGGTTACGCTAGTTGCTACGTTGATTCACCTTGTATTTCAAGGTGTGGCCCTCATCTCACATCTGACCATCAAATGTGGCCCACTTATGTAGGAAGGTTGAGGACAACTGGAACTAGATGGAGTACTGGCAATAATTCCAAGATCACTTGCATAACATAGCACAGCAGTAGCATCATTTTGTGTAGTTGTATAGGATATCAGTGTACCAGTGACAGAGTGTAGAGTTACTCTATGCTTGGTTGCATCTACTTGTATACACTGTTGTTTTTAATTTTTTAAGGTAATTAAGGCGGTTGTATTATTAAGGTCACAGGTCACGCTTGTTAGTCGGAAGTAAGGAGGACTTCACAGTACTACTCCTGGTTACTATCATGGTCTCCACGTGAAGCGAGAGACGAGGGACGAGGGACAAATTACAACAATGGTTTAAAGGACAAGGGAAGCATTTCACAACACACCTGGTTACTTTCACAAGCTGAGAGGAAGTGGCAAGGTCGATAAGGATTTGATGTTTCAGATATGGGACACATCAACAAAGGGTCACAACTGGAAGTTGACGACTCAGACGAGTCACAGGGATGTTAGGAACTATTTCTTCAGTCAAAGTTGTCAGGAAGCGGAACAGTCTGGAGAGTGATGTGGTGGAGGCAGGATCCATACATAGTTTTAAGAGGAGGTATGATAAACCTAATGGAGCAGGGAGAGTGGACCTAGTAGCGACCAACGAAAAGGCGGGGTCAGAAGCTATGAATCGACCCCTGCAACCGCACACAGGAGAGTACAGCTCTGTGTACAAATATTACTCAAGTCTGCAGGATGCTTTGCCAAACACTCGTTCACGGTGATAACAAGTTTGTGGGTTGGTATTTATAGTTTTGTCTCGATAATGTGAGAGTGTTTGGGGTGGATGTGTGCCAGTGTGTGTGGGAGGCATCTGTGTGTATTCACACGGTTGTGGTTGTGGCAGCTAATTCATAGCTCCTGGCTCCGCCTCTCTATGACTGTCGATTGGGTAAACAAATTTCCAGCGTCTTCAGGTATTTGAAGTTTGTCTCTTCTGTTTCCTCAACCGGATTATCCCACTTCCTAATCACTCTGAAAATACATCAGAATGTCTTGAAGTGTCTATTACACATTTTCGATTTTTAGCTTCCATCTAAACTGCCTTGGTCCCTATCTCTATCTGAATAATTTATATGTCACGATCATATCGCTTCTAGCTCTTCAGTGTTCCAAAGCAGTGGGTTACTTTGGTGTCTCATCTCCTTGGCATCGAACCTGCTTGCCTCCTATTCCCCAAGAGCTGTATGACCCCTACGGGTTTAGCGCTTCCTATCTAAATAACATAAACATGCTTTCCTCATATATCAATCTTTTAAACTTCTCTTTATTTCGGACTTGCTTTATCAGCCGTGTGCTTCATGCCTGCGCTGCGCACACTAAAAATGATTGACATCGCTGTGCATAATAGCCTAAGAACTAATCTTAGGTGAGCCTGAGAACTGATCTTAGGTGAGCCTAAGATCAGTTCTTAGGCTCACCAGTGTCGCAAATGCAACCCACGTTACTGGACTGACGTGCTGGTGATATGCTGGACATTGTGCTTACTCCTACATCCTCCTCCTCGGTTGTGTGTACGTTTACTTACTCCTTATACCAGCTGAGTCTTTAAGAGAACCAGGAGATTGAATTTATTCTCGGTAAATTCCCATGAGGTAGTAAACGTACACACAGCCGAGGAGGATGTAGGTCGTAGGAGTCATTCTCCTCCTCGGTTGTGTGTACGTTTACTATTTCATGGGAATTTACCGAGACTAAGCTCAATCTCCTGGTTCTCTTAATAAAGACTCAGCTGATATGAACAGATACTCCTAAAATTAGATCGAAGCTATATAATACCGCAACTTCTGGTTATCTTTAGTTGAAAGACGTTTCGCCCAGCGTTTTTTTTATCAGTTTAAAGAAATCCATATGTTGCACATATGTCTTATTTACCACGTCACCTTATGACAAAGGCCAGTTTCATTTCCACCCCCGAATATAATAAGAAGAAACCCGCGCCTCCATTACAGTAACACGATAACAAACATAACACGCCACGATCTCGTGCTGTGGTGGATATCAAGTACCCACCATAGAAACAATTACGTTTTGTTTACACTTAGTGGTAAATACGCACATACACACACTAGTCACACAGGGTGATAAGAACACTGTCACGTAACACTGGAAGGCGGGAGGGGGGAGGTGGGGCAGAGATACAACGAACACATCGGTGGGAAGTACAAAACACATCAGTGGAGGTACAAAGTACACAGCAGTACTTCCCCGTGGACCGTAAAAAGAATGTGGAAGACAAGTTGCGTAGTGAGTGTATGTAAACGTCCATGTACACACTTTCTCTTGTCTTCCTTAACACGATATTAACACTTATTTAGTCATTTATCTTTTGTATTCATTCATTCAATCACCCATTTCTTCTCTCTCTCTCTCTCTCTCTCTCTCTCGTAAAGTGGGAGTCCACCGACAGGATCTATGTACTAAAAATATGGCCTTGTAGAGTGCACAATGGGAAGTTCACACGCCTTATTTCATATTTCCTGTGAGACTTGTAGAGCGGACGCTCAGAACTTGCTGCTTCCTCCTTCCTAAGCACCACCACACGCACATAGTAACACACATTCATGCAGACATCGTCAAAGATTTTAGATTTTGCTTCGATGGGCGAGATTATTGGGCAAAGTCACTCATCCTGAGTGAATACTCCACCATACACACAATACTGATCATCATCACTCATGCTGTGAGTGAACAAACCACCATAAACATAGTACATTACAACTCAAATATTGTGGTAAGACATTATGTACATGGTTTCTTTCCACAATACTTGTCGACAAGTCTGCCTCTCAAACATACAATGGGAATATCAGTAAAGGTCAAGTCATCGAGTTTCCTCAGTAAGAGATACTCGGTAAGCTAAATGTTGCTTTATCCTTGTATCTATGTGATGTTCATGATCTACCTGGAGGGAGTACTAGGGGTCAACGCCCCCGAGGCCCAGCATGACCAGGCCTCGCGGTGGATCAGGTCCTAATCGACCAGGCTATTGCTGCTGGTCGCAAGCACTCCAACAGCCCGGCTGATCAGGCACTGATTAAACGCCTCTTGTTAGGCTATGTCCTTCCAGTGGCTATCAGAACAGTCGTTAATTTACGGTTAATCCTCAAATGAATACTGGCAGTGGTGAAAATACCAGCCAATGGAAGGACACAGTCAGATCAAAAACACTAGTATTAATTTTATACTAGGGGCTGCCCACTTTCACGTGTTCTTAATACAGTTTTACTGCCATAGTGCCGGCACCACTAAATGGATCATCTTATGACATAAACCAGTGCTAGTTCTTTTCCTGACAAATAACTTTACATCACATGTACTGGCGCAGCTAGTAGTGATGATCCCTGTGCCACAATGAACACACGGGCACTTCATGTGCGTTAGTGATCGCTTCTGCTCCTAAGTTACTCTGAATATCACCAATGCAACAGTACCCCAGTGCGTCCCCTTTTTTGTGTGTGTTTATGGCACATATTGCTATATAGAAACGATATGGTTGCTCTTGACACGATGCTAACTATATATATTAATTAACAGGAACCATAATAGAAATAAGTCACATCGATTTTACTGGGTTACATAAGTACGAATGCCAATATCATCTGGGAATCCCCATGATAGCTGTAAAAGACAAAAAAAAAAGTTGTTTTACATGTTAACCTTCCTAAACATAACTTTAATGATCTCAGATTAACCTGGGAAATCGCACTGAGTGCTGAGCTTTGAGTGCTGAGGTGTGACATGACCTCCGACTACCGCGACTCTCAGTAATTGTGACTTGCCAGGCTCGCCACACAAGTATGCGAGGACGTGCACTCTTGGACCAACACACGGTCATTGCTTTCCCCTCACCCACCACCACAGTTAAGACAGTGTGGACATTATGCACAGCTCAGGACGTTTACTGAGGAAACGTTTAGCCACGAGTGACTTTCTCAGTCTTCATATACCTAATAATAACATTTTGTCTCAGCTTGATACAATGTTTGTACAGATATGGATGACATTTAGTTGTGCAGAAAGACCATTGTTATTCACAACTTTTCAGGCAGTGAATAAGCTACTTTGTGCATATACTGTTGGTAGTGTTACCTTGTTCTCCATTCTAAGAGGCAGTGATATTTGTCAAGGTAAAAATATTACCTGACACGAGTGTTTGTCTTAAGATGATCTCTTAACTAGTGGCGGCACTGCAAGACTGTGTGAGAAACGTTGAGCAGTCGAGTGTCACAATACTGGACCACGGCAGCAGTGACCACTGAGTCACTATAGTGAACCACGGCAGCAGTGACCACTGAGTCACTATAGTGGACCACGGCAGCAGTGACCACTGAGTCACTATAGTGAACCACGGCAGCAGTGACCACTGAGTCACTATACTGGACCACGGCAGCAGTGACCACTGAGTCACTATAGTGGACCACAGCAGCAGTGACCACTGAGTCACTATAGTGAACCACGGCAGCAGTGACCACTGAGTCACTATAGTGAACCACGGCAGCAGTGACCACTGAGTCACTATAGTGAACCACGGCAGCAGTGACCACTGAGTCACTATAGTGGACCACGGCAGCAGTGACCACTGGACTCAGTGCTCTGGATAAAGTTCACTGTCATCCCAGCTAAGAACTCTTAAGATTAAATTATATTAAAAATGCTAAAATTAACGAAATTTCCTTCACCTGCGTCACACATCACCTACGTCACACATCACCTACGTCACACATCACCTGCGTCACACATCACCTGCGACACACATCACCTACATCACACATCACCTGCGTCACACATCACCTACGTCACACATCACCTGCGTTACACATCACCTGCGTTACACTTAACATAATCACCTGTGTCACACATCACCTGCGTTACACATCACCTGCGTTACACTTAACATAATCACCTGCGTCACACATCACCTGCGTTACACTTAACATAATCACCTGCGTCACACATCACCTGCGTTACACTTAACATAATCACCTGCGTCACACATCACCTGCGTTACACTTAACATAATCACCTGCGTCACATCACCTACGTCACACATCACCTGCGTCACACATCACCTGCGTCACACATCACCTGCGTCACACATCACCTGCGTCACACATCACCTGCGTTACACATCACCTGCGTTACACTTAACATAATCACCTGTGTCACACATCACCTGCGTTACACTTAACATAATCACCTGCGTCACACATCACCTGCGTTACACTTCATACATCTTGGTCACATCACCTGCGTCACACATCACCTGCGTCACACATCACCTGCGTCACACATCACCTGCGTCAAACATCACCTGTGTCACACATCACCTGCGTTACACTTAACATCATCACCTGCGTCACACATCACCTGCGTCACACATCACCTGCGTCACACGTCACCTGCGTCACACATCACCTGCGTCACACATCACCTGCGTCACACATCACCTGCGTCACACGTCACCTGCGTCACACGTCACCTGCGTCACACGTCACCTGCGTCACACATCACCTGCGTCACACATCACCTGCGTCACACATCACCTGCGTCACACGTCACCTGCGTCACACGTCACCTACGTCACACGTCACCTACGTCACACATCACCTGCGTCACACGTCACCTACGTCACACGTCACCTACGTCACACATCACCTGCGTCACACGTCACCTACGTCACCTGCGTCACACATCACCTGCGTCACACGTCACCTACGTCACACGTCACACATCACCTGCGTCACACGTCACCTACGTCACACGTCACCTGCGTCACACGTCACCTGCGTCACACATCACCTACGTCACACGTCACCTACGTCACACGTCACCTGCGTCACACATCACCTACGTCACACGTCACCTACGTCACACGTCACCTGCGTCACACGTCACCTACGTCACACGTCAGTAGTAATACAGAACATAATATAAACTCGCGCCAAAAAAGTTTCATTTCTGAATATTTACAATAGAATTATTTTTTGATGCTTCTGTTATGGCAGGCTAGTAGTGTGTTATGGCAGGCTAGTAGTGTGTTATGGCAGGCTAGTAGTGTGTTATGGTAGGCTAGTAGTGTGTTATGGCAGGCTAGTAGTGTGTTATGGCAGGCTAGTAGTGTGTTATGGCAGGCTAGTAGTGTGTTATGGTAGGCTAGTAGTGTGTTATGGCAGGCTAGTAGTGTGTTATGGCAGGCTAGTAGTGTGTTATGGTAGGCTAGTAGTGTGTTATGGCAGGCTAGTAGTGTGTTATGGCAGGATAGTAGTGTGTTATGGTAGGCTAGTAGTGTGTTATGGCAGGCTAGTAGTGTGTTATGGTAGGCTAGTAGTGTGTTATGGTAGGCTAGTAGTGTGTTATGGCAGGCTAGTAGTGTGTTATGGCAGGCTAGTAGTGTGTTATGGTAGGCTAGTAGTGTGTTATGGCAGGCTAGTAGTGTGTTATGGTAGGCTAGTAGTGTGTTATGGCAGGCTAGTAGTGTGTTATGGTAGGCTAGTAGTGTGTTATGGCAGGCTAGTAGTGTGTTATGGCAGGCTAGTAGTGTGTTATGGTAGGCTAGTAGTGTGTTATGGCAGGCTAGTAGTGTGTTATGGCAGGATAGTAGTGTGTTATGGTAGGCTAGTAGTGTGTTATGGCAGGCTAGTAGTGTGTTATGGTAGGCTAGTAGTGTGTTATGGCAGGCTAGTAGTGTGTTATGGCAGGCTAGTAGTGTGTTATGGCAGGCTAGTAGTGTGTTATGGCAGGATAGTAGTGTGTTATGGCAGGCTAGTAGTGTGTTATGGCAGGCTAGTAGTGTGTTATGGCAGGCTAGTAGTGTGTTATGGCAGGCTAGTAGTGTGTTATGGCAGGCTAGTAGTGTGTTATGGCAGGCTAGTAGTGTGTTATGGCAGGCAAGTAGTGTGTTATGGCAGGCTAGTAGTGTGTTATGGCAGGCTAGTGTGTTATGGCAGGCTAGTGTGTTATGGCAGGCTAGAGTGTTATGGCAGGCTAGTGTGTTATGGCAGGCTAGTAGTGTGTTATGGCAGGCTAGTAGTGTGTTATGGCAGGCTAGTAGTGTGTTATGGCAGGCTAGTAGTGTGTTATGGCAGGCTAGTAGTGTGTTATGGCAGGCTAGTAGTGTGTTATGGCAGGCTAGTAGTGTGTTATGGCAGGCTAGTAGTGTGTTATGGCAGGCTAGTAGTGTGTTATGGCAGGCTAGTAGTGTGTTATGGCAGGCTAGTAGTGTGTTATGGCAGGCTAGTAGTGTGTTATGGCAGGCTAGTAGTGTGTTATGGCAGGCTAGTAGTGTGTTATGGCAGGCTAGTAGTGTGCTATGGCAGGCTAGTAGTGTGTTATGGCAGGCTAGTAGTGTGTTATGGCAGGCTAGTAGTGTGTTATGGCAGGCTTGTAGTGTGTTATGGCAGGCTAGTAGTGTGTTATGGCAGGCTAGTAGTGTGTTATGGCAGGCTAGTAGTGTGTTATGGCAGGCTAGTAGTGTGTTATGGCAGGCTAGTAGTGTGTTATGGCAGGCTAGTAGTGTGTTATGGCAGGCTAGTAGTGTGTTATGGCAGGCTGGTAGTGTTATGGCAGGCTAGTAGTGTGTTATGGCAGGCTGGTAGTGTGTTATGGCAGGCTAGTAGTGTGTTATGGCAGGCTAGTAGTGTGTTATGGCAGGCTAGTAGTGTGTTATGGCAGGCTAGTAGTGTGTTATGGCAGGCTAGTAGTGTGTTATGGCAGGCTAGTAGTGTGTTATGGCAGGCTTGTAGTGTGTTATGGCAGGCTTGTAGTGTGTTATGGCAGGCTAGTAGTGTGTTATGGCAGGCTAGTAGTGTGTTATGGCAGGCTAGTAGTGTGTTATGGCAGGCTAGTAGTGTGTTATGGCAGGCTAGTAGTGTGTTATGGCAGGCTAGTAGTGTGTTATGGCAGGCTAGTAGTGTGTTATGGCAGGCTAGTAGTGTGTTATGGCAGGCTAGTAGTGTGTTATGGCAGGCTAGTAGTGTGTTATGGCAGGCTAGTAGTGTGTTATGGCAGGCTAGTAGTGTGTTATGGCACGCTAGTAGTGTGTTATGGCCGGCTAGTAGTGTGTTATGGCAGGCTAGTAGTGTGTTATGGCAGGCTAGTAGTGTGTTATGGCAGGCTAGTAGTGTGTTATGGCAGGCTAGTAGTGTGTTATGGCAGGCTAGTAGTGTGTTATGGCAGGCTAGTAGTGTGTTATGGCAGGCTAGTAGTGTTATGGCAGGCTAGTAATGTGTTATGGCAGGCTAGTAGTGTGTTATGGCAGGCTAGTAGTGTGTTATGGCAGGCTAGTAGTGTGTTATGGCAGGCTAGTAGTGTGTTATGGCAGGCTAGTAGTGTGTTATGGAAGGCTAGTAGTGTGTTATGGCAGGCTAGTAGTGTGTTATGGCAGGCTAGTGTGTTATGGCAGGCTGGTAGTGTGTTATGGCAGGCTTGTAGTGTGTTATGGCAGGCTAGTAATGTGTTATGGCAGGCTAGTAATGTGTTATGGCAGGCTAGTAGTGTGTTATGGCAGGCTAGTAGTGTGTTATGGCAGGCTAGTAGTGTGTTATGGCAGGCTAGTAGTGTGTTATGGCAGGCTAGTAGTGTGTTATGGCAGGCTAGTAGTGTGTTATGGCAGGCTAGTAATGTGTTATGGCAGGCTAGTAGTGTGTTATGGCAGGCTAGTAGTGTGTTATGGCAGGCTAGTAGTGTGTTATGGCAGGCTAGTAGTGTGTTATGGCAGGCTAGTAGTGTGTTATGGAAGGCAAGTAATGTGTTATGGCAGGCTAGTAGTGTGTTATGGCAGGCTAGTAGTGTGTTATGGCAGGCTAGTAGTGTGTTATGGCAGGCTAGTAGTGTGTTATGGCAGGCTAGTAGTGTGTTATGGCAGGCTAGTAGTGTGTTATGGCAGGCTAGTAATGTGTTATGGCAGGCTAGTAGTGTGTTATGGCAGGCTAGTAGTGTGTTATGGCAGGCTAGTAATGTGTTATGGCAGGCTAGTAGTGTGTTATGGCAGGCTAGTAGTGTGTTATGGCAGGCTAGTAGTGTGTTATGGCAGGCTAGTAGTGTGTTATGGCAGGCTAGTAGTGTGTTATGGCAGGCTAGTAGTGTGTTATGGCAGGCTAGTAGTGTGTTATGGCAGGCTAGTAGTGTGTTATGGCAGGCTAGTAGTGTGTTATGGCAGGCTAGTAGTGTGTTATGGCAGGCTAGTAGTGTTATGGCAGGCTAGTAATGTGTTATGGCAGGCTAGTAGTGTGTTATGGCAGGCTAGTAGTGTGTTATGGCAGGCTAGTAGTGTGTTATGGCAGGCTAGTAATGTGTTGTATGGCAGGCTAGTAGTGTGTTATGGCAGGCTAGTAGTGTGTTATGGCAGGCTAGTAATGTGTTATGGCAGGCTAGTAGTGTGTTATGGCAGGCTAGTAGTGTGTTATGGCAGGCTAGTAGTGTTATGGCAGGCTAGTAGTGTGTTATGGCAGGCTAGTAGTGTGTTATGGTAGGCTAGTAGTGTGTTATGGCAGGCTAGTAGTGTGTTATGGCAGGCTAGTAGTGTGTTATGGTAGGCTAGTAGTGTGTTATGGCAGGCTAGTAGTGTGTTATGGCAGGCTAGTAGTGTGTTATGGCAGGCTAGTAGTGTGTTATGGCAGGCTAGTAGTGTGTTATTGCAGGCTAGTAGTGTTATGGCAGGCTAGTAGTGTGTTATGGCAGGCTAGTAGTGTGTTATGGCAGGCTAGTAGTGTGTTATGGCAGGCTAGTAGTGTGTTATGGCAGGCTAGTAATGTGTTATGGCAGGCTAGTAGTGTGTTATGGCAGGCTAGTAATGTGTTATGGCAGGCTAGTAATGTGTTATGGCAGGCTAGTAGTGTGTTATGGCAGGCTAGTAATGTGTTATGGCAGGCTAGTAATGTGTTATGACAGGCTAGTAGTGTGTTATGGCAGGCTAGTAGTGTGTTATGGCAGGCTAGTAGTGTGTTATGGCAGGCTAGTAATGTGTTATGGCAGGCTAGTAGTGTGTTATGGCAGGCTAGTAGTGTGTTATGGCAGGCTAGTAATGTGTTATGGCAGGCTAGTAGTGTGTTATGGCAGGCTAGTAGTGTGTTATGGCAGGCTAGTAATGTGTTATGGCAGGCTAGTAGTGTGTTATGGCAGGCTAGTAGTGTGTTATGGCAGGCTAGTAGTGTGTTATGGCAGGCTAGTAGTGTGTTATGGCAGGCTAGTAGTGTGTTATGGCAGGCTAGTAATGTGTTATGGCAGGCTAGTAGTGTGTTATGGCAGGCTAGTAATGTGTTATGGCAGGCTAGTAATGTGTTATGGCAGGCTAGTAGTGTGTTATGGCAGGCTAGTAATGTGTTATGGCAGGCTAGTAATGTGTTATGGCAGGCTAGTAGTGTGTTATGGCAGGCTAGTAGTGTGTTATGGCAGGCTAGTAGTGTTATGGCAGGCTAGTAATGTGTTATGGCAGGCTAGTAGTGTGTTATGGCAGGCTAGTAATGTGTTATGGCAGGCTAGTAATGTGTTATGGCAGGCTAGTAGTGTGTTATGGCAGGCTAGTAGTGTGTTATGGCAGGCTAGTAGTGTGTTATGGCAGGCTAGTAGTGTGTTATGGCAGGCTAGTAGTGTGTTATGGCAGGCTAGTAGTGTGTTATGGCAGGCTTGTAGTGTGTTATGGCAGGCTAGTAATGTGTTATGGCAGGCTAGTAGTGTGTTATGGCAGGCTTGTAGTGTGTTATGGCAGGCTAGTAGTGTGTTATGGCAGGGTAGTAGTGTGTTATGGCAGGCTAGTAGTGTGTTATGGCAGGCTAGTGTGTTATGGCAGACTAGTAGTGTGTTATGGCAGGCTAGTAGTGTGTTATGGCAGGCTAGTAGTGTGTTATGGCAGGCTAGTAATGTGTTATGGCAGGCTTGTAGTGTGTTATGGCAGGCTAGTAGTGTGTTATGGCAGGCTAGTAGTGTGTTATGGCAGGCTAGTAATGTGTTATGGCAGGCTTGTAGTGTGTTATGGCAGGCTAGTAGTGTGTTATGGCAGGCTTGTAGTGTGTTATGGCAGGCTAGTAATGTGTTATGGCAGGCTAGTAGTGTGTTATGGCAGGCTAGTAGTGTGTTATGGCAGGCTAGTAGTGTTATGACAGGCTAGTAGTGTGTTATGGCAGGCTAGTAGTGTGTTATGGCAGGCTAGTAGTGTGTTATGGCAGGCTAGTAATGTGTTATGGCAGGCTTGTAGTGTGTTATGGCAGGCTAGTAGTGTTATGGCAGGCTAGTAGTGTGTTATGGCAGGCTAGTAATGTGTTATGGCAGGCTTGTAGTGTGTTATGGCAGGCTAGTAGTGTATTATGGCAGGCTTGTAGTGTGTTATGGCAGGCTAGTAATGTGTTATAGCAGGCTAGTAGTGTGTTATGGCAGGCTAGTAGTGTGTTATGGCAGGCTAGTAGTGTGTTATGGCAGGCTAGTAGTGTGTTATGGCAGGCTAGTAGTGTTATGGCAGGCTAGTAGTGTGTTATGGCAGGCTAGTAGTGTGTTATGGCAGGCTAGTAATGTGTTATGGCAGGCTAGTAGTGTGTTATGGCAGGCTAGTAGTGTGTTATGGCAGGCTAGTAGTGTGTTATGGCAGGATAGTAGTGTTATGGCAGGCTAGTAGTGTGTTATGGCAGGCTAGTAGTGTGTTATGGCAGGCTAGTGTGTTATGGCAGGCTAGTAGTGTGTTATGGCAGGCTAGTAGTGTGTTATGGCAGGCTAGTAGTGTGTTATGGCAGGCTAGTAATGTGTTATAGCAGGCTAGTAGTGTTATGGCAGGCTAGTAGTGTGTTATGGCAGGCTAGTAGTGTGTTATGGTAGGCTAGTAGTGTGTTATGGCAGGCTAGTAGTGTGTTATGGCAGGCTAGTAGTGTGTTATGGCAGGCTAGTAGTGTGTTATGGCAGGCTAGTAATGTGTTATGGCAGGCTAGTAGTGTGTTATGGCAGGCTAGTAATGTGTTATGGCAGGCTAGTAGTGTTATGGCAGGCTAGTAATGTGTTATGGAAGGCTAGTAATGTGTTATGGCAGGCTAGTAATGTGTTATGGCAGGCTAGTAATGTGTTATGGCAGGCTAGTAATGTGTTATGGCAGGCTAGTAATGTGTTATGGCAGGCTTGTAGTGTGTTATGGCAGGCTAGTAATGTGTTATGGCAGGCTAGTAATGTGTTATGGCAGGCTTGTAGTGTGTTATGGCAGGCTAGTAATGTGTTATGGCAGGCTAGTAATGTGTTATGGCAGGCTAGTAGTGTGTTATGGCAGGCTAGTAATGTGTTATGGCAGGCTAGTAATGTGTTATGGCAGGCTAGTAATGTGTTATGGCAGGCTTGTAGTGTGTTATGGCAGGCTAGTAATGTGTTATGGCAGGCTTGTAGTGTGTTATGGCAGGCTAGTAGTGTGTTATGGCAGGCTAGTAGTGTGTTATGGCAGGCTAGTAGTGTGTTATGGCAGGCTAGTAGTGTGTTATGGCAGGCTTGTAGTGTGTTATGGCAGACTAGTAGTGTGTTATGGCAGGCTTGTAGTGTGTTATGGCAGACTAGTAATGTGTTATGGCAGGCTAGTAATGTGTTATGGCAGGCTAGTAGTGTTATGGCAGGCTAGTAGTGTGTTATGGCAGGCTTGTAGTGTGTTATGGCAGGCTAGTAATGTGTTATGGCAGGCTAGTAGTGTGTTATGGCAGGCTAGTAGTGTGTTATGGCAGGCTAGTAGTGTGTTATGGCAGGCTAGTAGTGTGTTATGGCAGGCTAGTAATGTGTTATGGCAGGCTAGTAATGTGTTATGGCAGGCTTGTAGTGTGTTATGGCAGGCTAGTAATGTGTTATGGCAGGCTAGTAGTGTGTTATGGCAGGCTAGTAGTGTGTTATGGCAGGCTAGTAATGTGAAACACGCGTCCTTCAACAGTATCAAGGAGATACCTTGAAACAACATCCTTTCAATAGTATCAAGGACCTCCATAGGGGGAATACCCTTCAACAACATCAGGGAGCTACCTAGAAGGAACATTCTTCAACAGCATCAAGGATCTCCATAGAAGATACATCCTTCAACAGCATCAAGGATCTCCATAGAAGATACATCCTTCAACAGCATCAAGGATCTCCATAGAAGAAACATCCTTCAACAACATCAAGGATCTCCATAGAAGAAACATCCTTCAACATCATCAAGGATCTCCATAGAAGAAACATCTTTCAACAGCATCAAGGATCTCCATAGAAGAAACATCCTTCAACAGCATCAAGGATCTCCATAGAAGAAATATCATTCAACAGCATCATCTCCATAGAAGAAACATCCGTCAACAGCATCAAGGATCTCCAGAAGAAACATCCTTCAACAGCATCAAGGATCTCCATAGAAGAAACATCCTTCAACAGCATCAAGGATCTCCATAGAAGAAACATCTGTCAACAGCATCAAGGATCTCCATAGAAGAAACATGTCAACAGCATCAAGGATCTCCGAAGAAGAAACATCCTTCAACAGCATCAAGGATCTCCATAGAAGAAACATCCTTCAACAGCATCATAGAAGAAACATCCTTCAACATCAAGGATCTCCATAGAAGAAACATCCGTCAACAGCATCAAGGATCTCCACAGAAGAAACATCCTTCAACAGCATCAAGGATCTCCATAGAAGAAACATCCTTCAACAGCATCAAGGATCTCCATAGAAACATCCTTCAACAACATCAAGGATCTCCATAGAAGAAACATCCTTCAACAGCATCAAGGATCTCCGTAGAAGAAACATCCTTCAACAGCATCAAGGATCTCCATAGAAGAAACATCTGTCAACAGCATCAAGGATCTCCATAGAAGAAACATCCTTCAACAGCATCAAGGATCTCCATAGAAGAAACATCCTTCAACAGCATCAAGGATCTCCATAGAAGAAACATCCTTCAACAGCATCAAGGATCTCCATAGAAGAAACATCCTTCAACAGCATCAAGGATCTCCATAGAAGAAACATCCTTCAACAGCATCAAGGATCTCCATAGAAGAAACATCCTTCAACAGCATCAAGGATCTCCATAAAGAAACATTTGTCAACAGCATCAAGGATCTCCGTAGAAGAAACATCCTTCAACAGCATCAAGGATCTCCATAGAAGAAACATCTTTCAACAGCATCAAGGATCTCCATAGAAGAAACATCCTTCAACAGCATCAAGGATCTCCATAGAAGAAATATCATTCAACAGCATCAAGGATCTCCATAGAAGAAACATCCGTCAACAGCATCAAGGATCTCCACAGAAGAAACATCCTTCAACAGCATCAAGGATCTCCATAGAAGAAACATCCTTCAACAGCATCAAGGATCTCCATAGAAGAAACATCTGTCAACAGCATCAAGGATCTCCATAGAAGAAACATCTGTCAACAGCATCAAGGATCTCCGTAGAAGAAACATCCTTCAACAGCATCAAGGATCTCCATAGAAGAAACATCCTTCAACAGCATCATAGAAGAAACATCTTTCAACAGCATCAAGGATTTCCATAAAAGAAACATCCTTCAACAGCATCAAGGATCTCCACAGAAGAAATATCATTCAAGAGCATAAAGGATCTCCATAGAAGAAACATCCTTCAACAGCATCAAGGATCTCCATAAAAGAAACATCCTTCAACAGCATCAAGGATCTCCATAGAAGAAACATCCTTCAACATCATCATAGAAGAAACATCTGTCAACAGCATCAAGGATCTCCACAGAAGAAACATGTCAACAGCATCAAGGATCTCCGTAGAAGAAACATTTTTCAACAGCATTAAGGATCTCCATAGAAGAAACATCCTTCAACAGCATCAAGGATCTCCATAAAAGAAACATCCTTCAACAGCATCAAGGATCTCCATAGAAACATCCTTCAACAACATCAAGGATCTCCATAGAAGAAACATCCTTCAACAGCATCAAGGATCTCCATAGAAGAAACATCCTTCAACAGCATCAAGGATCTCCATAGAAGAAACATCCTTCAACAGCATCAAGGATCTCCATAGAAGAAACATCCTTCAACAGCATCAAGGATCTCCATAGAAGAAACATCCTTCAACAGCATCAAGGATCTCCATAGAAGAAACATCCTTCAACAGCATCAAGGATCTCCATAGAAGAAACATCCTTCAACAGCATCAAGGATCTCCATAAAGAAACATCTGTCAACAGCATCAAGGATCTCCGTAGAAGAAACATCCTTCAACAGCATCAAGGATCTCCATAGAAGAAACATCTTTCAACAGCATCAAGGATCTCCATAGAAGAAACATCCTTCAACAGCATCAAGGATCTCCATAGAAGAAATATCATTCAACAGCATCAAGGATCTCCATAGAAGAAACATCCGTCAACAGCATCAAGGATCTCCACAGAAGAAACATCCTTCAACAGCATCAAGGATCTCCATAGAAGAAACATCCTTCAACAGCATCAAGGATCTCCATAGAAGAAACATCTGTCAACAGCATCAAGGATCTCCATAGAAGAAACATCTGTCAACAGCATCAAGGATCTCCGTAGAAGAAACATCCTTCAACAGCATCAAGGATCTCCATAGAAGAAACATCCTTCAACAGCATCATAGAAGAAACATCTTTCAACAGCATCAAGGATTTCCATAAAAGAAACATCCTTCAACAGCATCAAGGATCTCCACAGAAGAAATATCATTCAACAGCATAAAGGATCTCCATAGAAGAAACATTTTTCAACAGCAGCAAGGATCTCCATAGAAGAAACATCCTTCAACAGCATCAAGGATCTCCATAAAAGAAACATCCTTCAACAGCATCAAGGATCTCCACAGAAGGATCACTAATCAATGTTTATATCACTTATATAAAATTTTAATAAGGAGACTTGCAATCCCCGATGTGCCGCGAAGAGCAGCTGCCCACCACAGCCTGACTGATCAGAGAACGGGGCACAATCATCGGAAAATGGAACAAGCCTACATCATTCTTGCAAGTTCTGAATGACCTTTCCCCCAGAGAGAGAGAGAGAGAGAGAGAGAGAGAGAGAGAGAGAGAGAGAGAGAGGCAACTGCCTCTCTCTCTCTCTCTCTCGGTTAATAACACTGGGATTATTCAGTAAAAAAAATGATCGTTCATTTCGTTTTAACGTGTGGATATTTCGTCGGGTTATTAACCCCTGAGGGTTAATAACCCAGAAATTAGCATGTTAAAAAGCCAGTGTGGGGAAGATGGGGAGATATAGTAACATTTTCCCCCAAAAAACTCCTTGTCACTAAGAATTTTTCGAATATACAATTAACATGGAAACAAAATTACACAGCCAAGTTACTTTGTTCTTATGTGGTGTGGAGAAACTCTAACATCACATCTTTTGATGTGAGCAAAAGCTGAGCTTGTCATCATTTCCCCCTCAACCCCTTCCAGACACCCTCTCATCAACCTCCCTCCGTGTTGATGTTAAGACTATGATGCAGCAGGTGGCGGTGATACACAAGTGTCGATGACAGAGGTACATTAGCGGCCTCATGAGATCCCGGGTCACACCTGAGGCGACCTATACATTGTTAACAGTCTGTCTAGAATACCTCATATATAATATAGTTTGTCAAGTTCTCTCTCTAAACTGCGAGAAAGTTATGAAATTGTTCCAGCCGCGGTACTGTGACTTATTTTCGCTGTAGTTTCCAAAATTAGTCTTTCTTAAGAAACTCTCCAAAGCTGTTTAGAAATCTAAGCAATATGACCATCTGTTTCTTACCCTTGATAATCGTAGCAACTTAATAAATCTGTAATAAGAACATTCTTGCTTCTCTGAAGACTGATAGCCTTATGTTGTGTCGTGTCCAACTCTCTCTAATAGTTTTCAGAACTTTTACAATACCTCTCAGGGCCCTCCTCATCACTTTTTTGCTTTAAATATTAGCACAATGTTTGTCATATTCCATTTGTTTGCAAGATCTTTCGTCGCGTCTCCTTATTCTCATATGTTACTGTATATCCCAGCTTGTTTGTGATTTTTTGCTATTGTTAAGAGTATATCTGGTAAATTTTTCTTTATACTCTTTTAGCGTTAGTTCTAACATATTAACGCATCTACGTCTCTAAGCAGTCTCAAAAAAAGAGTCTGGTTTTTCTGTTTTCATTTAATTTACACGAGGAAAACATACATGTACGTACGTTTTCGTTGTGTGTTTTTGTTCGAGGATCGTAACACACACTTGCTACTTTCCAACTTTGTATCACCTTTGACTTGCAGCCCCAAACACAACTTGAAACAAGAATTTAAGCATAGTTCTAAGGTCAATATGTGAATTGAATAACTCCATCAGTACCAAAACAAGTGAGATATTCTGAAGAGCAAAACCCACATTACCAGAAATGCGAGGGTAAACTCAGCCTTTTACTAGGCTTTTTACCTAGAAGTAACACCGAGGTGTTGGCCAAGACGTTTACTAGGCTTTTTCCTGGAACTCCCTGCCTGCTTTTCTGGGGATGCTTTTCTGGGGATACTACTGCGTGTCTCTTAACATTTAGGTCTCCCTGAATGTCTTAACCACATATCCTACTAGATGATATATCACTTACTAAGTGTAAGTTTATTCAGGTATACACAAACACAGTTACACAGATTATCATACATAGCAGCACATGTGTAGAGAACCTAGGATATCCCCAAAAAGTTAGAGTGACTTATTTCCATTAGGGAACGAGGTGGTTACACCAGTGAACAGGTAAAGGGAACAAAGTGGTGCATCAGTGAACAGGTGAAGGTAATACGATACTCACATCAGTGAGTAGGTGAAGGAGATACATCAAGTTTTATGCTTTATTATGTAATAGATTTTAATCACCCCGTATAAACCAGATTCTTTCATCATCCATAAAATTTGCGAGGATTATAAGTTAGGTTTTATAAAATCACATTTACCTGATACGTCACTCTTAACCTGACAAAAATTTGAGAACGATGGAGATGCACTGCAGTGCGCTTCCTAGTCTATGCTCACTGAGGTAAATATCCCAGTGACTGGATTGAAACTTCATAATATACTAATGTAGACAATTCAGTATTGTAAGCTGAATTCCAACCCGTAGTCTTACAGTCCTGGAATTACCAGAACGACCTTATCCACTAAGCCAGAGTAATAAGGATATCTCCAACTAGAATTATTGGTAACACAGAAATGAACGAATTCAGTGGCGGTGGATACAGACAATGGTAAGTAATAACTGCATAATTCTTTGGAAAGAAATATTATATATCCCACCTACCAGCAACCCACAACAAACAAGCACAGGTTATACTCGGTACTCATCACCAGCTTACGGTCGAAGGAAGAACAACTGAGTATTTACTACAATCAGCATTACAATTACCCACATTACACCGGGGATGAGAGAGAGTTAGTCTTCCGGGATGCTGGGTGAAACTGGCACCTATCTCACTCCAAACAAGATAGTATGCGACCTTCCTGTTGTCTTGCTGATTCAAGGGGGTCATCGCCCCCACGGCCCGGTCCCAGACAAGACCTCATGGATGACAGCCTGCTCTATCAGGCTGCTAGTGCTAGCAGCACCACAACTCAGGAACTTGAGGAACTTGTCAAATTCTCCCTCTTGAAGAGAGTTAAGTGTTTGTTAGCAGCTGACCTACATAGTAATCTGTAACCTATACAGTTATCTGTATATCTTTTAGTTACAATGTTTCAACACTTCAATGAAGTTGTAAAATATACAATACCGGCCGACTATAACAATATACTTTTACAAACACTGGGATCACAGTAAAATGAGCTACTTGGGGAGGTTGTGAGCGCAACAATCCTTGCAAAGCTGAACAATAAGTATGATTAATAAATTATAAAAAAAAATTATGAAACATTAATAAAGAAAAAATATGACAGATTAAGAGATAAATTTACTGCAGAAAAAAAAAGATTTATTTACAATATAAAGTAATTATGATAGTCATCACAGAGTATTCCAGAGAGTAATCACTAACAGTAATTACAGAGTAATCACTAACAGTAATTACAGAGTAATCACTCACACAAGCATGTACTGTAGACATCACGCACACTTAATTTCCGTTATAGTGAGATGTGTATGAATACCACCGTGGTCGCCCACTTAATCCCCCCCCCCCCCACACACACACACTTGCATCAGTCTGAAGTCTTGTACATGCTCCCTTCCTTCTACCTCGCCAGACACGTTCCTGTGTAATAGTAACGCCAGCTCTGCCGAAAGGAAGCCTTTCAAACTGCCATAGCTGCTAAACCTTTAATGTAATGCTTGATGATATCTACACTGTCCTAGAGAAAGCTTCCAGCTCAGGCTGGCACATTTCAACATTATGTATGAAACTCACCCTGTGTGATGGAATATAACAGGGAAATATTGTTAGTTTTTGTTCCCATTGTGTAACTATGTAACTACACACCTGTCTTACCCGCCCTGCCACACCAGACACGTCCCCAACAGCTGTGTTCCCCGCCTCGCCCCGCTAGACACATCAACAGTTGCGTCCCCGCCTCGCCAGACAGGTCCCCAACAGCTGTGTTTCCCGCCTCGCCCCGCTAGACACGTCATCAACAGCTGTGTTCTCCGCCCTGCCCCACCAGACAGGTCCCAACAGCTGCGTTCCCCGCCTCGCCACAGGTCCCCAACAGTTGTGTTACCTGCCCGCCCAGTAACCACGTCCCCATCAACACAACATCCGGTAGCAAGACACACTTTCCACAGTGTGGACGTGAAGACTCGCCTGGACACACTACATTACTACTCTCACACCACAACATACCAAGTGCCGTTTTTGCACTTATCACAGTTCCACTACTACTACTACTACTACTATTACTACTATTACTACTGCTGCTGCTAGTAAAGAATAAATAGTCACAATACTGTGGCTGGTACAGTTCACCAAAAACCCGCACTTAACGAAACTTACGCTGACCACAAGATATCAGAAACACTGCCGGAACAAGCGTTGAAGTTTTCAAGGGGATATTGGACATGTACCTCCGCCAAGTGGCAGATCAACCAGGCTGTCATAGATATGTGGCCCAGTGGGCCGCCAGCAGTAACAGCCTGGTTGATCAGGCAGACACCAAACAAGCCTGGCCCAGGGCCGGGCTGCGAGAGGAGAATTCTCGAAAGCCTTCAAAGGTAAAGGCACTACTACTGATACTGTCTATTACTACTACTACTAGCACCACTACTCTAAATAAATGGTTCAGTGAAGCAACAAGTTGATAAATTAGACATGTGCAACAT